>NC_042622.1:241357733-241681575 GCF_901001135.1 Rhinatrema bivittatum
ATTCTAGAAGCACAGTTCAGATGTATTCCACACATTATAAAAGGTGGAAAGAAGGCAAAACAATTACCGGCATGGTTAAAAGGGGAGGTGAAAGAAGCTATTTTAGCCAACAGATTTTCATTCAAAAATTGGAAGAAGGATCCAACAGAAGAAACTAGGATAATGCATAAGCATTGGCAAGTTAAATGTAAGACATTGATGAGACAGGCTAAGAGAGAATTTGAAAAGAAGTTGGCTGTAGAGGCAAAAACTCCACAGTAAAAACGTTTTTAGATATATAAGAACATGCCATATTGGGTCAGACCAACGGTCCATCAAGCCCAGCATCCTTTTTCCAACAGTGGCCAATCCAGGCCATAAGAACCTGGCAAGTACCAAAAAACTAAGTCTATTCCATGTTACTGATGCTAGTAATATCAGTGGTTATTTTCTAAGTCAACTCAATAGCAGGTAATGGACTTCTCCTCCAAGAACTTATCCAAACCTTTTTTGAACCCAGCTACACTAACTGTACTAACCATATCCTCTGGCAGCAAATTCCAGAGCTTTATTGTGCACTGAGTGAGAGAGAATTTTCTCCGATTAGTATTAAATGTGCTACTTGCTAACTTCATGGAATGCCCCCTAGTCCTTCGATTATTAGAAAGTGTAAATAACTGATTCACATCTACTCATTCAAGACCTCTCATGATCTTAAACATTTCTATCATATCCCCCCTCAGCCGTCTCTTCTCCAAGCTGAACAGCCCTAACCTCTTAGCTTTTCCTCATAGGGGAGCTGTTCCATCACCTTTATCATTTTGGTTGTCCTTCTCTGTACCTTCTCCATCACAACCATATCTTTTTTGAGATGCGGCGACCAGAATTGCACACACAGTTCAAGGTGCGGTCTCACCATGGAGCGATATGGAGGCATTATGACATTTTCCGTTTTATTAACCATTCCCTTCCTAATAATTCCTAACATTTTGTTTGCTTTTTTGACTGCTGCAGCACACTGAGCCGACGATTTTAAAGTATTGTCCACTATGATGCCTAGATATTTTTCCTGGGTGGTAGCTCCTAATATGGAACCTAACATCATGTAACTACAGCAAGGCTTATTTTTCCATATATGCAACACTTTGCACTTGTCCACATTAAATTTCATCTGCCATTTGAATGCCCAATCTTCCAATCTTGCAAGGTCCTCCTGTAATGTATCACAGTTTGCTTGTGATTTAACTACTCTGAATAATTTTGTATCATCCGCAAATGTGTTTTTTCCATTTATTCTTTATTATCATATAATATAATTTTTATTTATTACTATGTTAAGCTATAATATTTATTTATCACTATGTTTAATATGTTTAATTGTCATCCAGTTATATTGTTCCATCGGTGCTACTGTTCTATGTAAAGCCCCTCTCTCTGTTGGGCAGTTTTTCGTTTTCGTTTTATGTAAACCGGAGTGATTTGTAGTCCCTACAAGAATTTCGGTATATAAAAATTAAAAATAAATAAATAAATAAAATTAATTTTTTGAAATGATCATGACAAAAAAAACTGTCAATACAAATATGATTTTCCACTTAAACAATGAAAATCAATTTTTACTATGAAATTTTACAGTGACATCTGAATTAAATGAGCATAAATAAGAAATAGTTCGAATAGCATATGAAAGTTCCACACACCTACCTTCTATTCTAGCCAGTATTAGATTGGCCTATATTCCCTCCAATTAAACTTTTAGATTCTAAATTTTTTTTAAAATCTCCTGGATCATAATAAATATATCTCTGATTTTCAAACCGCATTATACATTTAGCTGGATATCATACAAGAATATGTGCACCTACTTGCTCTGCTAAATTTCTCAAAGTTAGAAATTCTTTTCTTTTACGTTGAGTTGTTTTTGCAATATCTGGATAGATTCAGATTTGGTGATCACAGAATTTTACTGATCTATTACGTAAGAATAATCTCAGAACTGTGTCCCTGTCTGTTGGAAAAACAAATTTAACTAGAACAGTTCCTTTCTTTTCAACAATATTAATATCAGTAGAAGACTCTAGTACTTCTGAAACATTCAAAGCAGAAGTTTGTTCCTCATTTACTGAGGTGGATACTATATAATAGATCTTAGCAATAACAGGAAGAGCTTCAGTAGGAATCTTTAATATTTCCTTTAAATATCTCTTAAAATGATCTTGTAAATTAGAGAATTTTTAACAAAGGAAAATTAATTACCCTTAAGTTTAAATATCTGTTTTCATTCTCTAATCTTTCTAGATTTCTAACATGTATCAGCTCCCCTTGAATCATATTTGTTTGTACTTTCTGTACTTGAGAAATTTTATTTTCCAATTCTACCAGCTGTAATTTTTGTTTATCCAAACTTTCTTCTGTTTTAAGCACTCTGTTATCATTTCTAATGGAACAATAGTCAATTTAGAAATAGTTTTCTCTAAAGTTACTATCGCCGTCCAAACAGAATCCAGAGTAATTTTTGATGGTTTCTCAAGTTTCTTCATTGGGGGGATTATTGCCAGTCCTTTCCCCTCCTTATCCATCATCTCCATTTGTTCTTTCTCTTCAACCATCAAGGGAGATTTTTTCACTAAAACCAGTTGTTATTTTCCCTTTGACGTGATCAATTTCTTGTGTTGAAGTTTGGAGAGGGGGAGAAGGGGGTTACTGGTGCTCCCGGACTGAGTGACACTAATGAGGCAGATAATTCCGTACTTAGCTCAATTTCTGGAATTATAGCGCCTCCGGGAGTTTTTTCGTGTGTGGGACTGAAAAAGCTCTCAATTTTACCTTGAGAAGGGTCTGCTGGAGTAGATGTCAATGCAACTTCTCTCAGTTTCGCCTTCCTTTTGGTATGTGGCATATTAATGCCGAAGAAATAAAGTCCCCAAATTTGATAACCTCACTCATCGTATTCCTTTCCAGATCATTTATATATATATATATACTAGCCATTAAGCCCGTAACAATGGGCTACATTAAAAAAAAATTTTCGGTGCATTTGCTTCCCCCCTATTCTCCCTCCCCCTCCCTCTCACCTCACTCTCTCAATCCCCTCCCCTCCCAGCTCATTCACAACCCCTTCGGATGGCGCAAATGGAAGATCTCCGGGGGGGGGGGGGGTGTCCTTTCCTCCCTCCCTCGCGCGCGCTGCTGCCGCCGCTGCTGGTCCTTGCCGCTGCTGCTACTGGTCCTCCCAGCGCCATTTTTGTTAACAGGCAAGCTCTGACCGACGTGCTCTACTGAGCATGCGTGGTAGAGCTGCTCTCTACTGCGCATTTGTGGCATGTCGGTCAGGGCTCCTTTATCTAGCAGAATGAAAAGCACTGGTCCAAGTACAGATCCCTGAGGCACGCCACTGTTTACCCTTTTCCACTGAGAAAATTGACCATTTATAATCCTACTCTGTTTCCTGTCTTTTAACCAGTTTGTAATCCATGACAGGACATCGCCTCCTATCCCTTGCCTTTTTAGTTTTCTTAGAAGCCTCTCATGAGGGACTTTGTCAAACACCTTCTGAAAATCCAAATACACTACATCTACCGGTTCACCTTTATCCACAGGTTTATTAACCTCTTCAAAAAAATGAAGCAGATTTGTTAGGCAAGACTTCCCTTGGGTAAATCCATGTTGACTGTTTTCCATTAACCCATGTCTTTTTATATGCTCTACAATTTTGATCTTGAGAATAATTTCCACTATTTTTCCCGGCACTGAAGTCAAGCTCACTGGTCTAGTGTTACCCGGATCGCCCCTGGAGCCTTTTTTAAATATTGGAGTTGCACTGGCCACCCTCCAGTCTTCAGGTACAATGGATGATTTTAATGATAGGTTACAAATTTTAACTAATAGATCAGAAATTTCATTTTTGAGTTCCTTCAGTACCCTAGGATGCATACCATCCGGTCCTGGTGATTTGCTACTCTTTAGTTTGTCAATCTGGCCTACTACATCTTCCAGCAAAGAATTCATTTAGTCTTTCTGCAATGGCGTTATCTTCCGTAAGAGCCCCTTTAACCCCTAGGTCATCTAATGGTCCAACCGACTCCCTCACAGGTTTCTTGCTTCGGATATATTTTAAAAGGTTTTTATTATGAGTTTTTGCCTCTATGGCCAACTTCATTTCAAATTCTCTCTTCGCCTGTCTTATCAATGTTTTACACTTAACTTGACAATGCTTATGTTTTATCCTATTTTCTTCAGATGAATCCTTCTTCCAATTTTTGAAGGATGTTTAAAAAAGGATTGGATACGTTCTTGGAGGAGAAGTCCAGTACCTGCTATTAATTAAGTTGACAACCACTGCTATTGCTAGCAACAGTAACATGGAATAGACTTAGTTTTTGGGTACTTGCCAGGTTCTTATGGCCTGGATTGGCCACTGTTGGAAACAGGATGCTGGGCTTGATGGACCCTTGGTCTGACCCAGTATGGCATGTTCTTATCATTATTTTGAAGGATTTTATGCAGAGGCTGAGAAGATGAAGAAAATTTACCAGATTTTAAATGAGACTCCCTTCAAGACTAAACACATGGTAGCTTGGGAGAAAGATATGGGTGTGCACTGGCAAAAAGAAAAATGGGAGGAATGTTTTGGGCATTTGAGCAAGTCCTTACCTGCAGCTATGTCAGAAAATAACTATAAGATACTTTTCAGATGGTACCTTACACCAATAAGAGTGGCTAGGTGCTCCCCTGCTGGAGATACTGTACCATTGAAGATACATTCCTACAAATGTGGTGGGATTGTCTGGGAGGAGTGCCAGAGCCTGGTAGGCGACAGATTGGACACCCAAGTGTCCCTATGAATAGATGCATGGCTGTTGGGGCTTCCACGTCCGGACCTATCTCAGGATCAGCAGCGTTTGTTTTCCTACCTAATAGTATCAGCAAGGATGTTGGCAGTGGCACACTGGAAAAGCGATAAGATCCCCACCAGAATACAAAGAGTGACGTATATGGAAAAATTAATAGCTATATGCAAGGCCAAACTTCCAAAATTGTACAAAATCTGGTGTCCCCCCCTGGACGGTAGCCGCTACTGAACAAATTAGGAAAATCCCTAAGATGTAACATTATTGGAATAGGCCTAATTAGATACAGTGTTTGGCAAGATGGTAAATTAACCAGACATTGCCCCTTCATTAGCGTAATGAGAGCACTATGGTATCCTTAAGCATGGGGGGAGGGGAAGGGTGGATTGGGAGAGGGATTAAGAGAGAAAAACAGGATTTGTGGAATAATGTTATCTGATTATGGCTAAATGTCTTTCAGTTTGAAAATACCTGGTTATGTCCTACCAGTTTGGACTTTTATCTGTATTACATGTAAAATTGTTTGTATGCAATTTTTCACATTAAAAATGTTAATTACAAAAAAAAGAAAATGGTCACTTCCCATTAAGTACTCATAAGTATATGTAGCAAGTCTGGAATTCATTAGAAAATAGTCATGCACTATGAACAAGAGGAAAATAGCTCACATATATGCTTTTCCAGTGCTCTGTGTGGAATTTTATTTGTTCATATTTATAAACCACAAAATTGAAAATCAGTGGCAAAAATAATGAAATGGGCAAGCACTGGAGACTTCTTATGATAGAGAGAGAGATTACCTCATGCAGTATAACTCTCTCCTCTGGCTTAACCTTTCTGCCTTCCTTAATCTTTTGTGTATCCTGTCTTTTACTTTGTAAAGTACATCGTGGCTCCACCAGCACATCTTATCTTGCACAGTCTGATTGGGAAGCACTATGTGAAACCTAGTTCCTTTTTATTGTAATTTAAAAGTGCTAAATTATTTGACTTAATGCCTTGAACTCTTTTTTTTTTTAATAACTTTTTGTTTTCTTAGGAAGAATGTTTGCTATCGGTTGCTCCATGGGCCCATTAATGCATTTCTGGTACTTGTGGTTAGATGGAAAATTTCCTGGAAGAGGAATAAAAATTGTGATGAAGAAAGTATTTATTGATCAAATTATAAGTTCCCCTTTCTTGGGAGCATGGTATTTCCTGGGTAAGATTTTAAAACTTATGTACCAGTCTAGCTTTGCAACAAATAACTGCACATATTATGGTTGGGGGAGACTATCATGGCCTGCAAGCTAATTGTCAACGGGGAACTTTGGGCCAGCAGGCAACTGCGGGTACTTTGCTTACAAGCAGGCCTAGAGTATGTGGGCGACAATATACAGGAGGGTTTCAAAATGAAATCCTGCTCCTTTTCCCTGTAGGAAAGTTGTGCATTGGGCAGGGTGACGGGGCAAATCTTCAGACAAGATTTTAATGCGGATAAACATCCATTTACCTGTATAAAAAGTTTTGAAAATTACCCTTACAATATATATATCAGCAAGACATAGGCCTGAAAAGTTTCCTCTGCCCTGTTGTGCTTGAGAATGTTGCATAAATAGGCTGTAAGAACTTGAAATTTAAATCAATATAGATTCTGATTTTTTTTTTTTTAAATGTTTAGTGCTACTCTGATCAATCTATCAATAGGATTGTCTGATTGGTGATGAGAGCAGCACATAAGGCTGCAGTGTGGTTTCTGAATAAAGAAATCATTTTATTATAGCTGCTCTAGCAATGTAGTTACTTGACTTTGTAAAGAGACCAGGCCTAGTTTAATTCCTTTGCTTACACACATGCTTTGGCAAAGGATTCTTTTGCTTGCGAGTTAGAAAGCTAGCATCATACTGGAGTCTTGTATCATTGTGGAGCTGGGTGGGTAGCACAGAGTGAATGAGCTAGGACCGACTTTTGATAAATGTGGTAATTGGTAGTCTGCAATAGATACATTTGACTTTGGCTATCTGCTTTGTAAGCAGATTGTCATGTAACATGGAAGGGAGAACAAATTACAAGTTTCTCAAGAGCAGACATTTCTCAAATGTTCACGAGTTAGGACTTCTGGTTAAAAAATCTGGACCTGCCAAGGTCCAATTTCGAAAAGTCATTTCCTTTGATCATTTATTTCTTTTGACACTGCAGTGTCTTGCTGTCATTTGAAATCAGTGCTGGAATCCTGTGTTTCCTAGTTTGCAGCCAGATGGATTCAGGACCAATGGGTTATATGCTCCCCTGCTAGTAGATGGAGATGGAGCCAGGTTTCAAAGCTGACGTCACCTTAGATATACCTCTGCATTGACATCAGCCATTCAGAATTTCTCAGTCTCCTAGAAGATGTGAACATGTTATCCCCACATCAGCATTGGTGTTTAGCGTGATTGCAGTACTTGTTTGAAGAAGAGGATTGCCAAGGAGATAAAAAAAATGGTGACAAAACATTTTTCAGATACATCAGCGAAAAGAGAAAGGTCCAAAGTGGTATAGTGAAATTGAAAGGTGGTAATGATCAATGTGTGGAGAGAGACGAAGAAATGGCAGAAATATTAAACGAACACTTCAGCTCTGTGTTCACTAAAGAAGACCCTTGAGAAGGACCATCTCTACACAACAAGAAACTGGAGGGAAGTGGAATAGATGAAAATCCTTTTACAGTAGAAAATATATGGGAAGAGCTAAAGAATCTGAAAGTGGACAAAGCCATGGGGCCTGATGGGATTCATCCAAGGATACTGAGGGAGCTCAGAGATGTTCTGGCGGGTCTGCTGTGTGACCTGTTCAATAGATCCCTAGAAACAGGAGTGGTACCAAGAGATTGGAGAAGAGCGGTGGTGGTCCCGCTTCACAAGAGTGGGAACTGGGAGGAGGCTGGCAACTACAGACCAGTTAGCCTCACTTCGGTGGTGGGAAAAGTAATGGAGTCACTGCTGAAAGAGAGAATAGTGAACTATCTACAGTCCGGAGAATTGATGGACCAGAGGCAACATGGATTCACCAGGGGAAGATCCTGTCAGACAATCTGATTG
This sequence comes from Rhinatrema bivittatum, assembly GCF_901001135.1. Taxonomy (NCBI): domain Eukaryota; kingdom Metazoa; phylum Chordata; class Amphibia; order Gymnophiona; family Rhinatrematidae; genus Rhinatrema; species Rhinatrema bivittatum. Next base: position 241,365,622 of record NC_042622.1, read on the forward strand.
ACTTTTTTGACTGGGGTAACCAAGGAATTGGATCGAGGAAGAGCGCTCGATGTCATCTACTTGGATTTCAGCAAAGCTTTTGATACGGTTCCGCACAGGAGACTGGTGAATAAAATGAGAAGCTTAGGAGTGAGTGCCGAGGTGGTGACCTGGATTGCAAATTGGTTGACGGACAGAAGACAATGTGTGATGGTAAACGGAACTTTCTCTGAAGAGAGAGCGGTTTTAAGTGGTGTACCCCAAGGATCGGTTTTGGGACAGGTCCTGTTCAATATCTTTGTGAGCGACATTGCGGACGGGATAGAAGGTAAGGTTTGTCTTTTTGCGGACGACACTAAGATCTGCAACAGAGTGAACACGCCAGAAGGAGTGGAGAGAATGAGACGGGATTTAAGGAAACTGGAAGAGTGGTCAAAGATATGGCAGCTGAGATTCAATGCCAAGAAGTGCAAAGTCATGCATATGGGGAGTGGAAATCCGAATGAACTGTATTCGATGGGGGGGGGGGGGGAAAGGCGGATGTGCACGGAGCAGGGGAGGGACCGTGGGGTGATAGTGTCTAATGATATGAGTCTGCGAAACAATGCGACAAGGCGATAGCAAAAGCCAGAAGAATGCTGGGCTGCATAGAGAGAGGAATATCGAGTAAGAAAAGGGAAGTGATTATTCCCTTGTACAGGTCCTTGGTGAGGCCTCACCTGGAGTACTGTGTTCAGTTCTGGAGACCGTATCTACAAAGAGACAAAGACAAGATGGAAGCGGTACAGAGAAGGGCGACCAAGAAGGTGGAGGATCTTCATCGGATGACATACGAGGAGAGATTGAAGAATCTAAATATGTACACCCTGGAGGAAAGGAGGAGCAGGGGTGATATGATTCAGACTTTCAGATACTTGAAAAATTTTAATGATCCAAAGACGACGACAAACCTTTTCCGTCGGAAAAAAATCAGCAGAACCAGAGGTCAAGAGATGAGGCTCCAGGGAGGAAGACTAAGAACCAATGTCAGGAAGTATTTCTTCACGGAAAGGGTGGTGGATGCCTGGAATGCCCTTCCGGAGGAAGTGGTGAAGTCTAAAACTGTGAAAGACTTCAAAGGGGCGTGGGATAAACACTGTGGATCCATCAAGTCTAGTGGGCGTAAATATAGAGGAGGTGGTAAAACACTGCACGGAGCGGCAGTAGCCACAGAGGCATTCACGGAGCGGGATGCCAGTGGCCAGTAGTTGGTGTTCCACCTTCAGGCAGCAAAACACTGCACGGAGCAGCAGTAGCCACAGAGGCATTCACGGAGCGGGATGCCAGTGGCCAGTGGTTTGTGTTCCACCTTCACGGAGCGGAAGGATGGAGGGCTGCCATCTCCAAAAACAAAACAAAAAAAAAACAAAAAACAAACAAACAAAACAGAGGTGGGTAAGAGTATGGGGCAGGGGTGTGGCCGCTTGTTGCGGCGGTTGCTACCCCTGATTGAGCTGGATGTTCACTGGAATGCAGATACGGCGCTGCTCTCTGCATTGGTGGAGGGGTGGAAGGGTATTGGGGCCGGAGGGTGCTGGAAGCCAATAGTGACGGGTGGAAGGGAGAAAAAAAAAGGGGGGGGGGGGGGGAGATAAAAAAAAAATGGATAAACTGCGTAGCTTGCTGGGCAGACTGGATGGGCCGTTTGGTCTTCTTCTGCCGTCATTTCTATGTTTCTGTGTAAGAAGAAAGTTTACCTTTAAATTGGAGAAAGATTGAGCCCCACTCTCCTGTGGTGATACCTAATGATCCCTCCCCCAATTGGGAATTCCTGAGGTGATTTCTGAGATCCCTCAGAGGATTTGTGCACGCTCGAGTCCAAGCGATAACCGGCTGAACGCAAGCCACACTGAACTATGGCTCCAGCAACAAAGAAGCACAAGTGACGCTCTTTCCTGCTAAATTAGGGCTGCACAGTCTGACCTAGAATCCTTCCTGTGTCAACACTGTGATGAGGCCCAGGGAGGGCTGGACTCTCAGAACTTCTCCAAGCCTGGCCCCTCCCAGTCGGAGGACGGATCAGCCACAAACTTATCCGGTAGCACCCTGGATTTGAGCAGTCCCAGAGCTGCATCCTCCTCGGGAGAGGGCAGTTCAGCAGCGCCTACCTCAGTTCCTCCTGGGCTAGGTATGGATCCAGCGACCTTTTCTTGGGTGGAATTCTTTCAGGGCCTTCAAGCCTTTGTTCAGGTGCAGTCAGCTGCTGCCCCTTCCCGTACTGAGCCCCAGCTGGGAAGGCCTTGTCCTCCCAGCCCTAATTGCATACCTTGGGACATGCCTTGCCTCATCAAGAGTATCCCTGATAGGGACCCAGACACCATGGACAATGAAGGGGATGCAGACTCATTGGAGAATGGGGAAATCTCTCCAGGCTTGAAGACATAACAGACCATGTTACAGTTGGAGTCCATCCTTAAGCAAGCCTTTGACGCGACAGCAATGACACTGCAGATCGCTTGTGTCTGCTTCTCTCTCGAAAGGCAGATAGCTCAGGGGCGCATACCAGAGAGGCGATGGAGCCAGACGCGGTCTTCCTAGCAGATGCAAGCTCTCACCTATTGCATATGTTGGCCAGAGGAGTAGCCTTAGATGACAGCTATGGCCTCGAAATTGGTCAATGTAATGACCTCTAAGGCAAATCTCACAAAGATGCCTTTTAAAGGTTCCCTCCTATTTGGAAGCGAATTGGAAAAGTTGGCCAGTAAGTGAGGTGAATCTCCAGTGCCGTGGCTACTGGAGGCTAAGAAAAAGAGGTGGCAGTGCCCCTCGCCCATGAGGGGTTGGGCCAGGGGCTCCCAGGGCTTTCAGACCTACAGAAACTCGTCATTTCAGACACCTCAACCCTCAGGAAGGTTTCCATGCTTTCAGAGCAGACAACCAAAAAGAGGAACTGGTTTGGGCTCAAGTTCGATCCGAACTTCCCAATGAAGTTTGGCCGACCCATCCATGGGACGAGAAGATAGGGGGCCGACTATCCCTCTTCTATCAGCGGTGGGTTGAGATCACATTGAACAAATGGGTACTGGACATCATACGAGAAGGATACGCTCTGGAATTGCACAGCATCTCTCGGGACACGTTCATGATGTCACCTTGCCACTTCCAGCACAAGAAACTGGCAGTGAAATCTACATTGAGGGCTATAACTCTGGTACCTACACCCCAGGAAAATACGGGTTGTTATTCCTTCGATTTCATTGTACCCAAGAAAGAGGGTTCTTTTCGCCTCATCCTGGACCACAAGAGCATTAGTGGTCATCTGCGGAGAATTCACTTCCACATGGAAACTGTTCGTTCCGTCATAATGGCCATACAACTGGGAGAGTTCTTAACCTCCATGGACCTCTCGGGGGCCTACCTTCATATTCCAATCTATCAAAACCACCAGCGTTTCCTACGCTTTGTGGTACTGAGCTGCCATTATCAGTTCCAGGCGTTGCCCTTTGACCTAGTAACCAAGCAGGACAGAGTTTTCCTCCCTCCCTCAAGGATAACTAAGCTGATGTGCCAAGTGAGTTGGTTGACGAATACAAAGCTCCACACCCTGGGGTGCAATCTCCATGTCCTCAGCCTAATGGCATCAACCCTGGAGGAAGTACTGTGGACGAGGGCACACATGCAGCCACCCCAACTCTCCCTGCTGTCACGTTGGAACCCTCTGTCTCAAGACTACTCGATTTGCCTTCACCTACTGATGAAAGTAGGTTCTTGGCTCCAGTGGTGGCTATAGGAAGTGCACCTAAGCAAGGATGTAAGCCTGTCTCCACTGAACTGACTAGTCCTCATGACGGACGCGAACCTCTGAGGGTGGGGAGCTCACTGTCAGGAATTGACAACCCAGGGGCGATGGACCAAGGAAGAGGCGCGTTGGAGCATAAACTGCCTGGAAGCCTGAGCAGTCAGATTAGTGTGTCTGCAATTCAGCCACAGACTCCAGGGCCAGGCAGTCCACATGATGTCTGACAACACAACAATGGTAGCCTACATCAACCGCCAGGGAGGAACCAAAAGCCACCAAGTGTCTCTGGAAATAGACCCCCTTATGGAATGGGCAGAGTTAAATCTACAAGGGATCTCGGCCTCCTACATCACGGGAAAAGACAATGTCCATGCAGACTTTCTCAGCAGAGAGAGAGTCTGAATCCAGGAGAATGGGCGTTGTCGACCAGAGCCTTCCAGCTCCTGGTAGATCGCTGGAGCCTCCCATCCATCGACCTACTGGCCACATCTCACAATGCATAGGTCCCCCGATTCTTCAGTCACAGAAAAGATCAGTGCTCCAAAGGGATCGATGCCCTTGTCCAGACCTGGTCAGAGGAGGACTTACTTTATGCCTTCCCTTCGTGGCCTCTGCTGGGCAAGGTCATTCGCAAGATCAAATGCCACAGAGTCCTTCTGGTGACCCTGGATTGGCCCAGATGCCTGTAGTATGCAGACATGTGGAGGCTTCTGGTGGAGAGCCCCCTATGCCTCCCTGCGCACAGGGAACTTTTCCAACAAGGTCCAGTCTTTCATGAGGACCCAACTCAGTTTTGTCTTACAGTCTGGCCCTTGAGAAGGCTCGCCTGATGAAGCATGGATATTCGGTGGCAGTAATTGCCGCCTTGCTCCACACGTGGAAGTTTTCGGCGTCCTTGGCACATGTGCGGATCTGGAGAATTTTTGAGGCCTGGTGCGAGGAACGCGGGCTGCCCCTTTTGAAGACCAAGATCCCCATGTTTCTGGAATTTTTACAGGACAGCCTGAACAAAGGATTGTCCTTCAACTCTTTGAAGGTCCAAGTGGCGGCTCTCTCCTGTTTGAGGCGAGGTGACTGGAGCCCGCCTGTCGACACATCCGGACCTGACCTGTTACCTAAAACGGGTTAAACACCTCCACCAACCCTTAGTGGCCAGTCCCCTTATGGAACCTCAGTTCTAGTATTGGATTTTTTAGCCTTGCTTTCGGCCACTGCGCAGTCTGTCTCTTCGCCTGTTAACACTGAAGACTGTTTTCTTGGTGGTGATATGCTCAGCTCGCCACATCTCTGAACTGCAGGTGCTGTTATGTTGGGAGCTGTTCCTTCAGTGGACTCCAGGAATGTTACAGCTTTGCACCGCTCCTTCCTTCCTGTCAAAGGTAGTCTTGAAGTTTCACTTGAACCAGTCCATTTCCTTACCCTCCCTAGAAAGACGTAAGGACACGGAAGACTACCGCCTCCTACGCCACTTAAATATCATTAGGCTTTTAGTACGGTGTCTGGAATGTTCAGAACCGGTGCGCAAGATGGACCGCTTGTTTGTTCTTCACGGTGGAAGGAAACAAGGCGAAGCAGCTTCATGAGTTATTGATTAAGGAAGTGGTCATGGGAGCTTATGTAGAGGCAGGGAAGTCTTTACCCCTTCAGGTTAAAGCTCATTCCACTAGGGCCCAGGCAATATCCTGGGCGGAAGCTCAGCTACTGTCTCCCATCGACATCTGCTGAGCAGCAACGTTGTCTTCCTTGCACACCTTCTCTGGTTCTATCGCCTGGATGTCCAGGCCTGAGAGGACGCAGCCTTTGTGAGGGCGATGCTAACCGGACTGCGGGCAGCCTCCCGCCCCGTTCGGGATTAGCTTTTGTACATTCCATTGATCCTGAGTTCATGTGGCTACACGCTAGGAAATGGAGAAATTACTTACCTGATAATTTCGTTTTCCCTAGTGTAGACAGACGGACTCAGTATCCCGCCGACAGCTGCCCATGAATGGTGCCAATGAATCGCTCATGAGGCGAAACTTGATTCCAAGAGGTTATGGGTAAGCTGTCACCCTATCCCTAGATCAGGGCATGTATGATGTTGCTGGGATTCAGCGCTTATGTTTGGTTGAGTACAGTTACGGTTACCTGTTTTAATAAAGTTAAGTTGTATTCAAATTTTATTTCAGTTTTTCAATAGCATGTCCACAATGGCTTTTGAAGAAAATACTGAATGGCTGAGGTCACTTCAGGGGTATATCTAAGGTGACAGCTTTGAAACCTGACTCTGTCTCCATCTGCTAGCAGGGGAGCACATAACCCATTGATCCTAAGTCCATCTGTCTACACTAAGGAAAACAAAATTATCAGGTAAGTAATTTCTCTGTTCATACCTCAGATTAGTCCAGACAAGTGAGCTTTGCATCCCTACCAGCAAATGGAGGCAGAGAATAAAAACTTTTCAGGCATTGCTATATAACCGAGAGTGCCACCTGCAATCCTTCAGTATTGACCTGTTTCCAGCAGATGGTAGAAGTGCAACCCTGCAGTCTGGAGTTCTGGGAAAAAAAAGAAAAACACAAGAGAGAGACAGAACAAGGCAAAGAAGAGTAGCATGAGGGTTCATGGAAGCTCCCTGAGGAGTTGGGTTTCTTCGTGGCCATCCCCTGAGGCAGAGCAGGGCGAAACAGGAGGCTGGAGATCCCTGAATTGGCTCGACCCCTCAGCATCCGGAGGGGGTGTGTCAGACAGGGGTCCTGGATCCATTGTCCTCTCTGTCTTCTCTACCTCAGCCAGAAAGCAACAGAAGCAGAAAAGTATTTATTTTTCTTGACTTCTTTTGGGGGCACTGTTTTAAAAAAAAAAAAAGGTAAAGAAGTCGTGCAGTGCAGAGCTGTGTGTCCAGGACCGCATCGGGGTATGAGAGGGAGCTGTGGCTCCATAGCAGCCCTTGGGGTCTTCTTGGTGGTTGAAGGGCTGTTTGGATGTGTTGGTGGGAAGTGGCGGAATTGTGTGCACTTGATTTTATTTTTTTTTAGCAGGCCAACCATGGCAACCTGTTTAGAGTGATAACGCTTCCCGCGGTGTGCGAGAAAGCTGTGCAGGGCCTGTGGTTTGCACGATTGTGCCTAAATATGGCCTCGCTTTGTGCTTCCTATATCTCCAGAGGTGAGGGAACTTCTGCAGAGACTGCAGGCAGAAAATGCTGCACCCACTCAGCAGGAGCTGTTCCAGAGGCTTTGTGGGGGAGGTGGGGGGGGGAGCGGAAGGGGTAGCGGCGGCCTTATCTTCTGCACGTGATGCAAAGCAGGCAATAACTAGGGAGCCCAGGGATTCCCCACCACCTCTCTCTCAGGTGTGTCAGGATGCTGTAGAGGACTGAGAAGGGGCAGGGGAGCCATGTAAGGAGGCTGTGGATAGGGAGGAAAGACTAAAGACGTTAGGACTTTTCAGCTTGGAGAAGAGACGACTGAGGGGGGATATGATAGAGGTGTTTAAAATCATGAGAGGTCTAGAACGGGTAGATGTGAATCGGTTATTTGCTCTTTCAGATAAGACTAGGGGGCACTCCATGAAGTTAGCATGGGGCACATTTAAAACTAATCGGAGAAAGTTCTTCTTCACTCAACGCACAATTAAACTCTGGAATTTGTTGCCAGAGGATGTGGTTAGTGCAGTTAGTATAGCTGTGTTTAAAAAAGGATTGGATAAGTTCTTGGAGGAGAAGTCCATTACCTGCTATTAAGTTCACTTAGAGAATAGCCACTGCCATTAGCAATGGTTACATGGAATAGACTTAGTTTTTGGGTACTTGCCAGGTTCTTATGGCCTGGATTGGCCACTGTTGGAAACAGGATGCTGGGCTTGATGGACCCTTTGTCTGACCCAGTATGGCATTTTCTTATGTTCTTATGTGAACATTGTGAGTTTCCTTTCCAGTTACATTTAGGAACCGATACTCACTCCTCAAGGGCCCAAGTTCCTAGAACTCTAAAGACTCTTTCTGTCTAAGATGCTATCGCAGGTACGGAGATCGTGAGCTATTACAGATTGCAGATAGGAACCGGTACTCACTCCTCGAGGGCCTATATTCCTAAAACCTTACAAAGACTCTCTTCTATTTCAGAAGTATTTCATATACAGATATTGAGCTCTTATTACAGATTACCTAGAAACCATTACAGAGATAATTAACTGTGAGTTACCATCGCTCTCTCAGAGCTGTTCCTGGAACCAGGTACTTGCTCCTCGAAGGCCTAACTCTCTCTAGCTACTGAGCTTTATTAATATCTATGTGAGTGTATCATCTACGTCTGGTTATGTATCCAGCATACTGTCTATTCACTATCTATGAGTCCCTGTCTACAGCTCAGCTAATCCTAGAGATTGCAGTTCCACGACCTGAGGGACTTCAGCTCTGCCGGGCACATCAGCTCACTGCTGCCACCTCTGGTGGTTCTACTACCTGTCTAATAAAGAACTATCTGTGTCTGTCTCCATACTCCAGCCTAGTCGGTGGTCCCTCTCTTGATATCCTCTTAAGGGCTCTGTCATCTGCCATCGACCCAAGGATTCACCATTTTACATTAGAGTGCTCACTCCTCCCACTTCAGGAGCTGAGCACAACAGTCTATTAACTCTCATCTGCTTGCTCCTCTCATCAGCATAGCAGATCCTAACAGTTGCTAACTCCTCCCCTCTGGCGGCGCATATTATAACAGATTACTAGCTCCGCCCTCCTGGCAGAGCTGGTCGTCAACAGATTGCTAACTCCGCCCTCCTGGCGGGTTGAGCTACAGCAGATTGTAACTCTTCCTCCCCTGGAGGAGTAGATCGACAACAACAATGAAGGGAAGTAAGACTTCCAAGGCCACGATTGCGCAATGGTTAAAGGAAATGATTTTTTTTAGGCCTATCTCTGAAGAGGTCGAACTGTGCCGGAGGGGTTGCAGGCACATTCGGCTAGGGGCGGCAGGCAGTCTCTTGGGTGGAGTAACAGCTAGTATTGCCATGAGATTTGTTGATCCGCAACGTGGTCTTCTCTTCACACTTTTGCCAAACATAAGAAATTGCCATGCTGGGTCAGACCAAGGGTCCATCAAGCCCAGCATCCTCTTTCCAACAGAGGCCAAACCAAGCCACAAGAACCTGACAATTACCTAAACACTAAGAAGATCCCATGCTACTGATGCAATTAATAGCAGTTGCTATTCCCTAAGTAAATTTGATTAATAGCCGTTAATGGACTTCTCCAAGAACTTATCCAAACCTTTTTGAACCCTGCTACACTAACTGCACTAACCACATCCTTCTGGCAACAAATTCAGAGCTTTTATTGTGCGTTGAGTGAAAGAACTTTCTCCGATTAGTTTTAAATGTGCTTCTTGCTAACTTCATGGAATGCCCCCTGGTCCTTCTATTATCTGAAATTGTAAATAACCGATTCACATCTACACGTTCAAGACCTCTCATGATCTTAAAGATCTCTATCATATCCCCCTCAGCCGTCTCTTCTCAAGCTGAACAGCCCTAACCTCTTCAGCCTTTTCTCATAGGGGAGCTGTTCCATCCCCTTTATCATTTTGGTTGCCCTTCTCTGTACCTTCTCCATCGCAACTATATCTTTTTTTGAGATGCAGCGACCAGAATTGTACACAGTATTCTAGGTGCGATCTCACCATGGAGTGTATTCCTTTCCAGATCATTTATATATATATTGAAAAGCACCAGTCCAAGTACAGATCCCTGAGGCACTCCACTGTTTACCCTTTTCCACTGAGAAAATTGATCATTTAATCCTACTCTGTTTCCTGTCTTTTAACCATGACTTTTTAGTTTTCTTAGAAGCCTCTCATGAGGGACTTTGTCAGATGTCTTCTGAAAATCCAAATACACTACATCTACCGGTTCACCTTTATCTACATGTTTATTAACCCCTTCAAAAAAAAAATGAAGCAGATTTGTTTGGCAAGACTTCCCTTGGGTAAATCCATGTTCCTGCTGCCACGAGGAAGGGAAGAAGGAGCAGGGCAGCACAGGTCAGGAGACCTGCACCGTTCGGCGTTACTCACGGGGTAAGAGACCCCTTCTTCCATTCGACCGCCCCGACTCATTCCCCACCGCTCCGAGGCTGCCCGAAGCCATGCCCACGCACCGACATCGGCCAATCGGACGCCAGAACTTACCCGGGAGCGGCAGCCCTTTAAATTAGGGCCATTACCTCAGCGCCGCACAACAAAGGGGCCTTCCCCTTTGTGCGCCCCTTTGTGCGTCCCACTGCAAGGCCCAGTACCTAGCAGCACTTAGTGGTCAAATCCCCACCAGTAATCTTCTAGTATACGGAGACAAGATTGATGGAGGCTAACTCACCATACCAGCTACATCAGGATATCCGCTACCTCTCCACCCTCGACAATACTCTAGTACGTGCTTACCCAAGTCTTTCTTTTCATGACACAAGGCTATTCAATACCCATCTTTACACTACAGCTCCCTCACTAGGGAGAACTTACCAATGCAGCACTAAATCTGATCCAATAGAAATCTCATTCCTATCATGATCTCTCCTATTACCCAACTTCTTGGACTGGCCCTATTCACCATTACTCTATTCAATGCCCAATCGATCACCAAGAAAACCCACATACTCCATGACTACCTACTTGACTCTAAGCCAGACATTTGTGCTATTACAGAGACCTGGCTCAAACAGACGGATACAACCTTGATAAATCAGCTTCCTACTCACCTATATGATGTCTTCTCACTCCCTACACAAAGGAAAAGAGGTGGAGGCCTTCTCCTAGTGGCCAAAAAAGATCTCAATCTTACTCTACAACCTACCAATACGGTATCTAAGCTAGAAGTAGGCTTGTTCAAATCCAAATCACTCCAAATACTCCTCACATATGCCCGCCAGGATTTCTAGACTCTGATGCCTCACCTTTAGTAGAAACCATAGCCAAATACCTAACCCTGGATTCCCCCGCATAATCTTAGGGGATTCAGTCTACATATCAACTCGACCCCTCTTTCACCCAACTGTGAAGCTTTCTTAACCTCCCTCACGGCCATGGGCTTCAAACAACTCGTCAGCATGCCCACGCATAAAGCCGGACATACGCTCGACCTCATTTCATTAACTCCAGCTTCGCACAGCACTTCACCCCCCTCATGCCTCCCTGTTCCATGGTCTGACCATCTATTATCACTTATCTTACCGTCAAGATGATAGGAAGTCCGTTAGCTTATCCCCTCACCACACTGCATTACAGGAAATCCTGCACTCCAGAAGTCCTCAGCAATTCTTGGTCAAGAAACTTCCTAATCTTGATTTATCAAACCCCAATTCAGCCCTACACTCTTGGCAAAACATCACGGAAGCAATAGCTAACAGCTTATACCCCCGCTTGACAAAGAAAATAACCATGCTCAAAAAAACAAACAACCTGGTTCTCAAAGGTACTCCGCTCATTAAACACAGATCTCAGACAGAAAGAGAAGAAATGGCCGGAAGACTCCTAACCCTTGCTCTCTAGCTACTCTAACAGCTGCTCTCCACTATTACAGAAATGCGACACTATGAACAAAAAGGGATTTTTACGCGCTCAGAATACACGATCTGGTATTTGACGCGAAGGCCCTCTTCTCTTACATATCAGAACTCACTAAAACCACCATTTCACCCCATTTCCGGAAGACCAAGCTCAATCGAAAGCTAATGATTGGCGCTCTTCTTCCAGAATAAAATTTCCCACATTCTCACAAGACTGCCATCCCAGCCCTAACACGCCGCCCATTCCTCATCCTCCCTTTCAAACTCGGAAGCTGCTTTGGAAACTTTGAACCAATTTATGCTAAGGAGATTGAAACCATTCTAAAGAGAATGAAACCCTCCACACAACCCACTCGACCAAATTCCCAGCCCAAATTACTACTTCTAGTGCTGGACTCTATCTCCAAATATCTAGCCGATATTAACTGTTTACTTTCAACAAGGAATTTTACCCAGATGCTCTTAAACTGGCTACTCTCAAACCATACTCAAGAAACCGAACCTGGACTCTGGTGACCCTAACAATTTCCCGCCCTATTTCCAACCTGCCGTTTGTTGCCAAGATCATGGAAAAAGTGGTTGTTAACCAACTATCAGATTATCTTGAAGAACATAAAATTCTCCATCCTTCACAATACGGATTCTGTAAATCACACAGTACTGAAACCCTCCTCATCTCCCTTACAGACTACCTTAGCATGGGCCTTTGACAAAGGGCATTCCTTCTTGTTAGTGCTCCTTGATATCTCCGCAGCATTCGACACAGTAAACCACTCCATTTTATTAAATCGGCTATCAGACATAGGGATCACAGGAACAGCACTCTGATGGTTTGACTCATTCCTCAGCAACAGAGGTTATAAAGTTAAAGTCAATAATAAGGAATCACCACGCATCAGTTCCCCATTTGGAGTCCCCCAGGGCTCGTCCCTATCTCCCACCCTGTTCAATATCTACCTCCTCCCCCTGTGCCAACTGCTCATGACTTTAAATCTGAAATTCTACATTTATGTGGACGACGTGCAAATTTTGATCCCCGTAACTGAATCCCTGGCAATATCACTCAAGCAATGGGACATCTACCTACAAATGATTAACCTTCTCCTTACTGGCCTTAACCTGGTGCTTAATGCAGCCAAGACGGAACTCCTTATCACCCCAGAAGACGTTGACTATCACCAATAGTCGCACGCTAACACTCAAATCACACAAGCAAGAGACCTGGGAGTTATAATTGATAGACACCTGAGTTTAAAGAAGTTCATAAACCACACTACCAAGGATTGCTTCTTTAAACTACAGGTGCTGAAAAGACTAAAGCCTCTACTATACCACCATGACTTCAGATCTGTTCTCCAGGCTATTTTGTTCTCTAAGGTAGATTATTGTAATTCTATTCTTCTAGGTCTCCCAGCATCTACCATAGAACCCCTTCAGATGCTCCAAAATGCAGCAGCTAGAATCCTGCCGAACACCAATAGGAGAGATCACATTACGCCTATCCTCAAGGATCTGCACTGGCTCCCAGTTAACTTTAGAATCCTTAAATCTCTCACTATTACTCACAAAACCATTCACCACCAGGTCCCCCTTGACCTGCAATTTCCGCTTAAACTTCACATCTTGGCCAGACCCATTAGGGAAGCTTATAAGGGATCTCTACATGCTCCTCCAATCAAAATGGTGCACCGATCAACCATTAGAAAACGGGCCTTCTCGACAGCGGGTCCTTCTATCTGGAACGCCATACCCCCGGACCTCAGGCAGGAATCTTGTCTTCGGACTTTAAAAAAAAAACTTAAGACTTGGTTATTCGGACAAGCCTTCCCCTAACTCAAGACTAGCGTGGCTATAGCATTGCCTGCCTTAGATCAGACGTAGGTTTCTCAAGTACCCACTACATCTATAGTTGTAATTAGTTTATTGAATACTTTCCCTTCTGCTTTTCCATCTCCCCAGCTGAATTCCCTTGTTTTATTGTTACTTTTGCTCCTTCTGGTTATGGTTCACTGTTTATTGTTAATTTATTGTTAATGTATCTGTGCCCTGTAAACCGATTTGATTTGTATCACAAAAGTCTGTATAGAAAAGCTTTAAATAAATAAATAAAATAAATGTTGACTGTGTTCCATTAAACCATGTCTTTCTATGTGCTCTACAATTTTGATCTTGAGAATAGTTTCCACTATTTTCCCAGCACTGAAGTCAGGCTCACTGGTCTATAGTTACCCGCATCACCCCTGGAGCCTTTTTTAAATATTGGGGTTACATTGGCCACCCTCCAGTCTTCAGGTACAATGGATGATTTTAATGATAGGTTACAAATTTTAACTAATAGATCAAAAATTTCATTCTTGAGTTCCTTCAGTACCCTAGGATGCTTACCATCTGGTCCAGGTGATTTGCTACTCTTTAGTTTGTCAATCTAGCCTACTACATCTTCCAGGTTCACAGTTATTTCGTTCAGTTCGTCTGACTCCTCACCTCTGAAAACCATTTCCGGAACTGGTATCTCCCCAACAGCCTCATTAGTAAACACAGAAGCAAAGAATTAATTTAGTCTTTCTGCAATGGCCTTATCTTCCTTAAGAGCCCCTTAAACCCCTCTGTCATCTAATGGTCCAACCGACTCCCTCACAGGTTTCTTGCTTTGGATATATTTTAAAAAGTTTTTATTATGAGTTTTTGCTCTATGGCCAACTTCAATTCAAATTCACTGTTCGCCTGTCTTATCAATGTTTTACACTTAACTTGACAATGCTTATGTTTTATCCTATTTTCTTTAGATGGATCCTTCTTCCAATTTTTGAAGGATGTTTTTTTTGGCTAAAATAGCCTCTTTCACCTCACCTTTTAACCATGACAGTAATCGTTTTGCCTTCCTTCCACCTTTCTTAATGTGTGGAATACATATGGGATTGCGCCTCTAGGATTGTATTTTTAAAACAATGTCCATGCCTGTTAAACACTTTTAACCTTTGCAGCTGCACCTTTCAGTTTTTTTTTTCTATTTTCCTCATTTTATCAAAGTTTCCCTTTTGAAACTTTAGTGTTAGAGCTGCAGATTTACTTATTGTCCCCCTTCCAGTTATTAGTTTAAATTTGATCATGTTATGATCACTGTTGCCAAGTGGCCCCACCATCGTTACCTCTCTCACCAAATCCTGTGTTCCACTAAGAATTAAATCTAAAATAGCTCCCTCTCTTGTTGGTTCCTAAACCAATTGCTCCATGAAGCAGTCGTTTATTACATCCAGGAAATTTATGTCTCTAGCAAGCCCTGATGTTACATTTACCCAGTCAATATTGGGGTAATTGAAATCTCCCATTATTATTGCACTGCCAAATTGGTTAGCTTCCCTGATTTCTCTAAGCGTTTCATCATCTGTCTGACCATTTTGTCCAGGTGGACAGTAGTATACTCCTAACATTATACTCTTACCCAACACACATTGAATTTCTACCCATATAGATTCTATTGAGCATTTAGTCTCTTGTATGATCTTTAATCCTGTTGGACTCTATACCCTCCCGGACATAAAGTGCCACACCCCCACCAAGTTGATCCTCCCTATCATTGCGATATACCGTATTTTTCGCTCCATAAGATGCACTTTTTTTCCCCCAAAAGTGGGGGGAAAATGTATGTGCGTCTTATGGAGGCGAATATAAAAAAAACAAACAAAAATCTAACAACCCCCCCCCCCCCCGACTCCCCCAAGACCTGCCGACTTAGTTTACCGCAACCCCCCACCCTCCTGACCCCCCCAAGACCCGCCGACTTAATTTACCGCAACCCCCCCCAAGACCTGCCGACTTAATTTACCGCAACCCCCCCTCCTGACCCCCCCAAGACATGCCGACTTAATTTACTGCAACCCCCCACCCTCCTGACCCCCCAAGACCTGCCGACTTAATTTACCGCAACCCCCCACCCTCCTGACCCCCCCAAGACCTGCCAAACGTCCCTGGTGGTCCAGCGGGGGTCCAGGAGCGGTCCGGGAACGATCTCCAGGGCGTGGGCCGTCGGCTGCCAGTATTCAAAATGGTGCCGACGGCCCTTTGCCCTCACTATGTCACTGGGACCGACCGCTGGATTGGTCGGTCCCAGTGACATAGTGAGGGCAAAGGGCTGTCAGCGCCATTTTGACATGAGAATGTCTTACAATAAACAGGTTTATCGAACTTGGATACAACGAAGTGGGTTTAACAGCATAAATAAGATAGAAATCGGGAGTTAATAGTAGGACAAGGAAACAAGATTTGATTACATCGTGCAAAAAATAGGGCGAAAGATTCTCTTAAGGGGTTGCCAAAGGCTAAGATCACTGGTGTGAGTCTAATATGATATTGAGTTAAGAACATAAGAACATAAGAAAATGCCATACTGGGTCAGACCAAGGGTCCATCAAGCCCAGCATCCTGTTTCCAACAGTGGCCAATCCAGGCCATAAGAACCTGGCAAGTACCCAAAAACTAAGTCTATTCCATGTAACCATTGCTAATGGCAGTGGCTATTCTCTAAGTGAACTTAATAGCAGGTAATGGACTTCTCCTCCAAGAACTTATCCAATCCTTTTTTAAACACAGCTATACTAACTGCACTAACCACATTCTCTGGCAACAAATTCCAGAGTTTAATTGTGCGTTGAGTAAAAAAGAACTTTCTCCGATTAGTTTTAAATTGTGCCCCATGCTAACTTCATGGAGTGCCCCCTAGTCTTTCTACTATCCGAAAGAGTAAATAACCGATTCACATTCTACCCGTTCTAGACCCTCTCATGATTTTAAACACCTCTATCATATCCCCCCTCAGTCGTCTCTTCTCCAAGCTGAAAAGTCCTAACCTCTTTAGTCTTTCCTCATAGGGGAGTTGTTCCATTCCCCTTATCATTTTGGTAGCCCTTCTCTGTACCTTCTCCATCGCAATTATATCTTTTTTGAGATGCGGCGACCAGAATTGTACACAGTATTCAAGGTGCGGTCTCACCATGGAGCGATACAGAGGCATTATGACATTTTCCGTTTTATTCATCATTCCTTTTCTAATAATTCCCAACATTCTGTTTGCTTTTTTGACTGCCGCAGCACACTGCACCGACGATTTCAATGTGTTATCCACTATGACACCTAGATCTCTTTCTTGCGTTGTAGCACCTAATATGGAACCCAACATTGTGTAATTATAGACTTGTAGTTTGAAGAAGCAGTCCTTTACTGTGTTGTTGATGAAGGATCTGCAGTTCATTTGGTTATCCAGGATGACGCCCAGATTTCTGACTTGGGGGGATAGACTTATTTGAGAGGCGAGGCTTGAGTTAGATAATGGGTGATTCCCTTCATGGGTGATGAGTAGGTATTCTGTCTTGTTGTGATTGAGAATCAAGTTGAGACTTGTAAGCATATTGTTGATGGTTTGTAGGCAGGTATTCCAAAAGTCTAGAGTTTTGTGAAGTGTGTCAGTAATTGGAATCAAAATCTGAACATCGTCAGCATATAAATAATGGATTAGATTTAGATTGATGAGTAGCTGACAGAATGGGAGCAAATATATGTTGAATAAGGTTGGGGATAGTGAGGAACCTTGTGGGACTCCCAGTGTGCAGCTGACTGGGTGAGACTTTTCTCTGTTGATCTTGACCTTATAGTGCCTGTTCTGGAGGAAGGATTTGAACCAATTGAGGGCGACACCTTTGATGCCAATATCCGATAAGCGGTCTATAAGTATATTATGATTGACCGTGTCAAATGCTGCTGTTAGGTCAAGTAGGATGAGTAGACAAGGTTGTTTTTTTTCAAGGTTCAGGAGGATGGTGTCCGTTAGTGAAATTAGAAGAGATTCTGTGCTGCGGGATTGGCGGAGAAACCAAATTGTGACGAAGCGAGTATGTTGTTGTTTTTAAGAATTCTGAGAGTTGTTTATTTACAATTCTTTCCAGGATTTTAGCAATGAGAGAGAGGTTTGCTATAGGGCGAAAATTGGCCGGGTTATCTGGAGAGAGATTTGGTTTTTTCAAGAGAGGTTTAGGATGGCGAGTTTGAGTGGGTCAGGAACTAGCCCCCTGTGCTAGGGAGCAAGCAATTGATAATTTGGGCGATAGGCTTGGAGATGGTTTTAGAACAAGAGATGAGGAGGTTGGTTGGGATGGCATCCATGGGATGAGACGCTGGTTGACTTCAAATTCTGATATTTCCTTGTTAAGCGGATCCTGTTGTGCCTGATCAACTCTGGGCAAAGTAATTCCTGCTAGGTACGCATCTATGTCGGTCTGACAGATATCCTCATGTTTGGAATATAATTCTTGATAACTCAGTGAGAACCTAGCCCTTATACTAGCATTATCATCAGACACCATCTCACCGGTTCTATCTTTAATTTTGAGAATCTGATTTTGTCACCTGTTTTAAGCCGCCTTGCCAATAATCTGCAAGCCTTATTACCTCCTTCAAAAGAATTCTTGTTTAGCCCTATCTAACTGAAAAACAGTCTCCCCCTCTGCCATGTTCCTCAATTCCACTCTCAATTTCTCCAACTGAATGCTAATCTGTTCTAGCAGTTCCACTTTCTTATTCTCCCTTTTCTTTTTTATGTTCAAATTTGTTTATTTACAACGAAGTACATAAACCTTACAATTTAACATATAATACACGTGATACGTAATGGGTTCTGTTACATATCACATGAATTGTAAACTCGTGTTGTGAGTGTAATTTTATCAAACAGATTTCTAGGTTGATTATCCCACCCACTCTATCCCTGCTGAGAGGCAACAGGTGAAAAGTAAAAAAAAAAAAAAGTAAAAATCAAGGCTCTGACAGATAATATTTGAGGTAACGGTGCGAGAAAAGAGAATAGGTACTAACAATCCATATGATTGAGGATCATACTATGAACTTCATGTGGCAGTCATTAGGTAGGGCATCCACACGGAGATTAGTTTCCTTCTGGAAGAGAAAGAAGTATATCTATCAATGAAAGTTCCCATGGTCACAAGATGTAAGATTAGAGAGTGAAGGTGAGTGATCGATGGACCTTCTGGTTTAAGGATAAGGATGACAGCCAAAGTGAAGACTTTCATCAGCCATAATTTATTGTCAAGAGAAACCTTTAAATGTTTGAGCAAAAACTCCAAAAAGAGCCAGAGTCGGCGTGTAAGGGATCATAAGATCTAGCACTTTACTAGTAAATTGAAATACCTTTTTCCAGAATGGTTGAAGAAGCGTGCATTTCCAAAGCGCATGACCTAGGTTGGAGACTTCCTTCTTACATTTTAAGCAAATGTCTGAATCTGTGACTTTGGCCAAGAAAGCTAGACGTTGTGTAAAGTACATCCTGTTGAACACTTGGTAGCTAGTCTCTCATAGGAGAACGTTGCAAGAGATCTTTGGAGAGATCAGAAGAGAAGGCATATAAGTATCCAGATTAACAGAACATTGTCACTCCTGTTGCCATTTGGTCCATGCATTCTCCAGCGCCCATCGTTTATAAGAATGTTCCAAGGATTTATAGTAAAATGAAATTGAGTGATGTTTTGGATCTTCAATGTCAAACCAGTCCAGAAGAAGCTTCCAATTTGACTTCTGAAGATGAGCTGATTTGAGAGGTGTAATATAGTGTTGCACCTGGTAGTAATAAGAGGTCATTGGGGGAAGATTATATTGAGTGCAAATGATAGGAAAGGTTAGGAGAGTACCCTCAGCAGTGAGTAATTGAGATATACAATATAATCCCTTAGCCTTCCATTTCTGATACACAGAAGAACTCATTCTAGGAAGGAAGTCCCCATTGCCTCTTAGTGGGAGGAAGGGAGAGCTCCCATATGGTAAAATGGTCTGGGACAGCACCCATTGCCTTGTGCCACGCAGTGGGGATAGGAGAAACTTGGATTTTACATAAGCTGAAATCGAGGACTATGGCGCTTGGAGCACATATCTTAAGGACAAAGGGGAAACCAGCTGTGCCTCCAGGTATGTGTCCAAGAAATAAGAAGTACCGTATTTTTCACTCCATAAGATGCACTTTTTTTCCCCCAAAAGTGGGGGAAAAATGTCTGTGCGTCTTATGGAGCGAATATAGCGTGTCTCCCTCTCGCATGTCGTCACCCTCCTCCCAACTCAGCCCAATCAGTATGGCGCAGGTCAAACATCAACTGTTTGAACCATGTGCGCTACGGAGGCCCCTCCAGTTCAAACAGTTCACTGCCGGTCTGCTGTTCCCGGGGTGCTGCGGGGTGCATCTTACTGCGAAGGATGGCGGCACCCCTGGAACAGCAGACCGGCAGGGAGCTGTTTGAATTGGACGGGCCTCCGTAGCGCATGCGGTTCAAACAGCTGATGTTTGACATGCGCCACGCCGAGCTTCGCAGTAAGATGCTCCCCAGGAACAGCAGTAAGATGCACCCCAGGAACAGCAGACTGGCAGGGAGCTGAAGCTCTGCCGGCAGAAGACGATACATGGCATCAAAGTTAATACAGGCCATTTTCTTCTCATTTGTTTAGATATATTACCATAAAGATTTTCTAATATATTATATATATTATGATAAAATGTTTCATGCATTTGACCTGCGCCACCATACTGATTGGGAGGAGGAGGGGGATGGCGTGCGAGAGGGAGAGACACTACATTCGCTCCAGGGGGAGCTCCGTACAGAGCCCGTCATGAGGACAGAAATTTTTTTTTCTTATTTTCCTCCTCTAAATCCTATGGAGCGCAAAATACGTTATTGAATAACCAGTTTCCTATATGTCTCAAGTTAGTGGCATGGTTATAAACTCGTATATCTGGCACACCAAGACCTCCCTTGGAAATTGGATTCATGATGACTTGTAAGGCTAATCAAGGCCTCGTCCCCTTCCACAAAAACCCTGCAACCACTCCATGAAATTTTTTTTTTTCAATTTAAACTTTTTCGTTTATTGAACTATTCAGCACAAGAGTAACATACAGTACAAAGAACCATACAGAATACTCAAGCATAGAGAACACTTTTGGTTTCACAGTGCAATGTTCAATAAAAATTTTGTTGTTCAACATGTAGTCTCTCTCTGACCCCCCCCCCTCCCTCCCTCCCACCACATGGCAGAATCGTACAAGGTATACAAAGTAGAGTAACACAACATGGACAACTCCAACAGTGTAGACATACACAGGTTGAAAATCACGCTCTAACAGAAGGTGATCCAGGCGTCCAGTAACCAGACGCAAGCCTCCATATGAGGTACACAATTGCAAAATAAAGAACAAAACCAAATAGAAATAACAAGCATCGCTTACAACATAGAGATATAATCCGCAAAGGGCTTCCAAAGTTTGTGGAAAGAGGCATGTCGATGATGCCTATCAGCTGTGAGGGAGGCCAAATTTTTGTAGGAGTGTAACTTTACTAAAACATCTGAAAGGGCAGGCACTTGAGAGGACCGCCAATGGCGGGCAATAAGACTGCGAGCAGCTATGAACACTTGGACGCATAATTTCTGTTGCATTTTGTCTAATGTATCAGGGAATACGTGCAATAAGGCCATCTCCATCTCGGGAGAAATAGTGATCCCTAGCATATCGCTAATCATTTGAAAAATCCCCTCCCATAGCGGCTTAATACAGGAGCATAACCACCAAACATGCTGGTATGAGCCCACTTCCCCGCAAGCTCGCCAACATAAGTCAGATACGGTCCCGTACATTTTATGGAGCCTAACAGGAGTGAGATACCAGCGGTACATCATTTTATAGCAATTCTCTTGTAGATTAGCCGAAATAGAGCAGTAGCGGGCTTGGTGCGCAATAAGCCTCCATAATTCAGGGCTGATGCTGCATCCCAGATCCCGCTCCCATTGAACAATGTGCGCACCTATTAACGCATCGGGGGATGAAATAATTTGTAAATTTTAGAAATAGATCCACTCAGAACATCCCCTTGAGTAAAATAGATTTCGAATAAAGATCTCCCCGTACGAATGGACTGAGTGTGGAGTACGCTGCGTATGAAGTGCGCAACTTGTTCATATAGCAAACAATCTCTATTATCCAGATCATACAAGGTGAAAAAGTGATCCCTAGAAAGCAGAGTACCCAACTGCAATAGATGACCCATCGTAGTGATTCCTTGCGCCGTCCAATGCCGCATACGGGAAGTTTGATATCCCGGGGAAAAGCTGGCATTGTGCACCAAGGAAGAGTGATAATAATATTTGTGAACACCCACTAGCTTTTGTCGGGAATGTGCCCAAACCTTCAGAGTAATCCCCAAAGACCAAGTTATCTGACCAATCGGTCTCCAGGTGCTGCGTGGTTGCCAGAAAATAGCAGAGAGAGCCATAGGCCCCAAAATAGCCTGCTCAATAGTAACCCATTGCTTGCGGTCAGCACGCCGGGACACGTCCAAGACCGCCCGCATTTGTGCCGCATTATAGTACCAGGATAGATTCGGCACTGCCATGCCCCCCTGCAATTTGGGAAGGTAGAGTACGGATGTAGATATCCGTGGAGGTCGTCGCCGCCAAATAAAATCAAATATTCTCTTTTGCCAATTCTTTAACATCTGTGAAGAGACAAACACCGGCAGTGAGGAGAATAAATATAAAAATTTCGGCAATACCGTCATCTTAGTGATGGCAATCCGGCCCAACCAAGAAAAGGCAGATTTATTCCATCTGCTGAGGTCAATAGTCACCTTACGTATCAATGGAGTGTAATTGAGGTCCCGCAAGGCAGTTAGGTTGGAGGTCAGCAGAATACCCAAATATTTAATGTGCTTCTTGGCCCAGCGAAAGGGGTAGGTAGAACCCAAGGTGCTTACCATGTGTGGGGGCAGGTTAATATTAAGCAGTTCCGATTTGTCAAAGTTGACACGTAATCCTGCCACCCGACCAAAACTGGAAAGTTCCCTCATCACTCCCCGCAAGGAGCGCATCGGATCTGTAATAATCATAAGAATGTCGTCTGCAAACAACGAGAGTTTGTAATGCTGATCCCCTATGGTGACCCCGTGAATGTCAGTAGACTCCCTCACCCGGGTAGTAAGCGGTTCGAGATAGAGGGCAAATAGTAGTGGGGATAAGGGACACCCCTGACGAGTGCCACGACCTATGGGGAACACCTCGCCATAACCATTGTTAACTTTGACTCGAGCCTGTGGACGCTCATATAACCTCTGTATCCAGGTAATAAAAGAAGGCCCAAAAGCCAATTTCCGCAGGGTTTGAAACAAAAAAGGCCAGTGCACGAGGTCAAAGGCCTTTTCCGCATCTAGGGATAACAATACCGCTGGTTCCTCCTTCTCCTTGACCTCATGTGGTGGGTGCCACCACATGAGGTCAATTACCTTCCTGATGTTGTCGGCAGCCATGCGCTTTGGAACAAAGCCGACCTGATCGTTATGCACTAAGTCCGGGAGACAGGTGTTTAGACGCAGCGCCAGCACTCGAGCCAATATCTTAAGGTCGACATTTATTAAAGATATAGGTCGGTACGAACTGCATTGGGTGTGATCCCTGCCCGGTTTGGGTAGTACCGTAATTCCCGCTACATTGGCCTGCTGATGTATAGAGCCTCCCGCCTGAAGGCTGTTGAAGTAGGCCGCCAAGGGCCCGGCCACCGTGTCTACGCATTTTTTGTAATAGGCCCCGGACAAGCCGTCCAACCCTGGTGATTTATGTGGTTTAAGAGAGCGAATTACTGCCTCCACTTCGTCTATCGATATAGGAGCATCAAGGCTACATCTCTGCTCCTCGGTGAGGCATGGCATGGACACGGTAGCCAAATAATCCTCTATGTCAGAAAGGGAAATAGTGCTCTCAGCCAGATACAGCTGTTCATAGAAGCTGGAGAAGGCTTCCCGAATCCCACCGGAATCCGTGACAAGGGCACCCATAGAATGTCTAATCTTAGTGATAGTGGTCTGGGATATTTTCGCTTTTAATTGGCGTGCCAAAAGCTTCCCCGCCTTGTCCCCCCCTTCATAGTATATTTGTTTAGTCATATCCATAGCATAAAGAAGCTGTTGGTTGTCTAGATGCTGCAATTGTGTTTTGAGGGCCAAAATCTTATGGTAACACTTCTGGGATTGGTGTTGCATGTGCGCTTTAGTGAGCTGACTGAGTTGAGCCAGAAGCTCGGTTCTGGCTTGGGTTTTCTGCCGCTTACAGGCGGCTGCCCTTGCTATGAGAAGACCTCTAACTACAGCTTTAGAGCAGTCCCAGCGAATACTCGGGGAGATATCAGGGCTGTCATTGTTGAGAAAGTACTCCTGCAATTGGGACTCCAGGACTCCAGAGAAATCCTTATCTTGAAGTAAGGACTCATTCAATTTCCAAAATCTGGAACCCGAATCGCAGTCTCCCATATTAATGTCTAAACTGATAGGGGCGTGATCGGACCAGGTAATAGGTTCTATATCAGGAGAAGTAACCCGATTGCTCAAACGCTTGTCTACCAGAAAATAATCAATTCTCGAGTAGCTGTCATGTGGTGAGGAGTAAAAAGTGTAGGAGTGGGAATATGGATACCTATTTCTCCAAACATCTACCAGCTGCCAATCACGCATAATATCCTGTAAGTGAGACCGAGGGATCTGAAGGGACGCCCCCTGTGGCTTCGAGTTATCTAACTCCCGATTTATAGTCAAATTAAAATCCCCCCCCCCACAACAAGGGATCCTTCAGCATGCTGCAAAAGTAGGTCCTGCAGGGTCCGAAAGAAGGCCCTATGTTCCGTATTTGGGGCATAGAGGGAGACAAGTGTATAAATTTGAGAACCCATTCGTATTTTAAGTAGTAGGTATCTACCAGCCGGATCCTCCACATGTGATAGAACGTCAAAAATGAGGTTTGACGAGAGCAAAATTCCCGTCCCAGTATATTTATGCTTGGCACAGCTGGCAGCGGCGTACACGTGGGAACTCCCTGTTGCCCAGCAAATGAACATATCTACCCTTGAGGTGGGTCTCTTGTATGAAAGCGATGTCCGCCTTAAGATAAACAAGCTCTTTCCGGAGAAGAAAACGTTTTTTGTAGGTATTGAGGCCCTTTACGTTTAAAGATATTATTTTAACCATAGAGTAATGAGTGTTGAGCGTTGCTCAATAACAGTACCTCAGAGACGGAGACATTAAAGATAACAGACAAAGTGATCAGAAAGCCTGTCCCCTCGAAATCCAGACCCCCTGCCATACGAGCCTTGCAATAAATTGAAAATAGTGATACCTTTATGTGTAGTCTAGTAACAAAGTAGTGAACCCCTGCCAGAAACCCCCCCCCCCCCCAATTCTATGGAGGTTCGCGGTATGCTTGCGAACCAAAAACAGGGGAACGCCATGCACTCAACGCAAGCCTCCATCAGAGACCACCCCCCCCCCCCCGTTCAATATAAACATTTCCAAACATTAACCTCTGAAACTTACAACGACACGTAACCATAAACATGCAATGAGCTGTTGCTCCCTTGAAGACCATAAACCTGGTCATCGCTAGGCCATGTAGCTTGTACCTCTCAGCCAGCACTGAAAGTAAGAAAGAAGGGAATATCCCGCACAGCACATCAAGTCCACTCTCAACCCAGTCCCTTCGGTGTAACCTCGGCCTGCGACTGTTGCCTGCGTAGTCTGCCCCGTCCGGGTGCTGGCCGTCGCCATTTTGAAGCTCTGGTGGGCCCGGGCCCTTGTTGCCGCGGCACCGCTGCCAAAAATGGGGCATCCAATCCAGCTTGCTTGAAGCTCTCCACGGCATCGGAGATGCTCTTAATCCGATAGGTGACACCCTTGCGCTGGAAGATGAGGGCGAACGGAAACGCCCAGCGATACCTGATTTCTTCATTCCGAAGAGCCGCTGTTACTTCCCGGAGCTGGTAGCGCTTCTGCAAAGTGATTGGTGCGAGATCATTAAATACAGAGATCTCCAAGTTCTGCCACTTTACTGCATTCTGCGCTCGAGCCGCCGACAATATGTCCTCCTTAACGCGGAAGTGATGGAATTTTAAAATAATATCCCGGGGCCGACCATCTGTTCTGGGACCCAGCGCCCTATGTGCGCGTTCGAGGTCCACCGTGGAGGAGCCCCGATCCCCTTCTGAAGTTGGCTTATGAGTAGTTAAAATGTGCTGGCAGATGGCTACAGCCGTGGCCATACAGTCAGTATATAAATCAGACTCCGGGACACCTCTCAGGCGGAGGTTTGCCCTCCTTGATCTATTCTCTAAATCCTCCACCTTCTCGGAGAGCATTTCCACATCTGAGGCCACCCGGGTAGTTTGGGCGGAGAGCGAATCCGTTAGTGCCTCCTGGCCATCCAGGCGGCCATCTATGTCATCTACCCGGCGTCCCAGGGCGTTCAAGTCCTCCCGGACAGTTGCTATTGAGGCCACGATATCCGCTTTGTGGGCTTTTAGGTCAGCTCTTAGCTCAATAAACCAGTTCCTCAGTTCGGTGCGTGTAGGGAACTCCGGCGGTTCTGAAGTCGCTAGTGCTGCCGCTGCACCAGGCGCAGCAACGCTGGAGCCAGCAACTGCGTCCTCGTGGTCGGGGCCCGCCGCGGCCTGTTCCTCACCCTCCGGGAGAAGCTCCTCCGCGAGTTTGCTGAACGCAAACTGTTTTAAATCCGCCGTTTTTTTTCGTGCCGCCATCGCGCACTGCACCGGCAACCCAGCCCGTTATTTTAGCGCTTCAGGGACCGCAACTGCTGCTGAAAAAGTCGTTGTTAATCAGGGGTGAGAAGGAGCAAGCTATTCAGGCGGCCATCTTGTTGAGCTGCTCTCTAGCGCCTCCATGAAATTTTTTAACGGAAGATGTAGTTAAGAGTATGGGCAGGACCCCTTTGACATATAACCATCTGGGTAGGATCGTCATTTTAAGTAAATATATTTGGCCTGTTATAGATAAAGGGAAATGCCTCCAGGAGGTGAGCAATCTTTCCGACTTTTGTATATTCGGTCTGTTTGCTCCGTATAGCTTAGTAATGTTTTTTGTTATCCACACCCCAAGATATTGATTGTGCTCCCTGCCCATTTCAAAGGGAAATTATCCCCCCATAATTCACAGCTATCTGATCTGACCATCATAGCTTCTGATTTATCCAAGTTTAACTTAAAGCTTGCCAGAGGCCCATAGTCTGCAACAGCTGTCAGAGCATTAGCAAGACAGTTGACTGGGTCAACCACATGAAGTAATAAATTACTGGCGAAGGTGGCTATCTTGAAGGCCGATTTGCCCATTTTTATCCCCTCAATGAGTTTGTCATTCAGAATTCGCAACAGTGGGTCCAGAGATAGAACAAAGAGTACAGGAGATGGTGGGCAACCTTGTCGGGTGCCCCTCTCTAGGGTGAAGTCATTAGAAAATTCCCCATTAACCAAAATTGCCACTTGTGGGTTTGCATATAGCATAGTTAAAAATAAATAAAATATAAATAAATAGACCATGAAAACCATATCTATTGAGGGTTTCAATAAGAATGCCCAGCTGACCCGGTCAAAGGTCTTTTCGACATCAAAACTGACCTGTGATGAGTTAAGCTTCAACTGGAAGGCCAGGTCTAAGGACATTTGTAACAGTTTGCCACTCCTCTTTTCTTTTTTTATTAAGATGTTCTGGCAATTAATTTACCCCAAGCTACTGCTTTAAATCCTTCCCAAAGTATACCAGATAATGCCTCATCTCGCATCTTAGTTGCTCACTAAAGTCATTATCTAATAAACTTTCATTAAGTCTTCAAAATCTCTCCCCAAGTTGTCCTCCCAACCAAACAGCTGCATGATCAGACCATGTTATTTCTTGTCCCCACCTTATTGACCAAGGTTTTATTGATCAGAAAAAAAGTCAAACCTAGAAAAAACCCTATGGGCCTTGGAAAAGAAGGTATAATTCCACTCTGTGATGAGAGGCACCAAATATCTACCAACTCCCAATCTGCCATAAGTAATTTCAATCTCTTCCTATTAGTCTGTGAAGCCCCTCCCCCCATTATTATCCGAGAATGTGTAGCTCGTGAGATTAAAATCCCTCCCAATTATAAGATGACTACCTGCCCATTGCTGCAGTGTTTTCGAAAGCTCCTCCAGAAATTTCCCTTAGTCCAGTGTTAGGAGCATAAAGATTCACTAGCGTATAAATATCATTACCCATCTTCAATTTGACTATAATGTACCTACCCTTCAAATCCCTCATAATAGAGATCACAACCACCACCACATTTTTGGAAAAAAGAATGCACACTCCACTGTATTTAATTGCTGTTGCTGCTGCAAAAAACTGTAATGGATAATAATTAGATGCCATCGACCTTTCATATTTCTCCCTTAAATGGGTTTCTTGGCATAACAGAATATCAGCCCTCTTTCTGATAGCATCTTGCAGCAATCTTTTCTTCTTAGTTATTTGTATTGCGCCCTTTAGCATTCCAGGACATAATCTTTAACTCCCCCATTACTCCGGATCAAACATAACTCTCTGTACCCTCCATCAAATCTGGAAACAGTTTTATAACTGCTACCTCTCCCTCATATATACTGCATTTTGCTCACAAACTCATCTACCCAACCCTACTGGTATTCATGCCAGAGACACATACCCCCTAACCTCCCAATTACCTTTCCCTTCCCACAAACACCCTGCCCAGTCCCCTTCCCCTCCCAAGTCACTCCTATCATCTCCTGAATGAGTGATGACACTCATCACATCTTGGCTGCCCTCGAACCCCCCACCAACCCTCTGCTAGAAGAAACCTTATGCACCCCCCCCCCCAAAGAAACCTGTCCGATAGCAACCAGCAAGAAATGCCAAGTATGAAACCTCTGCATCTGATCAGACCCAGAAAGTCCAAAAGCAAAACTCCACTGTACCAGATCATTGCTCAGGTCACAGCATCTCTGGAAGATGAAGTTCCTCCCGAATGTCTTCTCAGACGCTTCCTTCCAGATTGTACTCTCTGCCATCTGGAGCTACGCTCGCTATTGAACGCAGCGGAGGACTATCTCATGATGGGGCCCATGTTCTTCACCAATCCGGCGGCTTGAAGAATCTTCACCCACTCATCCACAGATTTGGCCCATTTATGGTAAACTGTAATCCAAAAGGGCACAACCACTTACAATGATGATTACCGTTCCTCAGCACTTGGAGTTTCTCTCTGAAGTCCCTTCTTTTCTTGATCGTGATCGGAGAAAGATCCTGAAAAACTTCCACCTTATGACCTTGCCACTGTACATCTTTTATTTTCCTTGCCTGAGTCATCACCATTTCTTTCACAGCATATTCATGAAAACAAACCATGATATCTCTGGGAGCATTACCCCTCGGGTGAGCCAAAGATCTGTGCCCTCTATCCAACAGTATTTTAGGTGTCGCTTCCTCTCCTTCAGCAGTATTCAGGATAAGTGTACATATTGCTGCGACTACTTGTGCACAGTCCGAATAGGCAGCTTCCTCAGAAACACCCCTGAACTGCAGTTTTCCCCTTCTGGTTCTATTTTCCAAATCTTCCACCCAGTCTTTAAGCAATGCATTATCATCTTGCAAATGCTTCAGCTCTTGCTGGTTGCTTTCATATGTACTCTCCTCATCTAACCTGTGCTCAGCACACTCATGCCACAGCTCAGCCACCATAGAGTTGAGCTCCTGTTTTAGCGATCCCATATCTTCCTGCAGTTCACTGAACCAGTGTTGAAAATCTTCCCAGGATAAGGGAGGATCAAGCTGATGCAATGCAGTATCTGGCACAGCCGCTCCTGATTGGCGACCCAACACACCGCCGCCGTTTTCTCCTTCCTCCTCATCTGGGCCCCCCTTTTTTTTTTTTTCGCAGCGGTCACATCAAAAGAGAAGCTAGGTTGTTGCATGGTGATGCACAGCCACTAAGCCAGTGCAACTCATTAAACATGTAATGGCCATGATAAATATTCAGTACCAGCCGCCTTTAGGTGCATGTGGCTTCATTCTAAAATCAGATGAGATTGGGCAAAATCAGGTTAGGGTGGCCACAAGCATGTTCTATTGTGGAACACCATCATTTGAAACCTGATTTGGGCTGTTACCTTTGAAAGCTCCATGGAAGAATGGCATAGCACAGGTGTTTCAGACTCTGCTCGATTACCCCCTAGTCAGTTGGATTTTCAGGATATGCACAGTGAATATGCATGAGACATATTTGCATGCACTGCCTCCATTGTATGCAGATCTCTTCCATGCATATTCATCATGAATATCCTAAGAACCTGACTGGCTGGCTGAAAACTCCTGGCATAGCACACATCTATGTATTTAAAATGCAGCAGTTTCTTGCACTGAATAACTTTTTTTTTTTTTTTTT
The DNA here is from genome assembly GCF_901001135.1 of Rhinatrema bivittatum. Classification (NCBI taxonomy): domain Eukaryota; kingdom Metazoa; phylum Chordata; class Amphibia; order Gymnophiona; family Rhinatrematidae; genus Rhinatrema; species Rhinatrema bivittatum. Next base: position 241,395,210 of record NC_042622.1, read on the forward strand.
TAATATCTGTTAAATTTAGGCATGGGAGTAATGGAAGGACATACTATGGAGGTGAGCTGGAAAGAATTCACGGGCAAGTTCTTGGAATTATATAAGGTAAGGAAAGATTTTTCTTCAAGGAGGAATTAAAAGAAAAACAAAACAAAACTGTTAAAAGGGTTAGTATGATTAATGCCATTCCAGAGATAATTTGTAAAATGCATTTAGCTGTTTCTGTTGATCCCTGGATGAAGCTTCTGGCACTGAACTTTATTTGGGAGAAGGCAGAAGAGCATATTCTTCACCCCTTTGCACTTCCTCAGTTTCATGTTGTGGATTTATTGATTTCCCTCTGGTCAAATCCTAAATTGTAACTGAGCCATGCAAAGGGAAAGTGATGAAGCACCAGCAGGGGTGAGGAGGAGCAGCACAGGAGTAGCAAGAAGGCAACTGCCCCCTTCCCACAGACAATGTGACCAGAAATCTTCTGAAAATGAATTCAAGAATAGTGTGTGTGGGTGTGTTTTCTTTTTCTTTTTTCAAGGTTGGGTTTTTGCAATCTTATCTGCTGTGCTTGTCTCCTCGTGTTTACAGGAAATATGTTTTTCTGTACTTAAAGTGGAACTCTGTCATTCCAAACATAAAGTGGAACTCTGTCGTCAAAACAAATTGGAGAAAATTAATTTTCACTCAACACACAATTAAGCTCTGGAATTCATTGCCAGATGATGTGGTTAAGACAGATAGTGAAACTGGGTTTTAAAAAGGTTTCTGGCATTAGTACCTTGGGATCTATGTAATGATTGCATACTTGCCAGGTACTTGAAATTTGGATTGCCCACTGTTGGAGATGGGATACTGGGCTTCATGGACTCTTGGTCTGACCCAGTATGGCATACCCTATGTTATGGTGGTGGAAACTGCCTCTGGCTAGATAGGGAGTTAATATCAGGCCTGAGTGATCGGTAGACCAGCTTACCCTGTTGGTGCTGGCATCCATTTTGGGCCAGCCCAAGCAGTATTGATGTTAGCAAGCCCCTGCCATTGTGGCAGCTGGAGCTGTACTGGTATCACTGCCTGGTCTGTTTTCCTGTTCATACCCAGATCAGTCCAGACAAGTAGGTTTTGCATCCCTACCAGCAGATGGAGGCAGAGAACAAAAACTTTGAGGCACTGCTACTTATCCAAGAGTGCAACCTGCAGTCCCTCAGTATCTCTCTGTCTCCAGCAGATGGTAGAGGTGCAAACCTGCACTTCTGAAGGAAAGTTAAATTTGGGAGATAGTGAACAGTATTTTGCTTCGAGAAGTTGTTAGCTCCCCCATGTGCTAAGTTCGTTTGTGGGCCATCCCTCGGGTCGAGCCGGGCGACCCGGGGTTTGGAAATTCCCTGACTGGCATAGCCCATTTCTTCCAGAGGCCTTGATAGCCAAGGGCCTGGCTCCCTCTCTGCTCCGAAGTCACCTCCTGCCAGCTTCTGTCTCTGATCAGGGGAAGTATCCTTATACGCTTGTAAATTAAGTTTTACAAAAAAAAAAGGAAAAAAGACCTAGTGTTGGAGAATCAGTCTGCAGCTCTGTGATGGGGAGGGCGGCAGGCGGGAGCTGCCGAGGTCTGCAGGAAGGAGAGTCTGCAGGTGGTTTATTTTGCCCGGCAGGGAAATCTTCTTCTATATTAGGCAAGTCCTGTTCGCGTGTCGCTTGGGCTGATGTGATCACTCGGCTCAGCGGGGCAGCCACGTGGTGCAGCCTACTTTTGTGTCTGTGTGCTTGAACCATGCCGCGAGACCCATAGCGGCTTGCAGGACCTGCGGTCTCTGGTTGGCCTGGCTTAATTCCCACTCCCTGTGCACCAGGTGTGTGTCGGGTGAGAAAGGAACCTCCACGGGAGGATCAAAAGAAAGGAGGGCCTCCCAGGCTTTGGGGGTCGTGGCTGTGGTCCCGGGGGGGGGGGGGGTTGCCGTTTCAGCCACACCCGTGGGGGATTGAATCCAGGGGACCCCACCCTGTCGGGAGTGCAGTGATTCCCCTTCTCCCCTCCCTCTTGTGGTGCAGGATGCTGAGGATCAGGATGGGGAAGTGGACTTGGAAGGCAGTCTCCTCGCGCAGGGGGCCGAGGATTTGGAGGCATTTTCTCCGGAGTTTTTCTTGCTGTTGCCTAGAGCCTTCCTGGCTAGGAAGGGTTCAGAAGAGAAGAAAGCCAGAGAAACGCGGCCAAGTGCCCCTTCCAAGCAGCCAAGGATAGCGTCTGTGGGAGTTTTTAGACATCCTGAATGGACTGCTTGGTCCTCCCAGTGCCTTTCCGTTGCCTAAGAAGATTCAGAAACTCATCAGCCAGGAATGGGATTTCCCAGAAGCAGGCTTGAAGGTCGGCAGGGCCTGGGATTGCGTTGCACAGGAGCTGAGGACGACCCCAGAGATCTGGATGACTCTGTCGAGATGCAGGAGGATCCTGTCTCACCACAGGGGGTGGACCCGAATGGGGTCAGAATCCTGATTCTTAACATGAGCCCTCTGAGGACTATCCTAAGCATACTCATAAATTCCTTACACAAGTATATATTGCTGCTCGGGCTACATTAGCTAAGGTGTGGAAATCTCCGGACATCCCATCCAGGGCAGAGGTCCTGCACAGGTTACATAGCCAGTATCATTTGTCGTACCTCACTGCGGTTAAAAATGACACTTTGAAACCCTTTTCAGCTATATGGCACCCTCTGACCCAATGGCTACGTACTCAGAAGGGTCCTACTCAGGGGACGGCCTAATAGCGGTGGGACACCTTAGCCCAGTACTTAAGGGTAGGATGATCTACCGACACACTTCTGAAGGTGGACAAAAAACAAATAAAAAATCTGACACCGTTTATTTCGATTTTATACCTCTTTATTGCAGCCAATACAGTTCTCTCTTTGCCTCACATGTTGATCCTGTGTATGTACCTGGAAAGGGGGGGGGAGGGGGGGTGGAGCTGAAAAAATAAAACCTTACTTAGCTCATTTAGAGTGCAACATGCCTGCTGGTTTTGGCAGCGGATATTTCATTGCTCTTTGTACTCTGAGTTGTATTCTTCTTTAAGCTGTATTCCTGTTATTCTGCTTGCTTAATGTTCATGTTTTCAACTTTCAATAAAATACCAATTGCAAAAAAAAAAAAAAAAAAGAATCCTGATTCTTAAAGGGATGATACTGATCCGGATGAGGGACCCGTGACAGAAGGGGATGACCTGTTTAAAAAGGAGGAACATCGCCCTCTCATTCCTCAGGAAGAATTGGAGGTTAAGATGACTCAGGGAAGAGTCTGACAGAGAAGGAGTGAATCCAGTCCTGAATGGACTGCTTGGTACTCCCAGTGCCTTTCCGTTGCCTAAGAAGATTCAGAAGCTCATCAGCCAGGAGTGGGATTTCCCGGAAGCAGGCTTGAAGGTCGGCAGGGCTATAGCGAAGCTTTATCTTTTGATGGAGGAGAGTCTGGATCGCCTAAAGATTCCTAAGGTGGATGCGGTGGTCTCTGCAGTGACTAAGACGCCTACGATCCTGGTTGCAGATTTGGCTGCTGTGAAGGATGATCAAAACTGCAAGTTGGAGATTAAATTGAATTGCATATTTGAGGTGTCTGCCTTAAGTCTGTGGGCCACCATGTATGGCAGCATGATGCAGCATGCCTGCTTCTGCTGGGTTCAGAAGGCACAAGAGCAGGCTTCTACCAGAACGCTCAGCCCCATGCTTTTGGCATGTTTGGAGGCTGGAGTGGCATATTTGGCACATGCGCTATATGATTTGGTGCGTACTTCCGCCAGGAGCATGGTCTCGGTGGTGGCTGCACCCAGGCTTTTGTGGTTGCGCAATTGGTCGGTGGACATGTGGTCCAAGTCCCAGCTGTATAATCTTCCCTTAAAGGGAAGCTTCTATTTGGGGAGGGTCTGGATCAGTTGATAAGTCTTTAGGAGAAACCAAAGGGAACAGATTGCCAGAGGATAAGTAGAGCAATGAGAAGGTCTTTCCATCCCGGTCCCATTTTCGGGATTCGCAGAGGTTTCGTTCTGGCAAGGGAACCTGTTTCGGGACGTCAGCAATCCTTTTGGGGTTCCCTCATATCCTCCAGGGACGGTGCTTGTCAAGGAACTGGAGGAGGAAAGTCCTCGCAATAAAGCCAGGATCGCCCACTCCTCAGTGGAAGCGGTAGGGGGCAGATTGTCCCACTTTTACGAGGGGTGGGCCAAGATTACCTCAGACCAGTGGATTTTGGAGATAGTAAGAGAGGGTTACGCCTTAGAATTTTCAGGCCCGGTCAGGGAAACCTTTCTAGAGTCCTACCTCTCATCGTGAAGCAAACGGGAAGCAGTGGAGGGGACTCTGCAGAGGTTACTAAGATAGGATGCGATTGCTCCTTTCCCGCTGGGCAAACAAGGAAGAGGGACGTACTCCATTTATTTCATGGTTCCAAAGAAGGCAGGCACCTTCTGCCCCATTCTGCTTTTGCAAAAGGTAAACATAGCCTTGCGGGTTCCGCGTTTCCAAATGGAGGTGTTGCGTACAGTGAGAGCAGCGGTCCACAGAGGAAACTTCCTGGTGTCTTTGGACCTGACCGAAGCTTATCTCCATATTCCCATTTGAAAGGAGCATTGGATGTTTCCGCGGTTCATGGTGCTGGGTCAGCACTTCCCAGTTTCAAGCTCTCCCTTTCGGGTTGGCTACGACTCCCCGAACCTCCCAAAGTAATGGCGGTAGTGGTGGCAGCTTTGAAGCAAGAGGGAATTCTGGTCCACCCATATTTGGACGATTGGCTCGTTTGGGTAAAGATGGAGAAGTGCAGTCAGTCTGTACAGTGAGTGATGGAGACCCTGAGCTCTCTGGGTTCGGTGATCAATGTAGCAAAGAGGCACCTGGTTCTGTCTTAGTCGTTGGATTATCTAGGTACCCGCTTCGATACCCATAAAGGCAGGGTGTTTGACATTGGACAGGTTGTCGAAGTTGCAGGCGCAGATGACACATCTGAGCCTGTAAATACCAAAGGTCTGGGATTATTTTAAATAGAAAGGCGTTGAAGGCAGTATTTTTTTTTAAGTCACTTTTGGCTGAAGTGTGCTGTTTTCCTTTAAAAATTGTTATAATAACATAATATATGTTGGTTACATTTTATTTTGTATGAATCTACACCAAACATTTTATTGAGGTGTGGAATAAAAGTATTTTAAATAAAAATAAATAAATAGGTGCTGGGTTCCATGGCCTTGATGTTGGATTTGGTTCCTTGTGACTTTGCTCACGTGTCCTTTTGCAAAAGTTGCTTTTGTCCAGGTGTAATCTGATGTTGGAGTATCATCTGCCGTTACCTCTTCTAGGAGAATATAGGTCCAGTATTTCATGGTGGCTCTTGCGGCACAACCTGGAAAAGGGAGTGGACCTGGATGCCCTGGACTGGGTGATGATGACCACAGATGCCATCCTCGAGGGCTGGATGATGGTGTGCCTAGGTCGTACCGCCCCAGGGTCTTTGGTCCACAGCAGAGGCGTCTTGGTCGATCAGTCATCTGGAGACTAGAGCGGTGAGCAAGACTGTGGAGGTGTTCCTCCCCTCAATCGAGGGGCGGATGGTCCGCTTGTGTTTGGACAATGCGCCGATGGTGGCATATATCAACCGCAAAGGAGGGACGAAGAGTCACGCTATGGCTCGGGAGACTCAGTTATTGTTTGTGTGAGGGGAGTGCCATCTCGAGGGGATTGTGGCTTCACATATCGCAGGAGTGGACAATGTGCAGGAGGATTTCCTCAGCAGGAAACTAGATCCCGGGGAGTGGGAACTGTTTCCGGAAGCCTCAATCACATCTGTGTCAGGTGGGGCATTCCTCAGTTAGACCTCATAGCGAAGCAAGGCAGTACAAAGACTGCAAGATTTTTCAGTCACAGAAGCAAGTCCGGTTCGGTAGGGCTGGATTCTCTGGTGTATCCATGGCCAACTGGAGTGCTTCTGTATGTGTTTCCTCTGTGGCCACTCATCAGTCGAGTTTTGCGGCGCATGGAGATGCACCCAGGGACAGTAGTGCTGGTGGTACTGGAGTGGCCATAACATCCATGGTTCGCAGATTTGGTGTATCTGGTGATAAACGGACCTCTTCAGTTGGCTCACCTGCCGGGATTGCTGTGACAAGGACTCATATTTTAGGATCGGAAGGATCGCTTTTGTCTCGTAGCTTGCTTTTGAAAGGCGGCGGTTGTATCTGAAGGGATATTCTGAACCAGTAATCTCCACTTTACTCCAGGCTAGGAGGCCCTCTATGTCTATGGCGTATGTCAGGGTTTGGAAGATGTTTGAGTCCAGGTGTCTTCTACAGCTGCTGGACCCTCTGTCTGTGGGAGTTTCTTACATTTTGTCCGTTCTGCAACAGGGCTTGTCCAAGGGCCTAGCCTGTGGTTGGCTCCACATTCAGCTTGCAGTCATGGGTTGTCTTAGGGGCAAATTGCAAAGAAGGTATTTGGCCTCTCATGCCGATGTAGTTCGCTTCTTGAAGAGTTAAGCATTTGCAGCCTCAGATTCGGAAAGTGTGTCCCGATTGGAACCTCAACTTAGTTTTGTGGATTCTCTGTGGGGTAGCCTTTAAGACGAGCTTCTTTGAAGGACTTGACGTTGAAGACAGTTTTTCTGGTTGCCATTTGTTCAGCCAGGCAGATTTCCGAGTTTCAGGCGCTGTTTTCTCAGGATCCTTTTTTATATATTGCAGATGACAGGGTGATGTTACATATGGTTACCTCCTTTTTGCTGGATGTTGTCTTCTTTCCATGTAAATCGTACAGTTGAGTTTCCAGAGTGGTCTAGAGAGTCTCCGCAGATAGAGATAGTCATCTTCTGGTTATGAGTCGCACTCTGTTGCCTTATTTGAAAGTCACTAATAGCTTTCGGCAGTCTGATCATCTTTGTGTTATTCTGTGAAGCGAAGAAAGGAGAGAGAGAGCTTCTAAGGCTACGATTTCTAGATGGTTGAAGGAGACCATTTGCTTGGCCTATATTTGTAAGTGCCGTGAAATTCCAATGAGTCTCAAGGCACATTCGACTAGAGCGCAGGCAACCTCTTGGGTGAAGTGTCAATTGGTATCTCCCTAAGAGATATGTAGAGCTGCAGTGTGGTCCTCCTTTGTACTTTCACCAAATATTACTGGTTGGATATTTGGGCACAGGAGGATGCGATCTTCAGTGAAAGTGTGTTAAGAGCGGGTCTTTTGGGTTTCCGCCCAGTGGCGGGATGCTTGGGTACATCCCACTTGTCTAGACTGATCTGGGTATGAACAGGAAAGGAAAATTGGTTTTTATCTGCTAATTTTCATTCCTGTAATACCACTGATCAGTCCAGAGACCGATCCAGTTTGCTGCCGAAAGACTGAATTTCCTGGTGATCTTGTACACCTTACATCAGAAATTTTATAATCTATTCAGAAGTTGAGTTTTTTTGAGTTAAGCGGTTGTCAGGGTGTTTCTTTTTTGATAGTATGTGAGCCTCCATTTCAGGGGGTTTGAACCCTGTGTTGCCGGTTCGCCCTGGAAAGGGGAATGGTATCTACTCTTTGACTTGGGTACAGGTCAAAACTGAGGGACTGCAGGTGGCACTCTCCAATATTACTCCTGGGGGAATTCTGTGCAAAAAAATTTTAAATTCTGTGCACAAATACAGAAAAAGGTTATTACTTAGATGCAGAATTTTAAATATTTTGAGCAGAATTTCCCTAGAAATTCACTGTAAGTGTCCCACTCTCTCTCCCTCCCTACTCCCCTGGCTACTTTTGCCCTCTCAGGCCCCAACTCTTCCACCTGCCAGTAACTCTCCCCTCCATCTCTAGGCTCAACCCCTTCCACTCTATCTCCATTCCCAGAGTTTGACCCTGTTCTCAGTACTGTCCCCTCCCTCACTCTCTCATACACATACATCCCCTCATACAGGGACACTCTCCCTTGCATGCACACTCTCACAAGCTCCCTTTCTCTCTCATGCATACACCTTCACACAGGCTACCTATGTCTCTCTCTCACGCACTCCTTCACACAGGCCCTCTCTCACACATACATAATCCCTTCACACAGGCCAGCACTCTCACATACACAGGATCCCTTTTTCATACACACCAGCTCCCAATCTCACACACACACTCCTTCACAATCTCCTCATATATGCTCCCTCTCTCTGGCACCCACACTCAAACACCCCCCTGCTCTCTCTCACACCCGCCCCTACTTACCCTCCCTGGTCTTTCTCACACTCCTCTGCTCTCTTTCCCACCCGCCTGCTCACCCCCTCTCTCTGCTCTCTCTCTCACCCCCTCACCCCTCCTAATCTCTCATATTCCCTCCCCTTTCTCTCACCCTCCTCTCCTCTCACACCCCTCCCCCTTGACACACACACCTCTCTGCATACATTCATGCTCACTGGGGCCTTCGTGTTTGCCGCGAGTGGAGTGCATCCAGAGACACGAGCAGGCCTTCATGTTTGCCGTGACCGGCGCACCAGGGGCCTTCATCTTCGCCACAAACAGTGCACTCCGTTCGCGGCATGCCAGGGTCTCTGCCATTTTCTGCGCAGAATTTGGCAATTCTGCGCAGGGGGAGGAATTCTGCGCAAATTCTGCGCTCTGCAGTAGCAGTGCCTCAAAGTTTGTTTTCTGCCTCCATCTGCTGGTAGAGATGCAAAACCTATTTATCTGGACTGATCTGTGGTATTACAGGAATGATAATTAGCAGGTAAGCACCAATTTTCCTTTCTATACACAAGCTGATTTTACAATCTATCTGGATCTAAATGAACTTATTCCTAGCCGGACTTGACTGCAAATAAGATGCCTTGAATTTTGACCCTGTCCTGACTTTAGGGATCCCTGGAATTTCAGAATAATCATTGAAAAATGTTATCACTTGTTGACATGCTTCTCCATATAAGAGAGCCTTTATTTGCTCCTACAAATTTAGGATCTCATTTACTAAGCATTTTCCCCATAGACCCAAAATGGGAGAAAAGCCTTAATAAATCAGGCCCTTAGTTAGTCTTTTAAAAATAAAGCTAGGTAGTAAAATGGATTTTGTTCTCCATAGAAGCAGATGTGCCCTGTGGTTCATGTCTCTGTCTCTTCTTTCCAGATGGATTGTTGCGTATGGCCGGCGGCCCAGATGATTAATTTCTACTTCCTCGCGCCCAAGTATCGTGTGGTATATGTGAATCTGATTACTGTGGGCTGGGACACATACCTCTCTTACCTCAAGCATAGGGTGCGTGCCTTACAGATGAGGCTTAGAATTTATTTCAATCTAATTTGGAGCTCTGCAGTCATTAATAATCTTATTCACAAGAATACGCTTGATTGCGAGGAGTGGGGTTTGGATAGCTTGTTATAATATCTCAGTATCTTTTGTATAGCCTTCAGAATACTCCCTCCCCCTTCTCTCTCTCACCCTCCCCTCCTCTCTCTCATATCCCCTGAATCCAAACTTCACGTCTAATGTTTTACATTAGGGATGTGAATCGTGTGATCGATCGTCTTAACGATCGATTTCGGCTGGGGGGGGAGGGAATCGGATCGTCGCAGTTTTGTTTTTTTAAATATCGTGTAAATCGTAAATCGGGGGAGGGCGGGAAAACCGGCACACTAAAACATCCCTAAAACCCACCCCGACCCTTTAAAATAAATCCCCCACCCTCCCGAACCCCCCCAAAATGTCTTAAATTACCTGGGGTCCCGGTGTGATGTTCCACTCTCGGGCCACGGGTGCATTTGATAGAAATGGCGCCGGCGCTACCTTTGCCCTGTCATATGACAGGGCAAAGGTAGCGCCGGCGCCATTTTGGTTCCTGTCCCCCGACGTCGCGAGCGTAGGAGATCGGCCGGCGCCATTTTGCAGTACGGCAACACGATTCGAGTGCAGGAGGTCGTTCCCGGACCCCCGCTGGACTTTTGGCAAGTCTTGTGGGGGTCAGGAGGCCCCTCCCCCAAGCTGGCCAAAAGTCCCTGGGGGTCCAGCGGGGGTCCGGGAGCGATCTCCTACGCTCGCGACGTTGGGGGACAGGAACCAAAATGGCGCCGGCGCTACCTTTGCCCTGTCATATGACAGGGCAAAGGTAGCGCCGGCGCCATTTCTATCAAATGCACCCGTGGCCCGAGAGTGGAACATCACACCGGGACCCCAGGTAATTTAAGACATTTTGGGGGGGTTCGGGAGGGTGGGGGATTTATTTTAAAGGGTCGGGATGGGTTTTAGGGTTGTTTTAGTGTGCTGGTTTTCCTGCCCTCCCCCTTCCCCCGATTTACGATTTTTGACGATAAATCGGGGGAATTCCTATTATATATATCGCCTCTAACGATTTTTGACGATTTAAAATATATCGGACGATATTTTAAATCGTCAAAAAACGATTCACATCCCTATTTTACATACTGTTATTCGGTATTGAAATCTTATAGTCATTCCGCATTAAGCTTCTAATAGTTTGCAATTGTTCCATTGTTTCTCCAAATGTTCGAATGTTCTTATGCTCTAAGGTTTATTGTTTAATGTAACGCCCTCCCGCAACAGTTCTGTTTTATTGTGAACCGGTGTGATCTGTATACTTTACAGGAATGTCTGTATATAAGAATGCAAAATAAATAAATAAATATAACACACACACACACACACACACACACCTCTCTACATACATTCATGCTCACTGGGGCCTTCATCTTTGCTGCGAGTGGAGTGCATCCCGAGGCACGCGCGGGCCTTCGTGTTTGCCGCGACCAGTGCGCCGGGGCCTTCATCTTCGCCGTGAACGGAGCGCTCGGTTTGCAGCATGCCGGGGTCTCTGCCATTTTCTGCGCAGATTCTCTCAGATTGAGAGAATCATTTTGCCAGCTTACAGTGCAGAAATGTTTGCAGTGTGTATATACATGTATATGTGTGTGTGTGTGTTTTGCTTTGCAGCCCACTTCTGCTTTTTTGGACTTTCAGTTCAGTCTGAACCAGCCTGTATTGGACTATGGTAACATGAACCTTCATTTGCATCTTCCTGGGTTATTTTCTTCATTTGGTAATTTTAAACCCTCCCTCCCATCCAGCCCAGCTATCTTTGGCCAGTGACCACAGACTGCAGTTCCCTCCATAACCTAGTAGTCATGCATCCCCGGTTTGGCATGATGCCTGGGAATGCTTCCTCTGCAGCATCTCCAACCTTGGCAGGCCAAAGAATTGAACACTGCAGGATCCAGTAATTGTTAAATAAGAACAGTGTAGCAGAGACAATGGGTCAACAATGGCTGAGTCCTAATATTTTGCAGATGGACTAGCTACCTCCAAAGGATATCATGTCAGGAGTCCCTCCTGGATCAATGGAAAAGGTAATTTTCCTTGTTTAGGGTGCACTGGAAGATATATGCAAATGATATACAACTGTATATTCCCGTTGCATCTACAATTCAAGCTGCTACTGCCTTAATGGGGTAGTAGCAGCTTGTATTATGAGGGATGAGAGGTGGATGCATGCTAACAAGTTAGTGATTAACATAATAAAGCAGACATATGGTATTAAGTCACTCCTCTGGCCCTGCTGATTTGTGAGGCTTCCAGTTGCTGTCTACCCATTTTTGCTGAGGGTCTGGGATTTAGGGTTTATTGAACCTTCATGTTCTTTTATGCCTCAAATCAGTAGTGGGTTTAAGGCCTCTTTTTATAGTCTGCATTTTGTGTGCCATTTTAAATGTTTGGGTTCAATTATCATACCGTAGGTCAGGGTTTCTGACATTTTCTTGCTCAAGGGACACCTACATTAACAAATATGTATGGCACATCAACCTGAAAGCCCCATCAGCCTTTCTTCCAAATTTTTAAACAAAGGGAGAGAAATGCAAAAACATGCACAAACTTGTCAAAATGGATTAGTTGGTGTAATGCAGGCAGCCAACTCGGTTACCTTGGCTGCCACATGCAGCTGCCAGAGCTCCTTCACTGCTGCTGCTCCCAGCACTTACAGTGAGTCACATCCAATGCTTGGTGCATGCTCTCCCTGTCTTATTCAGATTGGTGATAAGACAGAGACTGGAAGGACAAAAAAATTGGGAAGATGAGGTGCTGTGTGCAATGTGTGTGCTGTGTAAAGCAGGTCCTAGCTATCTAGGCCCCACATGCTGCCCATTAATTAATAGCCCAGGGCTTATGCTGTAGCTAGGAAGGAGACGTATGCATGATTACACATGCATATGTAGGAAAGGAGCTGTATACTTTTAAGAGACACTGCTGATGTATGTTGATGCTGAGAGCAGAGGTCAGGCAATGGCCTGGATCTGAGCATGAGGCAGTGATGACTTTTCCATGGTACACTGATCGGGAAATACTTCTGTACTTTAAGTGCTTGGTTTAAGCTCACTGGACTACTGCAATACAATATATATTGGGCACTCCAAAAGTTGTCTGCATGGATTGCAGTTGATTTAGAACTTTGCAGCAAGGATGATTGCTGGTTGTAAGCACGATGAGCACATTGCTCCCTTTTTTGAAGGACCTTGAATACTGTGTACAATTCTGGTCGCTGCATCTCAAAAAAGATATAATTGCGATGGAGAAGGTACAGAGAAGGGCTACCAAAATAAGGGGAATGGAACAGCTCCCCTATGAGGAAAGACTAAAGAGGTTAGGACTTTTCAGCTTGGAGAAGAGACGGCTGAGGGGGGGATATGATAGAAGGGTTTAAAATCATGAGAGTTGTAGAACGGGTAGATGTGAATTGGTTTTTTACTCTTTCGGATAATCGAAAGACTAGGGGGCACTCCATGAAGTTAGCATGTGGCACATTTAAAACTAATCTGAGAAAGTTCTTTTTCACTCAACACACAATTAAACTCTGGAATTTGTTGCCAGAGGATGTGGTTAGTGCAGTTAGTATAGCAGTTAGTATAGAGAAGTCCATTACCTGCTATTAATTAAGTTGCTTAGAAAATAGCCACTGCCATTACTAGCAACGGTAACATGGAATAGACGGTTTTTGGGTACTTGCCAGGTTCTTATGGCCTGGATTGGCCACTGTTGGAAACAGGATGCTGGGCTTGATGGACCCTAGGTCTGATCCAGTATGGCATGTTCTTATGTCCCAGTAATTTTTTGGGTGCAATTCAAAAGGAAAATTGGTTCTTACCTGCTAATTTTTGTTCCTGTAGTACCATGGATCAGTCCAGACCCCCTGGGTTTTGCCTCCCCACCAGCGGGAGACAGAAGTTTTTGACTGACTCTGCCCTATACCCTGAGGTGCCACCTACAGTCTGTCAGTATTTAAATGTATCAAAGCAGAACTAGATAAACCATCAGAACAATTTTAACAGCCCCGTATGAAATTTTGGGGGAAAGAAACCGGTAGTTAACCTGCTCACTGACCTTAAGCAAACTGAACCCGTGAGCATATAAAAAAGACTAATTAATTCTGCAGAAAATTTATCTTAAAGTGAATGAGCGGACTCGCCAAAAAAACCGAATACCGAGCGGGACTCTGGACTGATCCATGGTACTACAGGAATGAAAATTAGCAGGTAAGAACCAATTTTCCTTTCCCTGTACGTACCCAGATCAGTCCAGACTCCTGGGATGTACCAGAGCTCTCCTAGTTAGGCTGGGACCCTGAGAGCCCCGCTTGGATCACATCGTCACCAAAACCCCCAGAGTCTGGGGCTTGGACATCCAACCTGTAATGCTTCGCAAACGTGTGCAATGGCTTCCTTGTAGCCGCCCTACAAATTTCCTGCAGCGATACCAGCTGACATTTAGCCCAAGAAGTCGCCTGCGAATGGGTAGAATGCGTTTGCAGTCCAACGGGGATCGTACGGCCTTGAAGCATATATGCTGAAGCAATAGCCTCTTTCAACCAGCAGGCCACCATAGCCCTGGATGCCTTTTGCCCCCCCCCGGTTGCATCCACTGCCCAATACAAATAAATGATCGGACATCTGGAGGCTATTAGTACCTCCAAATAACGCAAAAGAACGTGACGCTTGTCCAGCTTCTTCAGATCCTTCGACTTGGGATCGGAACTATCTAAGAACGGAAAGGACGGGAGCTCCACTGACTGATTCAAATGAAAGGAGCATACCACCTTTGGGAGAAAGAAGGAACCGTCCGTAAGGAAACCCTTGTGTCTGAAATTCTCAAGAAGGGTTCCCTGCAGGATAAGGCTTGAAGCCTCAACACTCTACAAGCTGGGGAAATAGTCACCAGAAAAAAGTCTTTTACATAAGATCCTTTAGCGTACCCCTTTTCATTGGCTCAAATGGCGCCCCACGCAGCCTTGAGTATCATGTACATGACGGGCAAGGAGGCCTGCCTGGGGCACGTAAATGCTTAGCACCTCTGAGGAAACGAGCGATATCTGGATGCGCAGCCAACTGTGATCCACCAACTTTACCGTGGAATCAACCAAGAGCCGCCACCTGCACCTGTATCGAACTGCATGAAAGGCCCTTCGCAAGTCCCGCCTGTAAGAAGGACAAAATAGGAGGAACTGAAGCTGCCGTAGGGGCCACCCGTTGATCCAGGCACCACGATTCAAAAATTTCCCAAACCCTGACATAGGCCAGGGAAGTAGAGGGCTTCCTAGACTGTAAGAGAGTAGCTACCACTGCGTCCGAGTGACCCTTGCTCTTTGAACGCTGCCTTTCATAGCCATGCTGCTAAACAAAAGCGATCTGCCTCTTCGAAACAAACGGGCCCCTGCTGAAGAAGGTTTGAGAGGTCTCTCAGCCTGAGGGGTCCGTCCACCACGAGGTTGACCAGGTGGCACAAACCATGGATGCCGTGGCCACTCCGGAGCTACCAATATCACCTCCGGGTGGGACTCTGTGCGTTGCAACACTATGTCTATTAGAGGCCATAGCGGGAACATGTACAGGAGCACGTTTCGCGGCCAGGGCAACTACTTCCTTTGCTCCTGTCTCACGGCGATGACTGAAGAGAACGAGGAGCCTTGACATTGCCATGAGGTCCATACTGGGTCTGGACCACTTTTTGCAGATCAGATTGAATGCTGCTGGAGAGAATTCCCACTCCCTGGGATCAAGTCTGTTCCGACTGAGGAAGTCGAATTGAACCATGTCGACTCTTGCGATGTGAGAGCCTGCCAGGATAAGTGTTGTTCTGCCCAGAGTATCAACTGATGTGCTTCATTTGCTACTGGACGACTCTTGGTTCCTCCTTGCCGATTGATGTAGGCTACTGTGGTCATATTATCGGACAGAATCCTGACCGACCTCCCTAGCAGCCTCGACTGCAGGGCTTGCAGAGCTAATCGGACCGCTCTGGTCTCCAAACGATTGATCGACCACTGAGATTCCTTCTTCGACCAAATGGCCTTGTACAGATTTGTCCTGGCACACTGCTTCCCAGCCGGAAAGGCTGGCATCTGTAGTGACCACAGTCCATTCTGGGACTTCCAAGGACACCCCGCGGCTCAAATGAATCGAGTTGAGCCTCCAGTTGAGACTGGAAGAAGCAGAAGCTGTAAGAGGCAGCGGGAGAAGAAATTGCTTCGATACCAGACTCCAACGGGAAAGCAACGCTGACTGCAGAGGCCTCATATGAGCAAAAAGGCTCAGGGAACCAACTCGAGGGTGGACGCCATGGATCCAAGGAACCGCAAATAATCCCGGACCTTGGGAGGTTGCTTGCCCAATAAATTCCAAACCTGCTCCTGCAGTATGGTAATACTTTCCTCCGTCAGAAAAACCCGGCCGAGCTGTGTATCGAACCGGGCCTCTAGAAATTCCAGAGACTGAGAGGGAATCATGTGACTCTTGGCAAAGTTTACCACCCATCCGAGTGACTCCAATAGTTGAACAACCCGACGGATCGCTGCGTGGCATAGCACTTCCGACTTTGCCCGAATTAGCCAATTGTCCAGATACGGATGAACGAAGAACCACTCCTTCCGAAGCTATTCTGCCCCAATGACCATTATTTTGCTAAAGGTCCTGGGCGCCATGGTGAGGCCGAACGGTAGGGCACAAAACTGGAAATATCGCCCCAGGACGGTGAACCTCAGGAATTTCTGGTGGTCAGGCCGGATGCCAATGTGCAGGTACGCTTCCGTGGGATTCAGAGACGCCAAGAACTCTCACCGATGCGATGACGGATCTCAAAGCGAAACCATGGAACATGGAGGCATCTGTTTACTCTTTTTTTTAATTATCCAATATATTGTAAAGCTTACAAACAGTATATTAGAGATGAGAACAGTAATACAAACATATAGGCAAATACAGAACTTTTAGTTTTGCCTCCTTAGTAGAAAATACATAACAGTTCCAGTGCAATAACTTTTCTTCAGGTTATCATATATCCAGATATAGAATTGCCATGTCCCACTCTTCCCCACTCTTCCCCAGTAATCCCCCCTACCCCCCCCCCCTCCTCTTGCCATTTCTCAGACTCTCCTCATACTATCAGTTACGCTGTTCCATCTGGGCTAGGTATTGAATCAGCGGTGTCCACATCCTATAAAATTTGCGTAAGGTGTCTCGTCTATGGACCGTTAATTTCCCCATGTAATGTATTTGCCTTAATTTGCCGTAGAGCTGCGTGAGTGTGGGTGGGTTTGTACATTTCCACTGGGCAGCGATCACTAGTCTGGCAGCAGTAGTAAGATAATAAAACATTTTTTGTTTTTCATCATCTAGATCTGAATAAAGTAGTCCAAGTAACCAGTACTCTGCTTGTAAGGGAACCTGAACTCACCACACTTTATCCACTAATCCTTGACAAGCACTCCAAAACCCCTGCAGCTTAGGACATTGCCACCACATATGCAATAGGTACCTATCTGGGAACACTGTCGCCAGCAATTAGGTGAGCGGCCTAGGAACCATTTGGCCACTGTCACTGGGGAATAGTGCCAGCGATAAAGAAGTTTGTATCTATTCTCCATCATGGATGCGGACATTGAAAATTGGCCTAATGCTTGAAAACACTCCTCCCAGTTGTTGCAGTCCCAGTGAGGGCCCAAGTCCGGATCCCAAGGGACCGCATCCGTGTTGTGTACCAATAACCGGTAAAGCTTAGAAATCCCTTTTCGAAAGTGTCATGCCTGAAGGCAATACCCTTCAAACATCGAACGTGGACTGGATAAATCAGAACTGGGCCCTGGGGATCCCAAAAAGTGTCGCAGCTGAGCATATGCTAAAAAATCAGTGGTAGGTATCTGAAACTTATCCTGTAATTCTCTAAAGGGAACCATCCCTTGGCACCAAACCTGTCCTAAATGTGTTAACCCCCGGGATTCCCAGCGTTTAAAAGTCAGTTTTTCTGTCCCTCAACGAAATCCCGAAGGTATCGGATAGGGCAGAGTAATGTTTGCTGCCTATCAACTTGTGTTTCTATTTTTTCCAGACCATCAGAGAGGTCTGGATACTTAAAGGGAAAGGTTTTCAATTTCCTGGGGGGTGCTGGTCATTGGCCAAAATAGAGCTGGGATGGGCGTGCCCCCTATCATTTGGCTCTCGATCCCCACCCATTGTTTAGGCGATTGTAAATCATGGCTATCGACAATGAATTTTAACTGGGCTGCGACATAATATTGTACTAGGGAAGGCAGTCCCAAGCCTCCGTCTCTATAGGTTTGGCTGAGAATCAGACGGGAGACCCTTGGGGGCCTCCTGTGCCATATAAAGGCAAACAGTTTACGCTGAAGAGGCCTCAGGTCCGCAACAGGAAAGGGACATGGCAGAACCTGAAAAAGATAGCCAAGTTTTGGTAGAAGATTCATCTTAATCACAGCCATTCTGCCAAACCATGAAAAAGGTAGGCGTTCCCATCTATCTATATCCCCCATCAAGTTGCAAATCAAAGGTTTATAATTTAGAGATACTAATTGAGAAGAATCCAAACAAAGATTAACCCCCAGATACCGTATAGGACCGGTGGTCCACTGGAATAGGAGCTCACTCTTACCTTGCTGCAGCAGGTTCTCAGTAATATGCACAGGGAGAATTTCCGATTTATCGGGATTAACCCGAAATCCCGACACTCTTCCATATCGGGCCAGCATAGATTCGACCCTATGCATGGAAGTCATAGGCTGAGAGAGAGACAAGATAACATCTACGTAGAGAGTAATTTTATGTGTTTCTCTGCCAGACTGGATCCCATGCACCTCTCTTTCCCTCCTAATCCACTCTGCCCAGGATTCTAGGCTAAGAGCCAAGAAGAGCGGCGAAAGAGGGCAGCCCTGCCTTGTACCCCTCCAAATTTGAAAAGGCGCCGAATATCCATGATTTATCTTAATACATGCAGATGGCTCACGATAGAGCGCCTGAATCCAAACTGCGTAGGGGCCTCCCAGACCCATCTTCCGCAAAACAGCAAATAGATGGGGCCAGTAAACTCTATCAAACGCTTTTTCAGCGTCTAGGGTCATAAAGACCGCTGAGGCGTTAGTGGATTTAGCGATATGTATTAAGTCTATTATCTTTCGAATATTATCAGATGTCACTCTACCCCGCAGAAAGCCTGCTTGATCAGCATGAATAAATGTCCCTATATAACCTCTCAATTGAAACGCTAAAATTTTGGCCAGGATTTTTAAATCAACATTTATGAGTGAGATAGGTCGGTATGAGGCACAGATATTAGGGTCTTTTCCCGGTTTGGGAATAAGTGTAATCCGCGCCATATTCCCTTGTGGTAGGAGGGTTGCCCCTTCCCTCAATTTATTAAACATGGCTACTAATGGGCCCCGTAGTAAGTCTCTGAATTTTTTGTAAAAAAGAGGCGTGAACCCATCTAAGCCTGGTGGCTTATTTATTTATTTATTTATTTTAATTCTTTTATATACCGTCGTTAAGCTGGGAGGCGTCACAACGGTTAACAATGAGGCACATAAATTAATGTTGCTAAATGCGTTTATTATACCAACTAGACAGGGCGGCCGCGATTATCGCGCAACGGGGTCTGCACGGATTGCCTCCCAGGGGGTGAGGGTTGTTCTAAGGGTCCAGACGGTGACCGGGGCATTTGGGGTCCTGCAGCCTTCATCCCCGTCCCGTTCCCGCTGAGCGTGGGAGCGGGCGCCATTTTGTCCCCATTCGCGCCGGCTCTTTCCGCGGCGCAAACAGGGGTTGGGGAAGAGGACCATCTGCCTTGCTTATCGCTGCAACGCAAGGTCCCTGAGGGGGACAGATCGGCGGGGACGGGCGTCCAGATTGATACGGACCCCGATGTGGATGGGGCTGATTTGTCCTCTGATTCCTCTTTTTCTTCTGAATTTGTTTTGCTCATGCACAAGGCCTTTAAAGGCCCGGCGGGCCGGAAAAAAGAGGGTTCATAGTCAGGATTCCCCACTAGGGTCCCGGAAGCGGGCTAGGTCCATCCAGGACCCGGGCCTTCCAGAGGGGCCATGTCCTTTGGGTTTACGGACTCCTCTTGTGGATACGGATTCTTCGGGCACGGATGGCCAGCAGGGCCAAGACTTGCCCACCCAGCCCTTGAGGGGGGTTGAAGGTGAATCCGAGCCCCCTGCAGGGGTCCCATGGGATGGACGAAGATGACCCGAAGGTGGTCTGTCTTTTTAGGAAGGACGAACTGGGTCCGCTCATTCGTGCTATCCTGGGGGAACTGGGGATTCAACTTCCCCAGGAACAATCCAGGTTAGGGGCCACGGACCCGGTGGTCCTAGGTCTAAGGGGTCCCCCTTCAGCTTTTCTCTTCCATTTTTCTGCGATGGATTTGCTTTTCAAGGAATGGGATACTCCGGATTTAGGTCTTATCTCTTGATTTCGTGGGCGGAATGCCATCTAGACTGCATAGCGGCGTCTCACATTGCCGGGGTAGAGAATGTCCAGCCGGACTTCCTCAGTCGCAATCATCTAGATCCCGGCGAATGGGAGTTAGCGGATGACGCTTTTCACCTCATTTGTGCCCTGCGATGGATCTTATGGCGACGTTCAAGAATGTGAAGGCTCCTCTGTTCTTTGCTCGGCGCAGGGACACGGGGGCCGAGGGATTGGACGCGCTGGTCCTCCCATGGCCCACGGACGTTCTGCTTTGTGTTTCCACCGTGGCCTCTCTTAGGCAGAATCCTTCGTCGAATACAGCTTCATCCGGAGGTTATCCTGATCGCTCCCGAGTGGCCACGCCGTCCTTGGTTTGCGGAGCTTCTGAACCTAGCGGTAGCATCACCCTTTCGGTTCCCGGACATTCCGGATCTGCTTCATCAGGGACCCGTCTGTTTCGACCAGGTCGAGCGCTTTTATCTAGCAGCCTGGCTTTTGAGAGGATGTGACTGTGTTCTAGGGGATACTCCAATGCGGTAGTAACTACGCTTTTGCAATCTCGTAAGGTTTCTACTTCCATTTCATATGTCCGTGTTTGGAAGATTTTTGAGACCTGGTGTCTTGCCAGGGATGTGGTTCCCACTCAGGCGTCTGTGCCGAAAATTTTGTTTTTTCTTCAGGACGGTTTGGCTAAGGGGTTGTCGTGTAGTTCTTTGCGTGTGCAGGTGGCAGCGCTCAGTTCCTTGCGCGGTACCATTCAAGGAATGCCCTTGTCAAGTCATCCTGACGCCTCTCGATTTCTTCGAGGGGCAAAGCACTTGCGCCCGCCAGTGAGGCAGCCTTGTCCCTCCTGGAATCTGAATTTGGTTCTGAAAGTTTTATTTGGGGCTCCCTTTGAACCTTTACACAGGGCGACGTTGAAAGATCTTACTGTGAAGGTGGTATTCCTGGTGGCTATTGCGTCAGAACGCCGGCTATCGGAACTTCAGGCTCTATCTTGTAGAGAGCCTTTTCTCAGAATCTCAGATTCAGGGGTGTCTCTATGAACGGTGCCCTCTTTTCTACCTAAGGTAGTGTCGGCTTTCCATTTAAATCAATCTGTCGGATTGCCGGCTTTTTCAGACTTGGATAGATTGGACCCTTTGTATAAGGATTTGAAAAAGCTTGATTTTCGTCTGGCATTGTTGTATTACCTAGAGGTTACCAACAGATTCCGGGTCTCCGATCACCTGTTTGTACTCTGGAGTGGCCCCAGAAAGGGTAATGTGGCTTCAAAGACGACAATAGCTAGGTGGCTAAAGGAGACCATAAATTTTGCGTATTTGTTGACAGGTAAGTCCTTACCGTTGGGAATTCGGGCTCATTCAACTTGTTCGCAGGCCGCGTCCTGTGCTGAATGTCAGCAGATTTCCCCGGAAGAAATTTGCAGGGTGGCTACGTGGAAGTCCCTGCATACCTTTGCCAGGCATTACCGGTTGGATGTTTGAGCTCCAGGGACTGGTGACTTTGGAGAGGGAGTGCTGCGAGTGGGCCTCTCCAGTTCCCATCCCAAGTAAGGTTAGCTCTGGTACATCCCAGGAGTCTGGACTGATCCGGATACGTACAGTGAAAAGAAAATTGGTTCTTACCTGATAATTTTCATTCCTGTATTACCACGGATCAGTCCAGAGTCCCACCCTTTTGTCCTTTGAAGGGAATGGAGAGTCCACTACATTATCCTTTTTTTATTGGCAGATCTGATATTTTGATTGGTTATTGCTCAAACTCAAGTTCTGTATCCATTTGGGAATGGATGAGCTGGTTTGTAGTTGTTAGGTTGCTGTATATAGTTAGTGTTTTGTCATTGAATCTGCTTTGACATTAAGTAATACTGCCAGACTATATAAGGCAAAGTTTTTGTTGATAAACTTCTGTCTCCATCTGCTAGAGGGGGGGGGGGAGTGGTGCAAAACCCAGGAGTCTGGACTGATCCGTGATACTACAGGAACGAAAATTATCAGGTAAGAACCAATTTTCTTTTGTGTAACTATATCATGGGTTATTTTTCCCTATATGCATCACATTGCACTTATCCACATTAAATTTCAACTGCCATTTCGATGCCCAATTTTCCAATCTCACAAGGTCTTCCGGCAATTTATCACAAATTGCTTGTGATTTAACTACTCTGAACAATTTTGTATCATCTGCAAATTTGATTACCTCACTTGTCGTATCTCCGGTTGTTGCAGTAGCATCATTCCCTGTTTAGCCTTAATGCGATATATCATTTCTCTATTTCTTTTTATCTGTAGGCATCTGGCCAAAAGTTTGCTATGCTTGTCGCCAAATTCATAGTGCCGCTGTTTAAGGAGATCTAGGGAAAAGGCGATGTCTGCCATATCTAGGGCTGCAATCTCCTCTTGCTTTTGAGTTACTAATCGAACTGGAAAGGACCCCAGATTCCTCTTATGACGTCCTTTTTTTTTTTTTTTTTTAATTTATGCTTTTGAAAATACATATAAAAAAATATAAGGAATTACAGATATTCCATAATCTAACATAAACAGAAATGCTTATTGTAATAATACACATCTCAGATTTACATATCTGTGTTAATTAGAGGTAATCCCCAGGGAAGGAAGAACCAACATAAAGCGGTTAAAGGAAAAAAAAAAGAGGAATTCCCCATTGAACAACTGAAAAAAATAAGATTGCATCTAGAATCTCATTTACTTTGCCTCTGATCCTAAAGCTAAAGCCTCGTGGGAACGGGAATCGAGAAAATTGCGTAATTGTGGAATTTCAAAAAATATAAATTTCTGATTTTGACGCATAATCTCGCACCTACATGGGAACTTCAAAATCATTTTACCCCCCTTATTCTCCACTTCAGATTTAAGTGCCAGGAATTTCCTCCTCCTTTCCTGTGTTAACCTAGAGAGATCAAGGTATCCAAACTTTTTCCCCATGAAAACTTTCCTTTCTCCTTCTCATGTAGAGGCGGAATACTGCATCTCTATCAGATGCAAATGCGAAAGTAACATGCAATACAGATCTAGTAACAATAGTTGTTTCTATTGTTGCTTCTAATATAGCCGTCAAATTTAATGATGAATCCTTTGGTTTATTTTCTGAAGATATATCATCTCTATTAGAAACATAAATCTTTGAAACAGAAGGCAGAGATTGTTGAGGCATCTTTAAGACTTGAGTTAATTATTCTCTAAACATATCTAATGGCGATACTAAAACCAGCCTAGGAAAATTTAATACCCTAAGATTTAAATATTTTTGTGAATTTTCAATAGCCTCACGTCTTTTGTCATACAATATTTCAGTTTTTGTAAATCTTTGACAGGTTTCTAATTTAATCATCCTCACTTCCATCTGCTGTCTTTCTCTTTTGGATTTAATAATAGAAGTCTCAATATCCATAAATCGCTGATTTGAATCTGAAGTTAATTTAGTAATCGCAACTTCTAGCGATTTAATGGCAGACCATGAGGAGTCAAATGTAATCACATTTGGTTTTTCCAATTGTTGTAATAAAGCATTCTCAGATCTCGGTTCCCATTGTCCCTCTTTAACCTGGTCTCCTCCTCTCATCCCTTGTGGGGTATTTAATTGTAGGAAGTCAGGAGGAATAACTGAAGGTGGAGGAGGAGTACTCAGGGCACCGGGACTTAGAGATGTCTCAGCCGGAGGAATAGGCATCCACTCCATGTCTAATTCCTCAATGACTCTGTTCACCGGTTCTTTACTAGGAGCAGGTAGGGTAAAAAGCTGGTATTTGAGGCTGTGAAGGCTCAGATAATGGAGATGATGAAATCACCTCTTGAATCTTTGCCTTTCTTTTTGTGTGAGGCATATCTAAGGAAACGTTTGCCTCCGTGCCAAATACTCTTTTCCCACTGTAATCTCAAAAAACAAATTTTCCTTCCTGGGCGGAGGTTTTGGAGTGAGGAAATGAAGAAATATGACAAGGAAAAATCTTTACTCACAGTTGACCATCGATGGAATTCCAAACTTCAAAGGTTTGTTGAAGAGAAAGGAAAAGGGACTTCCCAACAAAGCCGCGTGCCCCTTTGACGATGCGCCGGTGGCGTCAATACGCCGCAGGGGGCTGGCTTTTATGTAATAGCCAGTCACCCCTTGATGACGTCAGCGCAGGAAATGTAGCTATAGATTGGGGGTTAGGGGAATCACCCCACCCCTTCCTTGCCTCCAGCCAAAAAGTTCGAAGAAAGACAGGCAGGTATCCGGCGTTTCCTTACTCCTCCGCCGCCTCTTATGACATCCTTCTAAATCCCTCAACTCATGTAATAGAATTTCTTTCTTGGCCCGTTTCTGCTTTTTATGATAGGAGGCTATACTAATAAAATAGCTTCGGAGGACTGCCTTCAAGCCCTCCCATTGTGCAATAGGGGAGACCTCTTCGACCCCATTAAGGAGATGATAGGTTTCAATCACTTCCGTGATACGATCAAAATATTTTGGCTCATGCAGTAATGAATCATTGAGCCTCCAGAATTTCCTTCCAGTATCTGCTGCTGTCAGGTTCACCGTCCAACTAACTGGGGCATGGTCTGACCAGGTGAAAGGCTCGATATCTACCCTGGATGTAACTCCCACAAGAGCCTTAATTATGAAAAAATAATCAATTTTGGTATATGAGTTGTGGGCATGTGAATAAAAGGAATAATTTAGACTGTGGGGAAAATACAGCCTCCAAATATCTGCCACGTTGCTAGTCTTCATAAAATGTTTCATGGCTTTGCGCGCTCCATGTGACCCTGAAATGATCTGTGC
This sequence comes from Rhinatrema bivittatum, assembly GCF_901001135.1. Classification (NCBI taxonomy): domain Eukaryota; kingdom Metazoa; phylum Chordata; class Amphibia; order Gymnophiona; family Rhinatrematidae; genus Rhinatrema; species Rhinatrema bivittatum. Next base: position 241,419,731 of record NC_042622.1, read on the forward strand.
AGAAGTATCTAGGGATGGGGAGAGGGCGATATTAAAATCTCCCGCCTCAATTATGTGCTGCCCAGGAAAGTTTTTGGTCTGGTTTAGTACTTCTTCTAAAGTCTCCCTTTGCTGAGTGGGTCTGCAATAAACATTCACTAGCACCAGTTCCCGATTATGAATTATGACTTTAAGTAGGAGAAAATGGCCCTGAGGGTCTGCATATGACTGAGAGACTTGTACCAATAATCCTTGTGCAAAGAGGATTCCCACTCCATTATATCTCCTTTGATTGGTGGCTGGAGCATAGTATTGAAGTGGATACCAGTTTGAGACTATAACTCTTTCATGACAGTGATGGAGGTGAGTTTCCTGGAGGAAAACTACCGGTACGGATGCAGAAAGTCTCGTTAGCTCCTTAAACAACAGTTGCCGTTTAAACGGGGAGTTTAACCCTTTAACATTAAACATAATGCATAGTACTCACCCATAGACATAGTTAACATCCAAACACAGCATAGCCCAAATAAGAAATTCTAAGTCACATCGTAGCTCTAAACATTTCCTCTGAGGCTCATTCCCACCTCTGGGTCGTCTTGCTGTTGTGTGTCCCCCCTGAACCCCTAGATATGTCAACAGAGAGTATGGACCGTTTAGTCACGCTTGTCCCCCCCCCCCCCCCCTTTCCCCTCCCCTCGGATCCAATCACCCACCAGATCGGTGAGCCCCTAACCACGGAGGATAGCCCTCCTCCTTCCCCCGCAGCCTAACTTAACCCATCCCACCGCTATAAACGAGTTGTGACGATTTTATAGACCCCATATTAAGTAAACTTTGAACATTTGAAAACTTAGCAAACAGTAAATACCAATAAGAAGTCAACAATACAAAAATCCAAACCACTAGGAAATAGAACAGTCATCAGCATTGCTTCCTGGGGTGAATCCCCAGCTTTCCGGGGTTCCTCATCTGGGTTCTATGAAGCAGTCCTGAGGCCCCATGACGTGTCGATCAATGCCTTGCTCTCTGCTGTCGATTTGAAGTGATGTGTCAAAACTCCGCCCTCTGCCATCCAGGCTATGTTCTCCTCAAGATGGCGCTCCCCACGTGGTTGTGGGCTGACTCTCCGAATTTCGTGTAAGGCACCGGCCGCCCTTACCCACGCGTTGCCATTGCGGCTGGCTAGGAGCAAAAGCTTTCTGTTGTTTGTCTAGAGAAGTAATTTCGATGCCAGCCGCTTGTAGAAGGGGTACAACTTCTGCCATTGATTTCACCAGCGATGTAACTCCTTTCAGAGTAAAGGTAAGGCCCCAAGGAAAGACCCATCGATATTGTATACCTTCGTTCCGAAGGATTGCAGTCAGGGGTTGCACCTCCCTGCGTCGTCTGAGTGTGGCCGGGGCTAGATCATTATATATTTGTAGTTCGTGTCCCTCCCAGCTGAAGGGTGACACTCAACGTGCACTGCGCATAATATCTTCTTTAATTTAAATAGCTGTGAAGGCAGATGATAAGATCTTTCGGGGCATTACGGGGGGCTGCCCCCAAAGCACGATGAGCCCGTTCTATAACCACCTCTGTGCATCTCGGTTTCTCCCCCGCTTCAGGGGCTGAGGATAGAAGGGCGGCACATATTTTCCTAGATACATCCATAGCATTTGAATACTCAGGCTGCTCCGGTAAGCCCATGATCCTGATGTTAGAGCGTCTGGACCTGTTCTCTAGGTCCTCTAATTTTAATTGAATATCCTCATGCTGGTTCTGTATTTCTTGGACTTTTGTGGTAGGCGCTGCCATCTTCAAAACCTGTCCTTCTACTATCCTTCAGTGTCCTCCACCCTGCTGCCTAAGTCTCGCATGTCCTGCTGGATGCCTTCCAAATTAGTATTTACATCTTCTCTGAGTGATCAGATATCAGATTTAATTTCTGAGAACTATTTGTCAAAGTCCTGTTTAGTGAGGGAGTTCACCGCTGCACCATTAATCGTCTCGACCAGTATGCCAGGGTCTGATTGGGCCTCCGCATGTGATCCTAAGGGTTCTTTACCGAGAGCGGCATACCTGGATCCATCGGCATCATAGGAATAGCAAGCGAGATCCACCGGTTGTGTTTTTTTTTTTTTGCTAGTCATAACCTCTAAAGTTCTCTGCTTCTTATGCTGCAGTTCTGGGGGCAGCAGGATGAGATTCTAGACCAAAAAGCTTATAATTGCCGCCATGGGAGGGAGAGAAGTAGGGCTAGACTCCATGCTGGTTGACGTCACATTCCTCTCAATCCCCATACTTTAAGTTCTCAGATTTCCTGTGAAAGTGTGCAATTGCGGCTTATATTTTGCTGCTAAAAGGTTGCCGTGTGAAGTTTGCTGCGATCCGGGAAACTACAGACTGGTTAGCCTAACTTCAGTGCCAGGAAAAATAGTGGAAAGTGTTCTAAACATCAAAATCACAGAACATATAGAAAGACATGGTTTAATGGAACAAAGTCAGCATGGCTTTACCTAGGGCAAGTCTTGCCTCACAAATCTGCTTCACTTTTTTGAAGGAGTTAATAAACATGTGGATAAAGGTGAACCGGTAGATATAGTATACTTGGATTTTCAGAAGGCGTTTGACAAAGTTCCTCATGAGAGGCTTCTAGGAAATGTAAAGTCATGGGATAGGTGGCGATGTCCTTTCATGGATTGCAAACTGGCTAAAAGACAGGAAACAGAGAGTAGGATTAAATGGACAATTTTCTCAGTGGAAGGGAGTGGACAGTGGAGTGCCTCAGGGATCTGTATTGGGACCCTTACTTTTCAATATATTTATAAATGATCTGGAAAGAAATTCGACGAGTGAGATAATCAAATTTGCAGATGACACAAAATTGTTCAGAGTAGTTAAATCACAAGCAGATTGTGATAAATTGCAGGAAGACCTTGTGAGACTGGAAAATTGGGCATCCAAATGGCAGATGAAATTTAATGTGGATAAGTGCAAGGTGATGCATATAGGGAAAAATAACCCATGCAATGTTGGGTTCCATATTAGGTGCTACAACCCAAGAAAGAGATCTAGGTGTCATAGTGGATAACACATTGAAATCGTCGGTTCAGTGTGCTGCGGCAGTCAAAAAAGCAAACAGAATGTTGGGAATTATTAGAAAGGGAATGGTGAATAAAACGGAAAATGTCATAATGCCTCTGTTTCGCTCCATGGTGAGACCGCACCTTGAATACCGTGTACAATTCTGGTTGCCGCATCTCAAAAAAGATATAATTGCGATGGAGAAGGTACAGAGAAGGGCTACCAAAATGATAAGGGGAATGGAACAACTCGCCTATAAGGAAAGACTAAAGAGGTTAGGGCTTTTCAGCTTGGAGAAGAGACGACTGAGGGGGGATATGATAGAGGTGTTTAAAATCATAAGAGGACTAGAACAGGTAGATGTGAATCGGTTATTTACTCTTTCGGATAGTAGAAAGACTAGGGGGCACTCCATGAAGTTAGCATGGGGCACATTTAAAACTAATCGGAGAAAGTTCTTTTTTACTCAACGCACAATTAAACTCTGGAATTTGTTGCCAGAGGATGTGGTTAGTGCAGTTAGTATAGCTGTGTTTAAAAAAGGATTGGATAAGTTCTTGGAGGAGAAGTCCATTACCTGTATTAAGTTCACTTGGAGAATAGCCACTGCCATTGGCAATGGTAACATGGAATAGACTTAGTTTTTGGGTACTTGCCAGGTTCTTTTGGCCTGGATTGGCCACTGTTGGAAACAGGATGCTGGGCTTGATGGACCCTTGGTCTGACCCAGTATGGCATTTTCTTATTTTCTTATATTATACTGCTTGAAGATCAGTGTTTGTACTTTGCTGCCTGCAGGGTGCTGCTTGTAGTTTGCTGCTGTAAATTTCCACGTGGGTTTAGCAACTGATATGGGGCTGCTTAAATCTTGCTCCTTAAATTACGCTGCTTGAATGTACTGCCAGTATTTAGCTGCTGTTGGAAGTATGGTGCGTGAATTAGATGCTGCAAGTAATGGGAGCGTTACTGCAGGAATTGCGCTGCGGAAGTTTCGCTGCTTTAATGTGGCTGCAGAAATTTTACTGCATGAATTAGTGTCGCGGAGGATGGAGGACGGGGGGGGGGGGGGGGGGCTGACACCAAGAGAGAGTTCCAAACACAGCGGCAGCAGCGCTTCTGGACCCAGAGAATATCTCAATCACTGAGAATTGCCCTCCTTGACAGCGTGAAAAACCAATATAGAAGGTCCCCTATGAAAAGAGCTGTGCTCCCCCAGCACAGGACAGTACCAACGTGCCTGCAGCTATTTTCCCTTTCTTGAGTCCCTGCTGTGTTATGTGCTGCAAGATGGCTGCCAGGAAGAAAGCTGAGCCTGTGCTGATACTGTCCCTCAGCTCCTCTGTTGCTCCACTAACCACGCAGCTGCCACAAAAGAAGATCTCAAATCTCCCACGTCTTCCCAAGCCGACCCTGCAGTCAGAATCTCCTGTTTACTCTTTTTTTAAGTCGAGAATAGGCTGGAAGGTACCCTCCTTCTTTGGCACCACCAAGTATATGGAGTAACAGCCCCTCCGCTGTTCCATGAGCGGAACAGTCACAATTGCCTATAGGTCGAGGAGACGCTGTAATGTGTCCTTCTCGACATACGAGCATGGGGAGACAAGAAACCAATCTGGGATATGCCGCACAAAATCTAATGTGCAACCTTGCCATATCACATTGAGGACTCACTGGTTAGAAGTGAGAGTGGCCCATTCCTCGTAAAATCGAGACAGTCTACCTCTCACCACTGGAGCCGAGGAATGGGCCGGCCTCCCATCACTGGGAGGACTTGCTTCCAGTGGAGGACTGTTGAACACCTGGTCTGCCGAAGCGCCAGACTCAAAGTCTGAGACCAGGACTGTTGCCTTACTGAGGGCTGATGAAAGGAAGATCCCGAAGACCGGGAGGAATGGAATCTTTGATTACCTCGTAGGCTTGAGCGAGACGAGAGAGAGCCCCTCACTTTAGGCCTATCCTCTGGTAGGCGGGGTACCATGTTCTCCCCCAAGGACTGAATCATGCCCTCCAAGTCCTTCCCCAAAAAGCAGCTTTCCCTTAAAGAGCAAGGAGCCCAACTGAGCTTTGGAGGATACGTCTGCTAACCAAATTCTCAACCAGAGAAGCTTGCGGGCCGATACTGCTGATACCATAGTTCTAGTTGACGTACGGAGGAGGTCATAAAGGGCACCAGTACTATAAGTGACCACTGGTTCCAAATGCCCCGCTTGCAGCACTTCTTCTTCTGTCAGGGCAGTACTATTTGCAATCGCTGTACCCAGCGTAGACCTGCCCTCAAGGAGAAACTACTAGACATGGCAGCTCAGACCAAGCGTCGACACTTCAAAAATCTTGTTGAGCTGCACCTCCAGCTTCCGTCCCTGGAAATTTGAGTGACGTTGCACCCGTCACAGGGATAGTGGTCTTTTTTTTTTTTTTTTTTGTGACCGCCAACACCTCCGCATCCACTTGAGAAACGCGGAGAAGGTCTAAAGCCTCTTCTGGCAAAGGACATATCTTGTCCATCGCCTTACTGACCTTCCAGCTCAGATCAGGAGTATCCCATCCTCAGAAGAGCAAGTCTGTAACAGAAAGATGAAAGGGGGAGGACTTGGTTGGACCCCGCAGGCCCACCATCTTCGACAACCTGCGGACCCCCATGAGTGGGAGATAGGGTCTCATCTTCCACCAAATGCCTGCCCTGAGGAGGAACTCCACTAGCCTCCTGATCCTCTTGCTCTGATACCTCGGAGGGCGAATCTTCCGGACGGCAGGGGAATAAGATCCGAAGCGGCCTTTTAGCTTTTTGGACCCCTCGCAGCCTTTGGACCTCCCCGCTGCTACTGCAGGCCAGGACTTCTTGATTGCTGGACTCCCTGAGCTCTTGGCCCCGTGGACTGCGCACACTTTAGGACCCTGCACTAAATGCCTCTGAGCTGCTCTCTGGGCCTTAAAGACCCTATGCAGCAACAGAACCAATTTGGAGGAAAAATAAGAAGAGTCTGATGCCCCCTCGGGGCTCTCCTCAATCGGTTCTGGGAATTCCTTAGCTGGGCCGCCCCCCTCGGGGACAGTAGGCTTCGGGGAAAGAAGAGGAGGGGAAATCCCTCCCCCTTCTGTGGCTCGAGCTGAAGCGCGAAATGTGGCCAAAATGGCTTCCATTCCCGCGCTTAGCGGGAATGGGACTACAGGTTGGGGCCACGAGCGTTCAAACTGTGCTGAACCCTACCGCGGCAGAGAAATGCTACTGCTGACCGCTGCCGCCGTGCCCTCCCCTCAGGGAAGGCAGGAAGAACAAAGAAAGACGTGTGATGCTCGCGCATCCCCACAAGCTTCACATGCCGTGGCGCGAGGCATCATGAATCAGTGAGGAAAATAAGTCTCTCTTTTTTAAACGGCAGCAGCGGCGGGGAAAAAGGTTGACAAGCGCAGGAATCCTTACTGTTTCCGAAGCCGGGAGGAGGAGCGGCTCCTGATTGTCGGGGGGTGAGTGAGCCCGGCTCCCCGGTATCACCCCCAAGTCAGGACTGTGCTGAGCAACAGGGTTCTCAACCCCTATTCAGTCAAGCCTCAATACCAGGGGGGATGGTCCCGTCAGGACCTGCCAACCCCCTGGGAGGCTAAAGGCCGCTGTTCCTGCCGGCTTCTGACAAAAAAAATCTGCCAAACTTTTTTTTTTTTTTTTTTTTTTTTTAAGGAAATAGCAACTAATTAAATTGAAAGACAAATTCCTGTCTATCCTTTTTGTTTTAAACTAATTCCTAAACTTTCTTCACAGACTGTAGGTGGCACCTCAGGGTACAGGGCAGAGTCAGTCAAAAACTTCTCTTTCTCCATCTGGTGGGGAGGCAAAACCCAGGAGTCTGGACTGATCCGGGTACATACAGGGAACTACTACTATTGGTCTTTTAAGGCATTGCAAGAGGATGGAGCTTATTATCTAAAGGAATTGATTTTTGCATATTCCCCTGATTTGCAATTACAATCTGCTAAAGTCCTTATTTAAAGCCGCTTCTTTTAAAGCTTGTTGGCTTCAAGTTATTTGAAAACATGCTTTTTCTATTGTAGGGCCAGTGGTGTGGAATGCACTTCCACAAGAGTTGAAGGAAGAATTGAACTTGGGCAGATTTTTAAGAAGAAACTGGAAAGTTTTTTGTTTCAACAAGTGTATCCTCTCTCACTTGTTAGTAATGTTTTGAGCTTAGTAGCCTCATTCTGTCTGTATTTATATTGTACTATCCTAGAGCAGCGCTTCTCAACCGGTGTGTCGCGATAGAAGAAGCAGTGGCACCTACGGCTGACCTTTTCTTCTTCCTGCGGCCCCCCCCCCCCACCCCGTGACCCGGAACAGGAAGTGATACGCGGTGTGCAGGAAGGAGAAAGCTGTGCAGCGTGGAAAAATAGCGGCGGCAGCAGCATCGGCCCCCAAGCAATAGAAGCAGCCAGTAATCGGGGAAAGGAGACAGCAGCATGAGCCTCCCACGGCCGATGGGATTCTTCTTTCTTGGCCTGCGGGGGCTGGAGGAGGAGGCTGCTGCAGCTACCATTTGTTCTGGGGGGGGGGGGGGGAGGTGCAGGAAATGAGAGAGAGAGCCAGCCAGCCTGTTTGTAAGTGAGAGAATGTGTGTGTGATTGAGAGCCTGTGTGTAAGTGAGAGAATGTATTTGATTGAGAGCATGTGTGTGATTGAGAGAAACTGGTCAGAGAGCTGATGTGAGAGACAATGAAAGTGACTGCTCAGGGAGATGACTGATGTGTATGTGAGAGTGTGAGACATTAGTCAGGGAGGTGACTGTGTGTGAGAAAGAAAAAGCATGGAAGTGAGAAATCAGGGTATGTGAGAAAGCATGGGCGTAAGAAGCCTGGTGTTGTGTGTGTGTGGGGGTGTGTGTGAAAGAAAGCATGGGAATGGGAAGCCTGTGTGTGTGCATGCATGAGAGAGCGAGACTGGTTGGTAAGGTGTCGGTGTGTGTGAGAGAAAGAGACTGGTGTGTGTGATTGTGAGTGAGAATGTGATTCAGGGAATGAGAAGCCTGTGCACGTAGAGTGCGATCATGGAAATGAGAGACCGGTGTGAGTGTAACAGAGAAAGTGATTATGGGAATGAGAAGCCTGTGCATGTGAAGAGAGTGAGCATGGGAGTGAGAAACCTGGGTGTGTGTGAGACAGCATGGGAGGGAGAAGCCTGTAGATCTGAAAGAGAACATGGGAGTGGGAAGCCTGTGTGTGTATATGCATGAGAGAGATCAGGTGACTGGTATGTGTGTGTGTGTGAGAGAGAAAGAAAGTGATTATGGGAATGAGAAGCCTGTGCATGTGGAGAGAACAAGCATGGGAGTGAGAGACTGGTGAGTGAGTGTGTGTGTGTGACAAAGTGATTATGAGAGTGAGAAGCCCATATATGTAAGAAGAACACAGGAGTGGGAAGCCTGTGTGTGTATGGCATGAGAGAAACTGTTCAGGAAGGTGACTGGTGTGTGTGTGTCAAAGACTGTTTGGGAGATGATTGGTGTGTGAGACACAGAAACTGGTCATGGGGGCATGACTGGTATGGTGTGTGTGTGAGACATGGGCACTAAAGAAGAGGACCATGAGTATAGAGCTTAGCTTCTACTGCTGCTTCTGGTGTGTGCCATGGCCTGCATGGAAGGGGAGTAGGAGAGCTGCTGGAGGGGGTAAGTAAAGATGGCTTTTTAAGTTTTTAGGGCCTGATTTAATATTTGTAGTGTTGCCTTTTCATAGATAGAGTTGCTCCTGTTTGAGTGTATTCCATAAATCAGGTGTAACTGTGTGCAGATTAGTTTATGTGCATTCCTACAGATCCTGGGAGTATGTTAGGTCGGTTCTGTGTCTGTTACCGAGATGAGATATTTTACTAGCATGTAAGCGTTTTCTCAAGAGGACATGCATTGGTGGTAAACTGCTGTCTTTTCATAAGTAGGGCTATTGAGCCTGGAAGTAGAAGGAGTTTGAGTTGCTGTTACTGAGATGACACCAGAACCAGAATATCTTTTTTGTAGGGTGAGTTGTATAGGGAATGTCGTAATTCTGCTTTACATCCATTTATTGTGGCTCAGGGGGGTTCCCATGGATGCAAACTTTACTTTTACATCTAGCCCCGTGACGATCATGGGTCAGGGTGTCATGCATGTGAGAACCATCTGTCAGGTGTGTCCCGACAGAAAAAAGATTGAGAACCACTGTCCTAGAGGGTATTCTTTTTATTTGGCCTTTATTTCATTAATGTTAAATGTTGGTCTGGTGATGTAGGGTTATTTTTGTGAATTCTGGAGATTAGTGTTTTTAAACTGTACACACATTTTAATGTTCTTATTGTAATCTGCTCAGAATGTTTCATTACATCGAACGGAATATACATTTTAAAAAAATAAAATGACTAACTGTAGTAAGCCAACATTTGTAAAGGGCAAAGATCTTTTTAAGTTATTTGTTGTGGTTGTTGAGATTAGAATCTTAGGTGCAATATTGAATTTACCAAAGAGCAAGCAAAAACTCGATTCTCCAGAGTGTTGCTTTGCCTTTTAAAGCAGATATATGAGCTAAGTATTCCTGCTGAATAAAATCAAGGACAAGCAGGTTATATTCAAAAGGTTTAACATAATCAATCCGTTTGAGATTGGTCAGAGTTGCTGTGTTCCTCTCTGACATAATGATGGCAGCGTTTGGAATTTGATTGGGGAAGAAAACAGTTGTTTGTTCGTTTGCAAGCCGGACAGTACAGCCACACAACTGGGTGACGTCATCCGACATCGCTGAGTTGGGCACTGCTCTTTCCAACCTTAAAATCTCGAGCACATGCAGACTTTTCCATGCAAATACCGCTGGTGCCTTAGATTTTTATCTGTGATCATGAACAATTGGTTCACGTTCCCTCTACATCGTCATGGGGATTTAGTTTTTCATTTCTAGCTTTAGTTTGTTTAGTTGTCTAGCAATTACGACATACTTAGAGTATTTGAATCTTTCAGGATAATTCCTCTCTGCATTGCAAAGGATTGCATGCCAAAGGACAATTTTGATGATGGCGTTTTACATGCACTGCTAGGTGCAGGAAACAGGTTCTGATGCATGGCACTGCCAAGCTCCAGTTACAGTCCATTAGGGCTGCCTCATGGTGCATATTCAAATAATGCCAAGGCTTATTACTGCTGCAGTGCCACCAATGAGCATATATGTCCAAGTGGCACAGACGCCATCAGCCTGAAACACACTGCATGGTTTTCTGTCTATTCTGAACCATGAAGCAGGACATGTGTGTCCAAACGGCACTGGCCACCATCTGCCCCGAGGGGCACAGAGCAATGCTGTTGGCACGATCCCATGGCACAGTATACTTGTGCTGAACGGCACAGTCACATTGGTCGACCTACACAGCATGGACATATTGGTGCCACAGACCAGAGCAGAAATTTCTGTGCTGCTTCAAATACTGGCTTCTCTCATATTCCAGCCAATGTGTCCTATGCCATGGGGAAAGATCAACGCCTTCTATTCTAGCAGACTATGGTTCCAGTTTTTGCTGGACTTTGTATATTTCCACAGCAAAACATCAAGTCCTTGTGTCTTGTTTTCTTCCTTAGAGTCATTTTTGACTCCGTCCTGTAGAACAGCACCACCATAGGACATGTCAAGGAAATTATTGATGCTTTCTACCATCAAGGCAGTTCATGATCTACCCAATAGTTCAGTATGGTTGGGGCAAGGACACAGAGAGTAGTGTCTGCATATCAATGGCATGAAACATTGATACAAAATAAAAAACAATCATACTCATCAATCTACCAGAACAGGAAGCCAAACTAATGTGTTATGGCTGAGTCACGCATAACGTCTTAGGATTTGCCATACTAGGTCAGACCAGAAGTTCATCCAACCCAGTATCCTTTTCCATGTTGTGGCTGATCCAGATTGTGTAAGTACCTACCTGGCAGGATCCCAACATTTATTTTTATTTATTTATTTTTATATACTGACATTTGATCTCAATTGAGATATCACACCGGTTTACATTCAGGTACTGTAGGTATTTTTCTATCCCCAGAGGGATAACAATCTAAGTTTGTACCTGAGGCAATGGAGGGTAAAGTGACTTGCCCAAGGTCACAAGGAGCGACAGCAGGACTCGAACCCTGGTCTCCTGGTTCATAGTCCACTGCTCTAACCACTAGGCTATTCCTCCTCCCCCATGGATCCATGCTCCTTATCCCTGTTCTATGCAGTGGATTTCCCCATATCCACCTTAACGGTTAATGAACTTTTCCTCCAGGTGTTCGTCCCAACATTTTTTTGCACCCAGCTACACTTACAGCTCTCATCTCATCCTCTAGCAACAAATTCCAGAGCATAGTTCTGGGGCTTCTTACTTGTATGCTTCTAGGTGTGCCTTTTTCCTGAGGTTATTTCCCATGGCAGGAATGAGCATTATGCATGCCTTCTAAATGTATGTTCCTTCCACGCAGCCCTTCCTGCAAATTTTTAATGCATAACCATCTGGGACTCCTACTGGTGATGACTTGTTTCCATTTCTAAAACCTCTTGACATACCTGTGCTTTTCTCCTCTGTTGCATTGATTCTTGCGGAACCAGGGATTTTGTTTTCGGTTTTCCATATACTTTAGAAGACTGACATCTCTGGAGTCTGTGGCTGTCAATGGAGTGTATGACATTCCTGGGACCTGAGAAACTTGTCCCATTTCCAATATAAAACAAAAAGTGTGACTATGCCTCATACAAAAAGGAAGATGGATGAGGCGTCATTTTGCACAAGTTAAATAACCAGCGGAAGGACAGGTTGTAGGTCAATTGAAACCACACAAATGCTTTGCCTACAACCTTCAACTTGGGAGTTCTAATCATGTGGCTGCATTGTCTGGCATATCCACAGAGAAAGCAAAGTTATTTACTTGTAACAGGTGCTATCCATGGACAGCAGAACATACAACCACATGAACCTGAGACTGGGTGCGCGGTAGCGTTCACATGGGAAGGTCCGTACATGCTGAAGAATTAGAGCTTAGTAAGAGCAGTACCTGACTCGGCAGCATTAAGAACATAAGAAATTGCCATGCTGGGTCAGACCAAGGTTCCATCAAGCCCAGCATCCTGTTTCCAACAGAGGCCAAACCAGGCCACAAGAACCTGGCAATTACCCAAACACTAAGAAGATCCCATGCTACTGATGCAATTACTAGCAGTGGCTATTCCCTAAGTAAACTTGATTAATAGCCGTTAATGGACTTCTCCTCCAAGAACTTATCCAAGCCTTTTTTGAACCCAGCTACACTAACTGCACTAACCACGTCCTCTGGCAACAAATTCCAGAGCTTTATTGTGTGTTTGAGTGAAAAAGAATTTTCTCCGATTAGTCTTGAATGTGCTTCTTGATAACTTCATGGAATGCCCCCTAGTCCTTCTATTATTCGAAAGTGTAAATAACTGATTCACATTTACTTGTTCAAGACCTCTTATGATCTTAAAGACCTTTATCATATCCCCCCTCAGCCGCCTCTTCTCCAAGCTGAACAGCCCTAACCTCTTCAGCCTTTCCTCATAGGGGAGCTGTTCCATTCCCCTTATCATTTTGGTAGCCCTTCTCTGTATCTTCTCCATCGCAATTATATCTTTTTTGAGATGCGGCGACCAGAATTGTACACAGTATTCCAGGTGCGGTCTTACCATTGGATGCTGTCACCCAGTCGTGTGGCTGTATGTCCTGCTGTTCATGGAAAACACTTGCTACAGGTAAGCAACTTTGCTTAATCATCTTTAAGGGGGCTTTTCCTGTTGAAACCTCTCCTCCCCCCTTTTCAATAATATAATGGAAAGCTTTGTGAAGCTATTAGAGGTGGATGAGTGAGCCCTGCTTCCAGTCTGGATATTCACCCGCTTGTGGGCAGGGCTTGTCAATAGCACTAATTAAAACATGGTAAATCGGGATAAAATGATAAAGTCCCTTATTTTGAGGGACTTCATAATTTTTCTATTTTGTTTTGCCTTTTCTATTTCTGTTCATGCCCCTTTTCCAAGATATCTTAGTGGGCTGAGGTTCTCTTTGCTGTCCAAGAACTGGAGAAATGTATGCCAGCAGGGAGAACCAGCAGCCAGCTCTCTTAGAGTCCCCATGCATAAGCCCACTGTATATGCTCTTCTGCAGCCTTGGATTGCTTTCATGCAGCCCCGTTTTAATGTGTGACGTGTAACCCACCTTCCCCAGTCTTCAGCACCCCCATAACTCACAGGTTCTGCCTCTTCTTTGCAGGTGGACGCAGTGACAAGACGACTTTGATACAGAGTCCAAAGATAGTCTTTCTGTTCATCAGCACACTTCACCATCCTTACCTAAACAGCTGGATAATACATTCTAGTGACTTATTCTAAACTTGCTGTAAAGACCCACATATATTTAAAAGAATGGATATATTCAGAGAATAGAAGAAAAGCAGTGATATGATGCTTTTTAAAAAAATTTTCTGATGTTGAACACCCACAAGATCCAGGACATTCCTCGACTGCACCGTAATTGTTTTGCCGCCTTTTTTTTTTTTTTTTGGCCTTTCATTATATGGCTTTCTTGTGAAAGGTCTCTTCCACACCTGTTCCTGGGAGATGCCTCAAACCCTGATTCACTGACTGTCTTAAGACTGGAGACCCTGAGGCTAAAGCACCATAAGGCAGGCATGCAAATCTTTCCATCTTTGGTCTTCCTCGTGGGGAGTGGAAAAGGGCGTGGTGACACATCTATCCCTCCCATACGTGGGTCAAGCTTTCACTCAGTACTGCACCTTGAACCTGGGCACTCTACAGAGCCTGAACATTGCTTTTTTTTTTTTTTTTAAACTCTTTAAACATTTTTGTGGCTTCCAAAGGAGAAAATACATACAAAAACAATGTCTTCTGGTTACATTCGTATTCCCAATTAGGAGATACAAAGCATAATCCTCCATTCCAAAAGAACACCTTTATACGTACAAAACACATTAAGCGTTACAATATCGATGGTAAATGCCCCATATCTTCTCATGTTTAAAACTCTCATTTTTCAGTGCATATCCTAGGCGTTCAAGGTCTGCCACCTCTCTTACTTGAATACGTCAATGATCTATCCGGGATTACATTTCTAAAAGGTGGCAATCGTAAGTCTGGCTGCCAACAAGAGCTGACCCACTCGTGACATATATTTTCTTGGGATTAATGATCCAACCAGAGCCTGAACTATTGTAGCAACAGTTAAGGCCCAGGTGTCTGCTGTCTACCTGAAGTGCCACATATCCTGTTCCATTTTCGTGCTGGGTATTCTGTTCCTCTTTATCCTGGATTAAGTTACTTTGGGTGATAGTGCACTTTCTCGTCTTGATCAGTTTTAGTATATTTTTCCTAGAGTAGACTGTTAAATGTCTGTAGATGTTTTTAAAACCAACCCTGCCTTCTAAAGTTATATCCAGAAATTATGTTAAAATGTCCTGCATTTTGATCACTAGATTACCCATCCTCTTGGTCTCAAACATATAAGGATATAGTGGTGGAAAATCTACCCTCACATTTTGTTTTGTCCATGAAGTCTCCCTTACAGCTTTGAAGGAGCAGCTGCTAGATTTAAGATCTACTTGTAGATAGATTTAAGATCTAAAAGTCTAGTGGTCTCCTGACTAGCAGAACCATCAGGTAATGTGTTTGTCTGATTAATAATTATGTTTAGCTTGAAACAGCCAGGATTTCAGAAGTACCAACAGTATGCTTTAGTTTTAGTTTTCTAATTTGGACTTGATTTTTTTTTCTACTTTATCTTTGCTATCTGAGTCTACTTGCTTTTTAGTGGGTTTCAGATAGACCATTCTGGCTCTTTAAAAATAGCCACTTTGACCAAACAGAGAAAAAAAAGTTTAAGAACTTAGAATTTGCTGTTGAGAAGAAAATATCTAATCATGGCCTGAATCACAAAGGCTTTTTCCTGTTTGCTATGATGGTGATAATTGGAATCAAAGCTTAGCAAAGCAAGTCCTACAACCTGCTATTCTATTTCTGTTCCTATATCAAGTCAACTAGCAAAAAACAAAATTGCTGTATTTTGTTAACAAAGCACTGTATTTTGTCATAGCTCTTATGGAACATTTTTGGTGTTTTGGATTTTGTATAACTGTTTCTGGTTTTGGGGGTGGGGTGAGATGTGTTTTTTTTCCTGTCATGTAAGTGTACTTCTCTGTTCTGTGTTGACATGTGAATCCTTTGAATACAAAAAAGATCACCTCTACATTCTGTGAGGTTTGTTTTTGTAGGCTAAGATGTGTGTTGCCTTTCCTGGCCGAAGTGCGAAGTTGCTTTTCCTGTGGGTGATGGGATTGTGAAGGCTCTGTTCTGTATAGCCTTCTTTCTTCACTGATTGACTCCTGGAGCTGCCTTCTGAATGACCTGTTCTGTTGGGTTAATTTTCCCTTAAGAATGCAACTTTTAAAATGTTTGTAATCTTTGTGCTACTATCCATCAGACCAGTTGTCAGAAGAAAGCTGAAGCTTCATTTTATCATAAGCTGCAGAGGAAGACTTGGGCGATGGGTGAGGAAAAGAGCTAGGTAAGCATCACAGTTCTTTCTAGGATTGGTATCTGAAAGTATTCTCTCATCTGTCTACTGAAACAATTGATAGTTAGACCTGCTTTTGAGCAGGTCTAACTTAGACGGACAACTTATCTAAGTCTAAATATAAACACTTAGCTGGATAAGTTATCTGGCTAAGTAGTGCCATCCTGATCTGCCCACCCAACGAGTTCTCCGGCTATCTAGTGGCCACTGAAATAAGTAAATATTCATTGGCCGCTAGATAGCCGGATAAGTCTTACTTTACTAGCGTGTAGCAGATGGACTCAGGACCAATGGGTTTAGTGTGCTCCTGATAGGAGTTGGAGACTGAGTCAGATTTCAATCTGACGTCAGCACTACATATACCCGTGTAGGAGGCTCTGCTCTTCAGTATTTCTCCGTCTCCATAGCAGTTTGGGACTATACACATGCTTGCACAGCGTTAGAAAATCCAAAACAAAGAAGAAATAATCTTACCTCTACGGACGAACCCTGCTCTCCTGCGGTGATACCTAAGGGTCCCTCCCCCAGTTGAGAATTCCTGAGGTGATTTCCGAAATTTCTCAGAGGTAAGCCTCGGTCCGGAGGCTGGTTCCCGGCGTGGACTTAGCTCCCAGGAACAGGTGTGCCTGAGAGGTAGCGGGTGCAATACCGAGCGCGGCGGTGAAGGTATTCACCTCTCCCCCCGCAGCTGGAGACCACCCAGCACGAGACTGGGAAGCGCCGAGACAAGGTAAGGTAGAAAATTTCTTAAAGTCTTCAGTCTCTGAGGCTTGGATAGCCACACAGATCGCCCTCCGGCGTCTGTCCCATCGGGTTGAACAGCCCTGCCCAGGCTAGACCCTGATTCAGTACGAGGGTCTTCCCTCGTGGAGACCCTACGGGAGGGGGGGGGGGGGCCGCCATCTTGCCTGCGTGCTCGCCAGTGCCATCTTCCCCCCCCTTGATTGCCGAATTGTTCGTACAATCGAGTTGTGTGCACAGCGGCGAGCCGGGCGCATAAACTACTTGTGTGCATAGCGGTGCACGCACAGCGACGCGCACAAAGGTGCCGGGCACACAGCGGCACGCTCAACGGCGTCGGGCACACAAATTAAGCCGGTGCGCACAGCGGCGTGTGCAACTCTCCCATAGCGGCCTGCAAGCACAACCTTCTGCTTCTTGCACTCACATCTTCGACGCACCCGGAGCGCATATCTAAGCCTCCTGCTGCGCACATATAGGCGCATAGACTAGTTTTGATCGACTCCACTCGCTCAAATCATGGCACCACCGGCCAAGAAAGCCAAGGGACAAGCCACCTGAGAGTGACACAACACGAAGTGGCTTCGGCCCTGTGCCTGCAGTGTGAAGAGGCCCTGGGAGAACCAGGACAAGGCCCCCATCAGCCAGTAGAGGAATCCGGCTCCACCAACGATAGTACCCCGGACCTCTCTATCCCCAGCTCGGCCCCTACTCCGTTGGGCCCCTCTGGGAACGCCGCTGGCTTCAATATGTCCAGCACAATCTGTGCCACCGGTGACACAGCCACAGCCTCCACCAGAAGATCAAAACCTTCCAGGCCCCTCTCGGCCTCCCCGAGACATGCCCCCTCCAGACAAAAGCCTCCGCTTAGGGGACATGGACACTTCGGAGGAAGAACCAGACTCCCTGGAGGAAGGAGAAATCCCTCCAGGACCGGAACTATACCGAACCATGATGCGTTTCTTCTCCAGAGACAAGTTACCAGACATCGTGTCTCTGAGCCTGAAGGAGCTGGCCATCCCAGGCACAAGTGCCACAGCGGAGCCAAAGACGAACCCTCTGCTGATCGGGCTCCGTCAGGCCTCATGCCATTTCCCATTGCTGCAGGCCGCACAACAACTGATCGACTTGGAATGGAATGCGCTGGAGGACAGTTTCAAAGGAGAACGGGCCCTAGAAGCCCTATATCCACTGGAACCCTCAGCCAAAGAACTCCTGGTGTTCCCCAAGTGGACGCCGTGGTCTGCGCTCTCACGAAGCGCACTACCATTCCAGTCGAAGGAGGAGCGGCACTCAAGGATGCCCAGGACAGACGTCAGGAATCCATCCTTAAACAGTCATTTGATGCAGCAGCTATGTCACTACAGATCGCTGCCTGCTGTGCCGTGGTGACTTGTGCTTGCTTATCACTTGGCAGGAACGCTACCACGCTCGTCGAAACATTAGAACCAGCGATATCCTTCCTCACGGATGCGATGTCCGACCTGGTGCGCACCTCAGCCAGGGGCGTATCATCCATTGTGGCAGCCAGAAGACAACTCTGGCTCCGAAGCTGGTCAGCCGATGCGACCTCCAAGACGAAACTCACGAGAATGCCCTTTAAAGGAGCCCTCCTGTTTGGAAGCGAACTGGAGAAGTTAGCCGACAAATGGGGCGAATCCCCAGTACCTCGGCTACCGGAGGACAAGAACAAAAGAAGCCATTGCCCCTCTCCCCGAACATCCAAGGGCAGAGGATTACAGCGCTTAAGACCATACAAGAATACATTTTAAGCAACTCGCCCCGCAGGCAGGGGCCAGTCCTTTCGGAACAAACACAATAAGAGGAGAGCCGGCTCAGGTCCAGGCCCCAGCCACACACCCTACAATGAGAATCAACAGACCCATCAACAGGAAAAAGCCATAGAGGGCAGGCTTTCCCTATTCTACCAAAGATGGGTCGAGATAACATCGGACAAGTGGGTCCTAACCATTATTCGAGAGGGATACTATCTAGACTTCCACAGCATCCCTCCAGACAAATTGGTGAAATCCCCTTGCCACTCCCCCTCCAAGAGGACGGCAGTGGAATCCACACTGACAAAATTGCTCTCCCTAGAGCAGGGGTCGGGAACCCATGGCTCGCGAGCCAGATATGGCTCTTTTGAGGGTTGCATCTGGCTCGCAGACAGTCGCCACACTTTCCCGCTGACCCAGCTGCTTCCCGGTCCTCCTCCGCCTGGGCTTAAAATGCTGTCAGCCCGGGCGGAACGCGGCAGGACAGCTGGAGTCAGCGGCACCGGCGTGCTCTCTTCTTCCCGCCCCCCCCGCAGCCCGGAAGAGGAAGTGGAGAGTATCGGGTACCTGCGCGGCAAGAAGAGGCCACGCTAGTGTGCTCGGCATCGGCCCGAAAAAAGAAGACTGCAGCGCGGCTCGGAGGAAAATGAAGAGCTTCAACCACGGCCGATGGGACTCCGCCTCCGCGAGGGCTGAAAATGAAGAGGTTAGCGTTGGGAGGAGGCTGCTGCTGCTGCCGCGAGTTCCCGGGGGGGGGGGGGGGGGGGAGAGAGAGTGTGAATGAGCGAGCAAACACAGCTTGCTCGCTCATTCACTCTCTCTCTCCCCCACCCCGGGAACTCGCGGCAGCAGCCTCCTCCCAACGCTAACCTCTTCATTTTCAGCCCTCGCGGAGGCGGAGTCCCATCGGCCGCGGCTGAACCTCTTCATTTTCCTCCGAGCCGCGCTGCAGTCTTCTTTTCTTCGGGCCGATGCCGAGCGCACTAGCGTGGCCTCTTCTTGCCGCGCAGGCACCCGATACTCTCCACTTCCTCTTCCGGGCCGCGGGGGGGGGGGGGGGGGCGCGTGTGTGTGTGTGTGTGAGAGATGCATGTATGTGAATGATTGAGAGCCTGCCTGTGAGAGAGAGAGAGAGAGAGAGAGCATGAATGTAAGTTTACCATTGGGAACCTGTATGTGAAAGTTTGTGATTGAAAACCTGTTTGTGTGAAAGAGTATGTGTGTATGATTGAGATCCTTTGTGTGTGAGTGAAATCATGTGTATGTATGATTAAGAGCCTGTGTGTATAAGTAAGAGAGAGATCATGTGTGTCTGTGTGTGATTGAGAGCTGATTTAGGTGAGGGAGCATGTGAGTATGTGATTGAGAGCCTGTGTTTAAATGAGAGAGAGAGACCATGTGTGTCTGTGTGTGATTGAGAGCTGATTTAGGTGAGGGAGCATGTGAGTATGTGATTGAGAGCCTGTGTGTAAATGAGAGAAAGAGAGGACATGTTTGTAAGCATGTGAATGAGAGTCTGTGTGTGAGAGAAAAAGACAGCATGTATTTATGTGATTGAAAGCCTGTGTGTGTGTGTAAGCGTGAAAAGATAGACAGCATGTGTGTAAATGTGTAATTAAGAGCCTATATAAGTGAGAGAGAAAAAACATGTGTATATGTGAGTACTGAGAGCATGTGTCATTGAGAGCCAGTGTGAGAGAGAGCGCTGGTATGTGACTGAGAGAGGAGAAAGTTCCAAGCAAACCACCCCTCCTCCTGCTAATTCAGAACAATCTCAGGACACCTGGATATCAAACGTTCCCAGGTATGCAGAGCAAAAAAATTTTTGTATCCTTATTTTTCATTACTGGGTCTTTGTGTCTGCTATTTTGAAATATTTTGTTGGTATCTGGAAATGTTTTATATGAGTTTTTAATTATTGGATATTCCACTCATCAGCTGTTTCAAAATATGTTCTTTTTGTTAGTACAGTTTTACTGCTGATGATTTTATATTTCTTGATTTGTTTTATAAGGATGGGTGATGTTTCTTTTTTCCTTTGTTACACTGCATACAGAGACTCTGGCTTGTTGCAGTTTCCAATTCAGTTTTTTCTGCATGCTTCTTGTTATGCGTTTTGGTCTCTTTATTCTATGTTAGGTGAGGGACAGCACGTGATTCAGGTGAGGTTTTCTGCTGGCGTGTAGTTTCTGTGTAGGACTCTATAGCAGCCTGACTTGGTCCGTTTTCCTAATAGGAGATGTATTGGTGTCTTAAGGCCTGGTGTAATATTTTCAGAGACTTATTGTACTTTAAAAGTGTGATCTTACATAAAATGCACACATTTACTTGTATTTAGTTTTAAACATATTGTATGGCTCTCATGGAATTACATTTTAAAATATGTGGCGTTTATGGCTCTCTCAGCCAAAAAGGTTCCTGACCCCTGCCCTAGAGGCTATAACACCGGTGCCCACACACCAACAAAATACTGGGCACTGGTCCATCTATTTTATCGTCCTCAAGAAAGAGGGAATGTTCCGGCCCATCCTGGACCTAAAGTCTGTCAACCGCTACCTGAGCGTACCATACTTCTGCATGGAAACCCTACGTTCGGTCATAAGGGCAGTAAAGCCGGGAGAATTTCTGACCTCCCTGGACCTCTCAGAAGCCTATCTGTACATCCCTATCCATCACGACCACCAGCGCTTTCTACACTTCGCAATCATGGACCATCACTATCATTTCCGGGCGCTACCCTTCAGACTAGCTACTGCCCCTCAGATGTTCACCAAAATCATGGTGGTAGTGGCAGCGACATTGAGGAAAGAAGGAATCCTCGTACACCCGTACCTGGACGATTGGCTGATCATGGCAAAATCTCCAGAAGAAAGTCATCAGGCGACCACCAGAGTCAAGAATCTACTGCAGAATCTCGGGTGGGTCGTCAACACAACCAAGAGTTGCCTGCAGCCCTCCCAATCACTAGAATACTTGGGAGTCCGGTTCGACACCCAACAAGACAAGGTCGTCCTTCCCCTTACAAGTAGAAGGAAATTAGAAACATAGAAATGACGGCAGAAGAAGACCAAATGGCCCATCCAGTCTGCCCAGAAAGCTTTGCACTTTTTTTTCTCATACTTCTGTTAGTCTTGGCTCTTAGTAACCTTTTGGCTCTATTTCCCTTCCACCCCCACCATTAATGTAGAGAACAGTGTTGGAACTGCATGTAAATGAATATCTAGCTTAGTTAGGGGTAGTAACCGCCGCAGTAAGCAAACTACACCCATGCTTTTGTTTACTCAGACTATGTAATTCAGTCCTTGTTGGTTGTTGTCTGGATATAGATCCTCTTTTCTTCATTCCCCCTGCCGTTGAAGCGATAGTTATGCTGGATATGCGTGAAGTATCGGTCTTTCTCCCCTGCCGTTGAAGCAGAGAGCTATGCTGGATATGCTTGAAGTATCGGTTTTTCTCCCCTGCCGTTGAAGCAGAGAGCTATGCTGGATATGCTTGAAGTATCGGTCTTTCCCCTGCCGTTGAAGCAGAGAGCTATGCTGGATATGTATTAAAAGTGAAGTATCAGGCTTATTTGGTTTGGGGTAGTAACCGCCGTAACAAGCTAGCTACTCCCCACTTTTTTGTGAATGCAAATCCTTTTTTTCACTTTTCCTCTTGCCGTTGAAGCTTAGAGCATTGTTGGAGTTGCATTAACTGTGTGAATGTTTATTGAATAAGGGTATTATCTCCAGGCAGTAGCCGTCATTCCTGCGAGCCACCCACTCTTCATTCACGTCCTCTAGACTTTATGGATCCACAGTGTTTATCCCACGCCCCTTTGAAGTCCTTCACAGTTCTGGTCTTCACCACTACCTCCGGAAGGGCATTCCAGGCATCCACCACCCTCTCCGTGAAGAAATACTTCCTGACATTGGTTCTGAGTCTTCCTCCCTGGAGTTTCAAATCGTGACCCCTGGTTCTGCTGATTTTTTTCTGACGGAAAAGGTTTGTCGTAGTCTTCGGATCATTAAAACCTTTCAAGTATCTGAAAGCCTGTGTCATATCACCTCTGCTCCTCCTTTCCTCCAGGGTGTACATATTTAGATTCTTCAATCTCTCTTCATAAGTCATTCGATGAAGACCCTCCACCTTTCTGGTCGCCCTTCTCTGGACTGCCTCCATCTTGTCTCTGTCTCTTTGGAGATACGGTCTCCAGAACTGAACACAGTACTCCAGGTGAGGCCTCACCAAGGACCTGTACAAGGGGATAATCACTTCCCTTTTCTTACTCGATATTCCTCTCTCTATGCAGCCCAGCATTCTTCTGGCTTTAGCTATCGCCTTGTCACATTGTTTCACCGACTTCAGATCATTAGACACCATCTTCCCAAGGTCTCTCTCCTGCTCCGTGCACATCAGCCTTTCTCCCCCCATCGAATACAGTTCATTCGGATTTCCACTCCCAATATGCATGTCTCTGCACTTCTTGGCATTGATTCTCAGCTGCCATATCTTCGACCACTCTTCTAGCTTCCTTAAATCCCGTCTCATTCTCTCCACTCCTTCCGGCGTGTCCACTCTGTGGCAGATCTTTGTGTCGTCCGCAAAAAGACAAACCTTACCTTCTATCCCGTCCGCAATGTCGCTCACAAAGATATTGAACAGGACCGGTCCCAACACCGATCCTTGCGGTACACCGCCTAAAACCGCTCTCTCTTCAGAGAGAGTTCAATTTAGCATCACACATTGTCTTCTATCCTTCAACCAGTTTGCAATCCAGGCCACCACCTTGGCCCTCACTCCTAAGCTTCGTATTTTATTCACCAGTCTCCTGTGCGGGACAGTATCAACAGCTTTGCTGAAGTCCAAGTAGATGACATCGAATGCTCTTCCTTGATCCAATTCCTTGGTTACCCAGTCAAAAAAGTCAATCAGATTTGTCTGACAGGACCTTCCCCTGGTGAATCCATGCTGCCTGTGATCCAGCAATTGTCCCGACTGTAGATATTTCACTATTCTCTCTTTCAACAGCGACTCCATTACTTTTCCCATCACCGAAGTGAGGCTAACCGGTCTGTAGTTACCACCCTCTTCTCTGTTCCCATTCTTGTGAAGCGGGACCACCACTGCTCTTCTTGATGGACCAGTTGAGAAGCAGGACCACCACTGCTCTTCTTGATGGACCAGTTGAGAAAACATTTGAACGGTGCTCGCCCCACAGTATGGGACTACCTCCAAGTCCTCGGCCTCATGACATCAACCCTAGAAGTCGACCCATGGGCAAGGGCTCACATGCGTCCACTACAACATTCCCTATTGTCACAATGGAACCCGATGTCCCAGAAGTACACCGTTCGCTTCCAGTTACTGGCGGATGTACGGATCCATCTCCTATGGTGGCTTCAAGAAGACCATCTGAACAAGGGAGTAAGGCTATCCCCTCCGACCTGGGTCTTGCTCACCACAGATGCGAGCCTACGAGGGTGGGGAGCCCACTGCCAGGAGCTGACGGCCCAGGGACAAGGAAGAGTCAGGATGGAATATCAACCGACTGGAAGCCCGAGCAGTCAGACTAGCCTGTCTGCGATTCAGTCACAGACTCCGGGGAGAATCGGTCAGAGTCATGTCTGACAACTCCACAACAGTGGCCTACATCAACCGCCAGGGAGGAACCAGAAGCCAACAGGTGTCCCTGGAAATAGACTCCCTAATGGCGTGGGCGGAAGCAAACCTGCAAGGGATCTCAGCCGCCCATATCGCGAGAAAAGACAACGTCACTGCAGATTACCTCAGCAGAGAAAGTCTAGACCCAGGGGAATGGATGCTGTCGACCACAGCCTTCAAGTTGATAATAAACCACTGGGGAACTCCAGCCAAGGATCTTCTGGCAACCCGGTCCAATGTCCAAGTCCCAACTTCTTTGGCCACAGGAAGACCTGCTGTTCGCCTTTCCTCCATGGCCACTACTGGGCAGTATCATCCGCAAGATAAAACACCACAGGGTGTTAGTACTTCTAGTGGTGCCGGATTGGCCAAGAAGGCCGTGGTACGCAGCCATGCAAAGACATCTGTAGGGGAGCCCCCCGTCCCTACCTCCACACAGGGATCTGCTCCAGCAAGGACCGATCCTCCACGAAGACCCAACTCTATTCTCTTTTATGTACTGGCCATTGAGAGGACATGCCTGAAGAAGAGCGGATACTCGGGGGCAGTGATTGACACCTTGCTCCGAGCATGCAAGTTCTCCACGTCTCTAACCTACATACAAATAAGGAGAATATTCGAAGCCTGGTGTGAAGACTACGACATACTTCCGTGGACAGTCAAAATCCCCACGATCCTGGAATTTCTGCAGGACGGCTTACAGAAGGGGTTGTTTCAACTCCCATCAAGGTTCAGGTGGCCGCGTTGACTTGCTTCAGAGCCAAATTGGATGGCATCAGTCTATCTTCACACCCAGACGTCTCCCACTTCCTGAGAGGTGTCAAAAAAATCCGACCACCACTAAAGTGGCCAGTACCACTATGGAACCTCAGTCCTAGTACTAGACTTCCTAGCGGCAGCTTCCTTCAGACCTAACCATGGGCTGTCTCTACGGCTTCTAACCTTGAAAACTGCGTTCCTCGTGGCAATATGTTCAGCCCGTCGCATCTCCGAACTTCAAGCACTATCCTGTCTGGAACCATTCCTCAAATTCACACCGGGATCCATACAGCTACGCACTGTTCCTTCCTTCCAAAGGTGGTTTCTCATTTACATCTAAACCAAACCATCTTGCTGCCATCTTCAGATGAGGATAAGGACTCTGAAGACTCTTGCCTTCTTCGCCATCTTAACGTCGGCAGACTACTAGTCCGATACCTGGAAAGGTCGGAATCCGTACAAAAAACAGCCCACCTATTCGTCCTTCACAGCGGGAAGAAACAAGGGGAAGCAGCATCGCAGGCAACTATAGCCCGCTGGATCAAAGAAGTAATCAAGGTGGCCTATGTAGAGGCAGGAAAGCCTTCACCTCTACAAGACAAGGCCCATTCCACCAGAGCCCAGGCAGTGTTCTGTGCAGAAAACAAGTTGCTGTCACTTGCCGAGATCTGTCGGGCGGCAACATGGTCCTCCATTCTCACCTTCTCGAGGTTCTACCGCCTGGATGTTCTGGCCCGGGAAGACACAGCATTTGCAAGGGCAGTACTAAGTGGGCCACGGGCAGCCTCCCACCCGGTTCGAGAGTAGCTTTTGTACATCCCATTGGTCCTGAGTCCATCTGCTACACACTAGGAAATGGAGAAATTACTTACCTGATAATTTCGTTTTTCTTAGTGTAGACAGATGGACTCAGTATCCCTCCCACGGCTGCCTCAGAATACAGAACCCTCGGGTGACAATCCCCGAGAGCAAGACAAGCACGAGTAAGCCACGCTTTACCCCTAGTCAAGACACCCATAATTACCGGGTGTCACTGTTTCTCGGTTGAGTGCCCTGGCGGTCACCAGCTAGAATTCATGTCAACCAGTTCAAGTTAATCAAGTTATTCAAACACACATATATCCACAATTGCTTTTCGAGGAGAATACTGAAGAGCAGAGCCTCCTGCACGGGTATGTGTAGTGCTGACGTCAGATTGAAATCTGACTCCATCTCCAACTGCTATCAGGAGCACACTATACCCATTGGTCCTGAGTCCATCTGTCTTCACTAAGGAAAACAAAATTATCAGGTAAGTAATTTCTCCATTATAGCATAATTTATTTTATGTGTGTGTTGGACGAGAGATGATTCTTTACCTTAACATATTGATTAAGTTACTTGCTACTGTGGAAGACTGAATGTATGCCAAAATGCAGGACTTGCATAAATTAGATAGGTATATAAAAACATGCATATTTACCTTCTAAGCAGCATACTTAGCTTTCAGTTTAAAATGAAGCAATAATCATATGTGCATGATGTTTTCCCTGTGTGAGGGAGTATTTGTCTGTTCTTTTGGCTGGATGGTACAACCTGTTCCCCTTTGCTGCAGCAGGCACACTTTCAAGTCCCCTCGGCGTGCTGAGAACTGGAGCAGCATATTGCCAGCTGGGAGCCGCACGTGCTTTCCCAAAAACCCATAATTCATCCAGATAAGGGAAAACAAAGGTTTTGCCACAAACAGAAAAGCTGCATCCATCTTGTTTACCTGATTTTTTTTGTTTAATACATTTGTTAAAAGAGATTTTCCTAGAGTGTAGCCAGATGGACTCAGGACCAATGGGTATTGTGCTCTCCTGCTAGCAGATGGCAGACGGAGTCGGCTTTGAAATCTGACGTCACTCTACATATACCTGTGCAGTAAGCTTAGCTCTTCAGTATTTCTCCGTCTCCACAGCAGATGTGGACATTATCCCACACACTAGAATAGTGTTAGTAATTAGAAAATTTACCTTCAAGAAGATCAAGTCCCGCTCTCCTGCGGTGAAACCTAAGGGTCCCTCCCCCAGTCAAGAATTCCTGAGGTGATCTCCAATATCCCTCAGAGGTGTGCCTCGGTCCCGGCGTGGACTTAGCCCCCAGAGTGACTTAAAGGCCAGCGGGTGCACATCTGAGCGCAGCGGTGAAGGTAAAACCCTCCCCAGCCACAGCTGGAGACCGTCCGATGCACAAGCGGTAAGCACGAGACCAGGTAAGAAGGAAACTTTATATTCACCCAAGCCTTCCCGGACTGTCAATCCTACCCATTTATATCTTCCGCCCTCAAGTAATCCTCCCTTGCGGATTCCGCTGCCCGATCTCTACCTTCATTGTTCTTAGGCAGTCCTCATCCTTTCCTCTCAGAGATGTTTTTGTACAGTATTATTGAATATATCTTATAATGTTTAATGTGATAATCCTACGTTATGACCAGGCATTGTTTGATTTTATTTTATAACGCTTATTTCTAATGTTACGTTACGTCCTGTTTTTCCCGTTTATTTGACTCCTCTGTTCTCTGATTCACCCTGAGCGAAAGTTGTTGTTGCAATGTAAACAGGTGTGATATGTATTTGCTACAGGAACATCGGTATAAAAAAAAACAACTAAAAATAAATAAATAAATATTCAGGTCTCTGGTCTCCAGAACTCGGATCACCGTACCGACTCTGCTTCCCGTGAGTCGAAAGGGAACACCGATCAAGTTGAGCAGCCTTGGTTAGGCTAGGCCCCGATCCGGTGCAAGGGTCCACACATGTGGAGACCCTCACAGGGGCACCATCTTGCACGCAGGGGTCGTCGGCACCATCTTCCCTTCCCTTTGGCGGTACGCGCAGGACATTCCGGCGGCCGATGTGCATAACTTGTGCGCATCCCATAGAGTCGTGCGCACAACCACAAGTTAGCCACAAGCACACCGGAGCGTAGACCACGCACAAATAATCACCGTGAGCATAACTACGGCCGTGCACAAATACTACCGTGCGCCTAACTACAGCCTCGACCACAAGTTAGCCGCGCGCACAGTGGAGTGCACTCCCTGCGCAGGCCGCGCACAAATACTACCCGGCGCATAACTACGGACGCACACAAAGCCTCTCATGCAGTGAAACTCGTGCGCCTAGACATAGATTCAATGGCACCAGCGTCTAAGAAGGCCAAAAGGCTCTCTCTTTGCACAGTCTGCCACATAAGAACCACGCAGCCTGAACTAGAGGCCTGCCTGTGTCGGCCTTGTAAAGAAGCCCAAGGGGGACCAAAGCCTGGTCCGTCTCAGTATGAGGAGAGTCTGGAGGATAGCTCCCCGGACCTATGCAACTCCGAGAAGACTTCTCCACAGGAGAGCACCTCAGGGGGCCCCTACTCCAACTCCCCCTGGGATTAACATGGACGCTGGTTAGAATCCTTTCCAATGGCTGCAAGCCTTTGTACAGGCTCAATCAGCCCTGGCTGCAGCACAGGCTCATCCCCTGCTGGAAGCACAAAACACTCCCGGGCAGGGACCCGGATACCTCAGAAGGGGCTGCAATAGGTTGTTGATGGCTCTCTGGAAGAAGGAGAAATCCCTCCAGACCTGGAACCATACCGAACCATGCTTCGTTTCTCTCACAAGGATGAATTACCAGCCCTTGTTTCCCAGACTCTGAAGACTCTGGGTTTTCCAGGCACGGAACCTATGGCGGAACTAAAGAAGCCCATTCTGGTGTTCCTTCGTAAAGCCTCATGCTACTTCCCAATGATGGAAGCCATCCAGGAACTGGTTGACCTGGAGTGTGATGCCCCAGAGGCCAACTTTAAGGGAGGTAGGACTTTGGAAGCCTTATACCCTCTGGAACTAGCGGCCAAGGAACAGCCTGTGCTTTCCAAAAGTGGACGCCATGGTCTATGCTGTCTCAAAGCGAACAACCATTCCCATAGAGGGAGAGGCTGCATTAAAGGACACTCAGGACAGAAGTCCATCCTTAAGCAGGCCTTTGACGCAACAGCAATGACACTGCAGATTGCTTACTGCTGCGCACTGGTGGCACGTTCCTGCTTACTCCTCTCGAGAGAGGCAAATAACTCCGGAATGTATACTGTCGAGACGATGGAACCTGTAGCAGCTTTCCAACGGACGCAAGCTCAGACCCAGTGCGTACCTCAGCCTGAGTACCCTTGGTATTGGCATCCAGAAGACAGTTATGGCTGTGAAATTGGCCTGCTGACACGACTCCTCATGAGAATGCTCTTTAAAAAGAAAAAAAAAAAGGATCTCCTATCCGGAAATGAAATGGAAAAGTTAGCCAGCAAGTGGGGCGAACCACCATTGCCTTGGCTACCAGAAGACAGGAGTTAAAGATCCCAGCGCCCCTTGCCCAGAAGAGCAAGGGGCAGAGGTTCTCAATGCTTTAGGCCCTACAGGAACTCACAGTTCCAAGCACCCCATCCTTCTGAAAGGCCCCAGTCCTTTCGGCACCAACAGACCAAGAGAGGAACAGGCCCGGGAGCAGGCTCCAGCCATGCCCCCCAATGAGAAGGGGCCGATCCATCCACAGTAAGAGGAAATAGGAGGTCGACTTTCCCTCTTTTACCAAAGATGTGTTGAGATCACATTGGACAAATGGGTGTTAAACATCATTTGAGAAGGTTACTCTCTGGAGTCTCGCTGCATTCCTTGAGACAAATTTATTATGTCCCCCTACCACTCCCATATCAAAAGACTGGCAGTGGAAGCCACTCTAACAAGATTACTCAGCCTGAAGGCAATAACTCTGGTTCCTGCGCCCCAACAAAATACTGGGAGCTAATCCATCTATTTTATCGTTCCCCTATGAGAAGGAAATTGATGGCACAATTGTGATGATTGATGACCAATGCATCAAGTCCTCGGCCTCATCCCTGGGGGCCGTTCTGTGGGTAAGGGCCCATATGCGACCACACTTACGCTCCCTGCTGTCACGATGGAACCCACTGTCTAGGACTACTCAATTCACCTCCAACTACCAGCAGAGGTTCGGACCCTGCTCCAATGGTGGCTACAGGAAGACCACCTAAGCAGAGGAGTAAGCCTATCCCCACCAAACTGGATATTGCTCACTACGGATGCGAGCCTGCGAGGGTGGGGAACCCACTGTCAGGAACTGACAACCCAGGAACAGTGGAACAAGAAAGAGGCGGATTGAAACATAAACCGCCTTGAAACACAAGCAGTCAGACTAATGTGCCTGAGATTCAGCCACAGACTCCATGGAGAATCAATCAGGATAATGTCAGACAACACCACAACAGTTGCTTATGTCAACATCCAGGGAGGAACCAAGAGCCAGCAGGTGTCTCTGGAAATAGAACTTCTTATGGCATGGGCAGAAATAAACCTTCAATGGATCTCAGCCTTCCACATCGTGGGAAAAGACAACGTCTCAGCAGACTACCGCAGCAGACACACCCTGGACCTGGGGGAATGGATGCTGTCGGCCACAGCCTTCCAACTGATAGTAAATCGCTGGGTTCTCCCAGCCATAGATCTCCTGGCCACCCATCTCAGTGCCCAAGTTCCCAGGTTTTTCAGCCGCAGACGAGAACCACAATCCTTAGGAATCGATGTTCTTGTCTAGACCTAGCCAGAGGAAGACCACCTGCATGCCTTCCCTCCATGGCCATTACTGGGCAGGGTCATCCGCAAGATAGAGCATCACAGGGGGCTAGTTCTACTAGTTGCCCCGGACTGGCCAAGACAACCATGGTACGCAGACATGCGAAGACTACTTGCGGGGAACCCTCTGTACCTACCTTCACACAGGAACCTTCTCCGGCAGGGCCCAATCCTCCATGAAGATCCGTCTCGATTCTCTCTTACGGTCTGGCCCTTGAAAGGACTAGCCCGAAGAAGTGCGGTTACTCAAAGGCAGTGATTGACACCCTGCTCCGAGCATGCAAGTTCTCCACATCCCTGTCTTACATACGGATCTGGAGAGTATTCGAGGCCTGGTGTGACAACTGCGGGACTCTCCCGCAGACAGCTAAAGCTCCCATTATCCTGGAGTTCCTGCAGGACAGTATGAAGAAGGGGTTGTCACCAAGAAGGAAGGGTCATTCTGGCCCATCCTGGATCTCAACAACGTCAACCATTGTCAGCAGATACTTCACTTCCGCATGGAAACTCCTCGTTCTGTTATAATAGCAGTACAACCGGGAGAGTTCCTAACCTCCTGGACCTCTCTGAAGCCTATCTTCACATCCCAGTCCATCAGGATCACCAGCACTCCTGCGCTTCGCAATACTGGGCCACCATTACCAGTTCCGGGCGCTTCCCTTTGGCCTAGCAACCACCCCCAGGACCTTCACCAAAATTATGGTGGTCGTGGCGGCAGCACTGAGAAAGGAAAGAATCCTGGTACATCCTTACCTGGATGACTGGCTGATCTGGACAAACTCTCCAGAAGAGAGCTGACAGGTGACCAGCAGAGTCAAGAGTCTACTGCAGGATCTCGGGTGGGTCGTGAATTCGAGCTGGCCTGCTTCAGAGACGAAGCGGACGGTATCAAGCTATGAACCCATCCAGATGTGTCCTGTTTCTTGAAAGGGGTTAAACAACTCTGACCACCCCTAAAGCGGCCGGTGCCTCTATGGAATCTCAATCTAGTATTAGACTTCCTAGTGGGGGCTTCCTTCAGACCAACATGCGGTCTGTCACTACATCCCTTAACATTGAAGACGGCATTCTTGGTGGCAATATGTTCAGCTCTAGCACCTCCGAACATCAGGCACTATCCTGTCGGGAACAGTTCCTTAGCTTCACGCCTGGAGCCATACAACTGCGCACTGTTCCCTCCTTCTTACCGAAAGTGGTTCCCCAGTTTCACTTGAACCAATCCATCTCGTTACCATCTCCAGATGAACATAGGGACTCTGAAGACTCAGGCCTTCATCGCCAGTTAAACGTATGCAGACTCTTAGCCCGATACCCGGAAAGACCGGAACCTGTGCGCAAAACAGACCACCTGTTCATTCTTCACAGTGGGAAGAAACAAGGGGAAGCAGCCTCACCAGCGACCATAGTCCGCTGGATCAAAGAAGTAATCAAGGTGGCCTACACAGAGGCAGGAAAGCCCCTACCTCTACAAGTTAAGGCTCATTCTAAAAGGGCCCAGGAAGTCTCCTTGGCGGAAACCAAGCTGCTGTCGACTGCCGAGATCTGTCGAGCGGCAGCATGGTCCTCCATACACACCGTTTCCAGGTCCTACCGCCTGGAAGTTCAGTCCCGGGACGACACAGCCTTCCAAGGGCAGTATTAAGTGGGCCAAGGGTAGCCTCCCACCCTGGCAGGGAGTAGCTTTTGTACATCCCATTGGTCCTGAGTCCATATCAGGACGGTTTACATCGAACAGGGGTAAAAAAAACTAGGTAAAGGAAGAGACAAAGTTACATTAAACGAGGACCGTGAACTTGGAAGCTTAGGTAGCTTGAAGAAAAAAGATAAAGTTAAGTTAAAAGGAGAAATAACAAATTCCGGACTAGAGATAGTTCAGATTAGAGTTAGTCCACATGTTAGAGTTGGTATCCATGCTGTCCAGGTAATCAGAGGAGGGGAGGTATAATTGATCGTGAGATAACGTCTAATGTGTATCCCAAGGTTCTGGGAAGGCTAGGCGGAACAGCCACGTTTTGAGTTTTTTCTTAAAAGTTAGCAGGCAAGGTTCCAGCCTGAGTTCAGCAGGGAGGTTGTTCCAGATAGCTGGGCCTGCTGTCGAAAATGCTCGGTCCCTGGATGCAATGAGTCGCGTGGCTTTGGTTGGAGGGGCTTGTAGTGTTCCTTTGGATATTTCTCTCATTGGCCTATTAGAAGTATGGAGTTTTAATGGAATTTCAAGGTCGAGATAAAGGAGATCGTAGATGGATTTGTGTATTAAAGATAAAGATTTGTGTAGGACTCTGTGGTTGATTGGTAACCAGTGTAGATTTCGGAGGATGGGTGTAATATGATCACTCCGGTTGGTGCTTGTTAGGATTCTGGCAGCAGCATTTTGTATCATCTGAAGCGGCTTAATGGTTGAGCTGGGTAGTCCTGTGAGGAGCGCGCTGCAGTAGTCTATTTTGGCAAATATCAAGGATTGAAGAACTGTCCTAAAGTCGTGGAAATATGAGAGGTTTGAGTCTTTTTAATACCTGTAGTCTGAAGAAGCAGTCTTTGGTAATAGTATTAATCATACTCTTTAGGTTAAGATGGTTATCAAGTATTACCCCGAGGTCTCTAACCTGAGTGTGAGTGAGGGCGTGGTTATGTTGGGTCTGTGATTGGTAGTTGTCTTGGTTGGCGGAAATGAGGAGGAGTTCAGTCTTGTTAGCATTGAGGACCAAATTTAAACTGTTGAGGAGACTAGTGATAGATTGTAGGCAGTTGTTCCAGATCGAGAGTGATTTGGTAATGGATTCCGTTATGGGGATCAGGATCTGCACATCATCTGCGTAAATGTAGTGAATAAGGTTGAGACTTGTTAACAGTTGGCACAGGGGGAGGAGGTAGATATTGAAAAGGGTGGGGGACAGGGAGGATCCTTGAGGTATATGTAGAGTGACGCCAGCTTTGAAATCTGACTCAGTCTCCCATCTGCTATCAGGAGAGCACAATATCCCCTGGTCCTGAGTCTATCTGTCTACATTAAGGAAAACAAAATTATCAGGTAAGTAATTTCTCCATTGTTAACTTTTTTTCTCTATGGTACCCTCAGTGTTAGTTTTTCCCAGGGTTAGCTGGCAGCACTCAAAACAAGAAGAAAATAGTTTCTGGCCTATAGCAGTACTCAGTAAATACACGTTTAGTCATCAGATGGAGGTTTGTGCCTTTGACTTTGTTCTCCTGACTAAAGCAGAGTGGAACGTTCTTGTGCTTGTGTGAATTGGGACCGCACATTGCAGGTTGCTGTCTACCACGGTGTAGCTGATGTGCAACTAACCCCCCCCATAACCTTGACAATGAGGATAGTAACAAACTGTATGTTGATAAGGCTGGTGCTTCGGTTAAAAGTGCAAGTAAAATGAGAATTTTTAGCAACTACTGAAGGTCTTTTAGGTTGCAGATGTCAGTTTGGCTTTCAGTTATTTCTACAGCACACGGTTGTTTCTTGCTCAAGTGCTGCCGTCTTCCATGGGTAAGAAAATATATCACATGCTTAAACACAATGAGAGCTGTTTCAAAAGGTTTTACACAGGTAAACATGTTCACTCATATAAAATGGCCTCTTTTATTTGCCCAAGCTTACTGTGAGTACCCATAGCAGGTTGTAGATTTGATTTTCCAAAGAGTTTCCCTTTAAAAATAAGCATTGTAGGGAGTTTGAGCATTGTCCCCATTAAATGTAGGGCTTACACATGTTTTGGCAACAGATGGAGGATTTTCAGTAGCTCCCAGTACCTGTTTTTTAAATTTATGTTGGAGAGACATTTATAGTTCTGGCTTGAGTAAAGGAAGCCATTGAATTTGGCACTTTTCGGGGTAGCTGTATCCTTGTGGTGATCTGGAAGGTGGCAGAAAACTCTGCTGTTAAGGCTGCCTGCTGCTTTTTCCAGCTATCACTGCAGAGCTAGAACTTTACTAATGTAAGTAAGATGCATGTTATATACTGTTAGACTGCATGCTGAAGTCCCTTTTCTAGACTGGAGCAAACAGATTTTCTTGTCTTAAAGTAGAAACCAAGTTACAAGCATTAAATCTATTTTAAAAGCACAGCATAGTATGGTTGACTTTTTTTTTTTTTTTTTTTTTTTTTAGTTTGTGCACAAAATGTAGTAATTGCGTAGGGCAGAGGTGGCCAACACCAGTCCTCTAGCCACAAACTGGTCTGGTTTTCAGGCTATCCACAATGCATATGGGTGAGATTGGACTGTTATGCAGATCTTAACTCTCTGCAGAGCACAAATTTAAAAAGGTCATAAAATGAAATTAGATACACATTAACAATCAAACACATGAGCTACTGCAGTAGGTGCTGACTAGCAATGCATCTTATATTAAACAGCAGTCAATCCAGAAAGTAATAGCACCACAGTACACTCTCACATCATTTTCAAGTGTTGAAAACATCTTGTAAATTCGCAGGGAGCATGATCCCCCGTACAGAGCCTGCAATAGAAAAGGTTTGGCCCTGAGTTTCTGCCCTGTGTGCCAATCTAACTGAAAGAACATAAGCAAATTTTATCTGAAAACCTGCTCTGTTTTGTAGCTCTTGAGGACTGGAGTTGGCCACCCTTGCTCTAGGATTATGCTGGACACAATGAGTTTGTCCCTCTTATGTTCCTTTAAGGAAAAAAAACTTCAATAAATCAACATAAAGGCATGTTTCTCATCCCATGGTATCTTTGCATGTATTAAATATGAACATAAGGCAAGCCATGCTCTATTTAACCCAGTGTCCTATCTCTGACAGAAGCCAGGCTGCAGCACAGGTACCCGGCTGATCCAAGAAAGTAGATTTGTGTATGGCCCAGTGAACATTATTCTTACTTAAAATGAGCCATTGCGGTGTTAATTTATTGAAAGCCAAATCTGAAACCAGGTTGCAGTGACAAAGTACCAAAAAGGGATAGCAAAATTAAACTGGCTAAGGAGCAAACTGCTGTAGACACTCAAGGATGTATAGCTGACAGCTGGGCAGTATTCTTACATAGCATTATTTCTTTATTCTTGCACCTATAATCTGCCCTTTCCAAAAGAGTTTAGGATGAAGAACATCAGGATACTAACACAACTACTTAATTGCAATATTTATAAATTGTAATATAGGCAGCGGCAATCAGACTGTCTGGGTGGGCTAAGGGGGCCTTATTTGCTGCTGTCTACCAGGTTTCATATGAAATATGTTTGTTTTTCCATTTTTGGTCTTCAAACTCAATCAGGCCTAGCCTCTGTCCCTGAACATAGCCAGATCAGTCCAGACAAGTGGGTTTATGCATTCCTACCAGCAGATGAAGGCAGAGAACAAAACCTTGAGGTACTGCTATTTAACCAAGAGTGCCACCTGCAGTCCCTCAGTATTTCTCTGTCTCCAGCAGATGGTAGAGGTGCATCCCTACAGTCCTGATTTGTTTGGCGTTGGAGACTGGAAAGGGCTCCCCAAGGTGGCATTCTTCGGGCCATCCCTCAGGTCGAGCCGGGCGAATACCTCTGCCGGTGTTAGTCCCTAAGTCCCGGGGCCCCTGATAGCCAGGGGACTGGCTCCCTCTCTGTGCCCTGAGGAACCCTCCTAGCTGCTGCTGACCCGCTCAGGAAAGTGTCCTCCCAAGTGGGGCTTTTCTTTCTCTTTAGCTTTTGGTGCTTTAAAGTTTCCAGAGGGAAAAAAAAAATTTCTTATTTCAGGAGCAGCGAGGCTCAGTGGGACGGTCGGCCTGCACAGTAGTGCCGCGAGCAGGCAGGCCCGGGGGGGGCGGGGACAGTGGGTTTCCCCCCCCCCCCCCGGGGGAGGATAGGCCTTTTTCCGATGCGCCAGTTCACGCCTCGTTCAGTGGGTTATTTTTGGCGTGCGTGCGGCTTTTCTCTTCTCTGCTGCTTCTTCTCCAGGCCTTCAGGTTTCAGCGTGGCAGCACCTCTGGCAGCCTTTAGACCACGTGGAGCAACCATTTTGGCCTGGATTTTTCCCGCAGGGGCTGTGTGATGGTGGACAAGCTACTGGGTTGCGCCTTGCAAAGCCTGTGGAGTGTGGTCGGCCTATCTATTTATTTTATTTATTTATTGCTTTTTTATACTGACGTTCATTTGCACATCACACCGGTTTACAAGGAACAAATAGATAAACGTTTTGAGGTATTAAGAATAAGAAATTACATCTCAACATTATAAGAGACAGCCACATAATTAAGGGAGGGTGGGTTGAAGACAGATGGGGGGGGGGGTTTAAGGGTGCGCAGAGAGTGATTAAAACAATTCAAATGCATTTTTTATATACTTTGTGTCAGTAAAACATGGGTGCAATAAGGGGAGGAACTTTGTACAGGTGTTTTATCAATAGATACTTGGGTTAGATGTCTTGCTGGAAGGTGAGGGGAGGTGTTATGAGAAGAATGTTTGAATAGCCAGGTTTTTAGGTTGGGTTTTTTTTTTTTTTTTTTAATTTTGTGTGCTGGGTTCTAGTCTTAATTCGGGGGGCATTGAGTTCCAGATAGAAGGGCCGGCAAGGGATAGTGCTCGTTCTCTGGTGGAGTTGAGGTGGGTTAGTTTAGGTGAGGGTATGTGTATGGTACCGGTGTTGGCGGATCTGGTGTGTCTTTTGGGGGTTTGGAACTGGAAGGAGTCATTTAACCAGTGTATGTTTTGGTTGTGTATGGTCTTGTGTATTATTGAGAGACTGTTAAAGAGAATTCTGGAGTGGATAGGGAGCCAGTGGAGGTATTTTAGAATGAGTGTGATATGATCTTTTCTTCGAGTGTCGGTCAGGACTCTGGCAGTGGCATTTTGTAACATTTGGAGGGGTTTGAGGGCTGTTGCTGGGAGACCTAGTAGAATGGTGTTGCAATAGTCTATTTTGGAGAAGATAATTGCCTGGAGGACGGTTCGGAAGTCATTTAGATGTAGGAGGGGGGTCTTAGTTTTTTTAGTACATTTAGTTTGTAGTAGTCTTTCATTGTAGTGTTTATGAATTTCTTTAGGTTGAGTTTGCTGTCTAAGATGACACCTAGATCTCTTACATAATGTGTGATCAAGTGTTTAGGATGGTGGGAGTTGAAATCGGTCAGGGTCTTTTCCTTTGGGTTGTGAGATATTAGGAGTTCGGTTTTAGATGTATTTTAGGGCAAGATTCAATTGGGTAAGTAGTTGGTTGATAGCGGTGAGATGAGTTTCCCAGAGTTGGAGAGATTTAGTAATGGATTCAGTGATAGGGATTAGAATTTGGATGTCATCTGCAAAGATGGTGTGTGAGACCTAGGTTGTATAGGAGCTTGCATATGGGCAGCATGTATATGTTGAAAAGAGTAAATGATAGTGAGGCACCTTGGGGCACGCCTCGGGTTAGTTTGATAGGTGCAGATTCACTATTTCCTATTTTGACCTTATAGTGTCTGTCTGCTAGATAGGATTCAAACCAGAGTAGGGCAGTGCCTGTTATGCCAATTTCAGAGAGTCTGTCTATAAGAATTTTGTGGCTGATGGGGTCACAGGCTGCTGAGATGTCTAACATTGCTAGGATGTAAGATTGTCCCTTGTCTATTCCTTTGAGGAGTGTGTCAGGGAGATTAGAAGAGTTTCAGTGTTAAAGAATTGGCGGAAACCGAATTGGGAAGGGTATAGAATGTAGTGTTTCTCTAAATGTTCCGTGAGTTGGAGGTTTACTACTTTCTCAAGGAGTTTGGCTAAGAAGGGGAGATTGGATATTGGCCTGACGTTAGCTGGCTCTTCTGGGTTCAGACTGGGTTTTTTAGGATGGGTTTGACTATGGCTTGTTTTATTGTCTGGGACATTTCCATGTGTTAGGGATGTGTTAATGATTTCGGATAGGGGTTTGCCAGTAAGTTAGGTATAGTTTTTAGGGATTTTATGGGGATAGCATCAGCTGGGTGTGTTGCAGGGTTTATTTTTTTTATGATTGATTCAATTTCTATGGAGGATGTGGTCTAGAATCGTGTTTCGGTTTTTTGGGAGAGAGATTTCGTTCGTGTTAGCTGAGGGGAAAGTTCCCTGTTAGGTTAGTGATTTTGTCATTAAAGAAGTGGGCAAGATCGTTGCATTTGGCTTGGGAGTCTTCATCCGATATAGGGGGGGAGAGGTTTAAGTTAGGCCGGCCTCACAGGAGAAGAGGACTTTGGCATTGAATTGGAAATCATGAATTTTCTTAGAGTAGAAGTCACGTTTGGTTTTAAGAATCGTGGTTCTGTAATTGTGAAGGGGGAGGCTCCCTATGTGGAGCCTCCCCCTTCACAATTATGTTATTACAAAATGCTGCTGCACGCATCCTTACCAATACTCACCGTCATGACCACATCACTCCCGTCCTCCAATCATTACACTGGCTCCCCGTAACCTCCAGGATAGTATATAAAGTACTCACGCTTATACACAAAGCCATTCATAATCACGACATGCAATGGTTCCCAGAACATCTCCTGCTTCACACTCCGACCAGCCCCACAAGAACGCCTCACCAGGCCAAACTCCAGACTCCCTCTCCCAAGCTCATGAAGCATACCACCTTTAGAGAGCGATCATTCATCATTGCAGGAACCGCCCACTGGAATAAAATGCCTTCCCAACTACGCCAGGAACCTTGCCACAAAAAATTCAAGCACAATCTTAAAACATGGCTGTTCAAACTAGCGTACCCTGACTAACGAATTGACTCCCCCCCCCCCCCCCCCCCCAAAGATGCGACATGACCACCCGACTGACTCTCGCCCCATCTACTTACTCACCCTACCCTCCACCCTCTGGGGGTATACTCCCCTCTTCCCCTCCCCTTTTAATACTTTCCCCTGCTAATTACTCTGACTGCTTTGATGAACTCACTTGTTAAAACTAACTTGTACATATGTATATAATTCTCGTATTATCTACTCCTGCCCTTGTTAACCCTCTCCCTGTTAAAAAAATGTTATTATTGTAAAGCCTGTTGCTAAGTTATGTTACATTGTGAACCGAGGTGATGTTTTGCAAACGTGCCTCGGTATATAAAAAACCCTTAAATAAATAAATAAAATATTAGGCTGGGAGAGGGGTTGTTTCGCCATTTTTTTCGATGTTTCTTAGGGCGCGTTTAAGTTTTTGTAGTACCAGGTTTTTTTGTTATGGGATGGGTCAAGTTTTTTGGTTATTAGGGGGCAGTATTTGTTTACTATGTTGTTTATTTTATTTATTTATTTATTTTTAATTTTTATAGACCGAAGTTCTTGTAGGAGCTACAAATCACTCCGGTTTACATATAACTTTTAAATGCCCAAAAGGAGTAGGGGCTTTACATAGAACAATAGAACAAATAACAATAGAAAAGTAACAATAACAATGGAACAGATAGAACAAATAACTAATTAAACATAGTAATATAATAATAAAATATTATATAGAAAATAAATATAAATATATAAATATAGTGTAAATACAGTATAAATACAAAAGATGAAAGCGCTCAAAATAAAGGTGCAGTGGAAAAAATCGTAATAGCAAAAAACAGTGAGTTACCCTAAATTTGGGTTTATAGTCTTGACTAGGTAGCATTACATGTCTGGGAAAGCTTGACGGAAAAGCCATGTTTTTAGCTTTTTTTTGAACTCCTGATGACTTGGTTCTAGTCTTAGATCTGGGGGGAGTGCGTTCCATTGGTGTGGGCCTCCTGAAGATAGAGCTCTTTTGCTCAGTGATGATTTTACCTGTGGGGCTTGCAGTGTGCCTTTGTATGCGCTTCTTATTGGTCTAGATGATGTGTGAGGTTGAAGTTGGGTGCTTAACATGATCGGAGCAAGATTGTATGTTGCTTTGTGAATGATTGTGAGAACTTTATAGAGGATCCTGTGATTAATAGGAAGCCAATGTAGGTTACGAAGGATTGGGGTGATATGATCTCTTTTATTAGAGTGTGATGTTGTGCCATGTAGAGAGGGCCGATTCAGTGCTAGTAAGGTCTAGTTCGTTAAGGGCGTCAGGAAGCAATTTGATTAAGTCATCTTTGTTGCAGGTTTTTCTGAATTGGATTGTAGAGTTGTGAGTTGGTGGTGAGTTGTTTATGGAGAGATTGGCTTGTATCAATGAGTGGTCAGACCAAGGGACGGTGGTACTGGAAGGTGTTAGGGAGTTTTGTATGTGTGAGTTTATGAAAATTAAGTTGAGGGAGTGACCTGTTTTGTGAGTGGGGCAGTTTATGATTTGATTAAAACCCATTGCATTAAGGGAGGTCAGGAGGGCTTCACAATTGGGAGTTAATGGGACCGAGTCTACGTGAAGATTGAAGTTGTCTAATATAATGGCTGGGATGTCCATGTCTATGTATCTAAACTTCCCTCTCTCTTTGCACTACTTGTGCTCGGGGAGGAGAGGGATCCTCCTCTAGGACTCAGAAGTCCAGGAAGTCTGCTCGATCCTCAGGGGCTTGGGCAGAGCCCAAGGTGAGTGTCTCTGTTCCTGAAGCCTCCGCAGGGGTTATGGACCTCAATGCTTTCTGTGAAGGGACAGCTAATGATGAACCCCCCCCTCCTGTGGTTCATGGCATCGAGCAGGTGATTCTAGCTCGACTTCCAGTTATTCTGAGGGCATACCTCTGGGCCCTGGGGGGGGGGTTCTCGCCCAAATTCATTCTCCTGTTACATGAGGCTTTCTTGGCTAAGAAGGCAGCCAAGTGTAGATCCAGGGAGACAGGCTTGGGTTCCTCTAAGAGGCCTTGACGCTTCTCAGGGGCTTTGTCCTGACCGTCCAGAGGTGGACAGGGAGAATGGGATGAACTTGGAAGATCCGCAGGGGGACGGAGACTCCTCTCCGGTAGTGGATCCGGATGAGCCAGATGGGGATCTCGCCCCCGTTCCGGATGCCAGTAAAGACAAAAAGACCCTCCTTGAAGGTGCCGGACCTGATGGGGATGACCCCCGGGTGGTTTGCCTATTTAAGAGGGAGGAACTGAGACCTCTAATTCCCCAGGTTTTGGAGGAATTGGTAGTGAAGCTGGCTCAGGAAGAGTCTGATAGCGAAGGAGTTAATACAGTCCTGGATTGTATCAGAGGTCCGCCGAGCGCTTTCCCTATTCCAAAAAAGATTCAAAAGCTGATTAGCCAGGAGTGGAATACGCCGGAGGTGGGCTTAAAAGTGGGAAAGGCGTTACGAACTTTACTCCCTGTTGGTGGAGCATTTGGACCGCCTTAAGACTCCTAAGGTGGATGCAAAAGTCTCTGCGGTTACCAAGACGACCACGATTCTCGATCTCTGAAAGATGCGGAGGATCGTAAGCTGGAGATTGAAATCAAACGGATGTTCGAGGTCTCCACACTGGATCTCCGCGCTTCAGTTTGTGCTAGTATGATGCAATGTGCTTGTCTCTGTTGGATTCAGAAGCTGGCAGCTTCGGGAGTACACTCTCCTATTCAGGTGGCCTATGTGGCTGAAGCTTTATGAATTTAGTATGCACAGCGGCTCGCAGTATTGCCTCGGCGGCGGCACAGCGTCTTT
Source organism: Rhinatrema bivittatum (assembly GCF_901001135.1). Classification (NCBI taxonomy): domain Eukaryota; kingdom Metazoa; phylum Chordata; class Amphibia; order Gymnophiona; family Rhinatrematidae; genus Rhinatrema; species Rhinatrema bivittatum. The sequence continues at coordinate 241,461,399 of NC_042622.1, forward strand.
TGTGGCTGTGCAACTCGTCAGCGGACATGTGGTCCAAGTCCCAGCTATGTCACCTGCTTTTTAAGGGGAAGCTTCTCTTCGGGGAGGAGCTGGATCAACTTATGAAGACCTTGGGAGAGACTAAGGGCCAGAAGACAGGAAGAATGTTAAGAGGTCTTTCTCTGGTCGCTCTCGTTTTCGGGAGTCAAGGCATTTTCACTCTGGAAGAGGAGTGGCTTCCTTGGGATCTAAGCAGCCGGCTGGCCACCAGCAGTCCTTTTGACCCTCCAGCCGACTCTCCAGAGGTGGATCTGGCCAGGGGGCCAGAGGCAGTAAGACATCACAATGAGAGATGGCCCACCCATTCCTCTCCAGTAGCAGTCGGGGGACCATTTATCCATTTTTTATTTATTTTTTTTTTAACAAGGAGAGGGTGAAGATTACATCTGACCAGTGGATACTTGAGATGATCAGGGACGGCTATGCCTTAGTTTTCTCGTTCGCTCAAAGATGCCTTTCTGGAGTCGCACTGTGTTTTGGCAGCAAGTGGGAAGCCATGGAAGGAACCCTGTGGAGATTAAGCCTGGAGGCTATTCTCCTGGTGCCAAGGAATGAGCAAGGTCAAGGACGGTACTCCGTCTACTTTATGGTTCCAAAAAAGGAGGGCACCTTCCGTCCCATCTTGGATCTCCAGAAGGTGAACAGGAGCTTGAAGGTTCCACATTTCCAGATGGAGATACTCCGCACAGTGATCACAGAAATCCGCAAAGGGAATTTCTGGCGTCATTGGAGCCTACTTGCACATCCCCCATACTTCAGGGTCATCAGACGTTTCTGCGGTTCAAGGTGCTGTAGCAACACTTCCAGTTTCGGGCACTTCCATTCGCACTTACCACGGCTCCATTAACCTTCACCAAGGTGTGATGGTGGTGATAGCGGCAGCCTTAAAGAAGGGAGGGGTGCTAGTGCACCATACCTAGACGATTAGCTCATCCGGGGCAAGTCACAGGAGGAGTGTGTTTGAACAGTGGACCATGTTCTCCAGACGTTACACTCTCTGGGGTGGGTGATCAACTTGACGAAGAGTCAGCTGACACCGTTTCAATCCCTGGATTACCTGGGAGCCCGATTCAATACCCAGTCCGGCCGGGTGTTCCTGATGGCAGACAGGTTGGCCAAGTTGCAGTGGCAGGTCGAGCATTTGTTACGTCTCCAAGTTTCGAAGGTCTGGTTTACTTATAGGACTTTGGCTCCATGGCCTCGACGTTGGAACTGGTCTATGGGCCTTTGCCCACATGCATCCGCTACAGAGATTCCTGTTGTCCCGCTGGAATCTGGTGTCTGAGCAATACCTTCTCCCGTTGCTGCTAGGGAAGGAACCCAGAGCCAGCTTGTCGTGGTGGCTATCCCAGCCCCATTTGGAGAAGGGAGTTTCGAAATCCCGGATTGGGTGGTAGTGACCACCGATGCAAGTCTCAGGGGCTGGAGAGCGATGTGCCTGGGTCGTTCAGCTCAGGGACTTTGGTCTCCAGCGGAAAGGTCCTGGTCCATAAACCGACTAGAGACAAGGGCCATGCGTAGAGCCTTGGAAGAATTTCTGCTGCTGGTGCAAGGTCACATGGTTTGGGTTTTCTCTGACAATGCAGCGACAGTGGCATATATCAGCCGTCAAGGCGGCACCAGGAGTCAAGCGGTGGCTCAGGAGGCGCATTTGCTGTTTGCGTCGGCAGAACTACACCTAAAAGAGATCCGTGTTCCACGTCGCTGGAGTAGACATTGTGCAGATGGATTTCCTCAGCCGTTAGCAGCTGGATCTGGGGGAATGGAAGCTGTCCTTGGAAGCCTGGAATCTCATTTGTGCCCGGTGGGGGGGGTTCCTCAAATGGATCTCGTGGCGACGCGGCTCAATGCAAAAACGGCTTGATTCTTCAGTTGCAGACGGGCCATCGGTTCAGTGGGACTCGACTCTCTGGTGTGCCCCGTGGCCAAGGGGGATCCTTTTTTATGTCTTCCCTCTGTGGCCATTCATAGGGCGCATGTTGTGACGCATAGATGCTCATCCCGGTTCTGTGGTTCTGGTGGCTCCTGAGTGGCCGCGACGTCCATGGTTCGTGGATCTGGTTCATCTGGCCGTGGACGGCCCCCTTCGACTAGCTCATCTGTGGGAGTTATTGTGTCAGGGCCCCATCTTTTCAGAGCGGGAGGATCACTTTTGCTCGCGGCCTGGCTTTTGAGAGATGACTGTTGCGACTGAAGGGCTATTCTGAGTCGGTCATTACTACCCTTCTTCAGGTCAGGCGCCCGGTGACCTCCATGGCGTATATCCGAGTTTGGAAGGTGTTTGAGACCTGGTGTGTTCAACAGGTAGATCCTCTGTTGGCTTCAGTTCTGCATATGTTGTCCTTTCTTCAGCAGGGCTTGTCGAAGGGTTAGGCTTACAGTTCACTGAGAGTTCAGGTGTTTGCCCTCGGTTGCCTTAGGGGTAAGGTTCAGGGCAGGCCGTTAGACTCTCATCCCGATGTCGTCAGTTTTCTGAAAGGAGTAAAGCATTTGAAGCTTCCAATCCGGAAGGTGTGTCCTAACTGGAATCTCAATCTGGTGTTGAGGGTCCTCTATGAGGCCCCCTTTGAGCCTTTGAATCGAGCCTCTTTAAAAGTTCTTACCTTGAAGATTGTATTTTTGGTTGCCATTTGCTCGGCCAGGCGGATTTCCGAATTACAAGCCCTTTCTTGCCGTGATCCTTTCCTGCGGATCTCCTCCAACAAGGTTTCTGAACTGGATGGTACCTTCGTTCCTTCCTAAGGTGGTCTCTGCCTTTCATGTGAATCAGACGGTGGAGTTGCCAGGGTTTCCGGACTGGGCCCGAGATTCCTTTATGGGTAGAGATCTCCATTTATTTGATATACAGCACGCCCTGTTGTGTTATTTGAAGGTTACCAATTCTTTCTGACGATCAGATCATCTTTTTGTGTTCGGTGGAGCTAAGAAGGGAGAGAAAACACCTAAAGCTTCCTTAGCCCGCTGGTTGATAGAAACTATTTCCTTGGCTTATGTTTCTAAGGACCGCGTGGTACCAGAGGGTCTTAAAGCTCATTCTACACGTGTGCAGGCAGTAACGTGGGCCAGGTGTCAGTTGGTCTCTCCTCAAGAGATTTTTAAGGCCATGGTTTGGTCCTCACTTCACACTTTCGCTAAGCATTACTGTTTGGATGTGCGTGCGCCGGAAGCGGCCTTCTTTGAGAGTGTGGTGAGAGTGGTTCTTTCGGGTTCCTGCCCAGGTTAGGGGTGCTTGAGTACATCCCACTTATCTGGACTGATCTAGGTATGTTCAGGAAAGGGAAATTGGGTTTTACCTGCTAGTTTCCGTTCCTGTAATACCACAGTTCAGTCCAGAGGGCCCACCCTGTGGTACTTCCGAAAGACTGACTGTCCTAGTATTCACTGGAATGCTTTTTGAAGAGTTCTTTCAATAGGATCGTATTGGTCTTTTCGAGCTCAGCAGTTGGTAAGAGTTTGTGGTTAGCAGTTTGTTTTCTGGTGTTTTCCAACCTGGGGGGTTTTGTTCGCCCCATTTTTAGGGGAATAATTTTTTTTCTGGTTCAAATCTTGGCTTGGGTTCTGGTCAATACTGAGGGGGACTGCAGGTGACACTCTCAGTTAAGTAGCAGTGCCTCAAGGTTTTGTTTTCTACCTCCATCTGCCATTGGGAATGCATAAATCCACTTGTCTGGACTGATCTGTGATATTACAGGGATGAAAATTAGCAGGTAAGAACCAATTTCTCTTTGGTCTATAACGCTATGCCCTGTACCTTCATCCAGACCTACATCAAGGTTTTTTGCCTTAGTGTAGTCCCTCCCACTTACTTTAGCCCAGAGCACAGCCACTAACCAAGGCTCCTTCTGGAATGTGTGAGCCCTGAAAGTAGTCATTATTGTAAGGTAGGGGTCGGGGGGCTGTAGATCAGTGGGGTTTTCAGGATATCCCTAATGAATAGTGATGAAATGTGCATCCATCATACGGGATGCAAATCTTAGGAATAACCTGAATAGCAGAAAGGGAGATTTTTCTCTCTGTAGTCTACCTAGCCAGGCTAGGGAATTAATCCGGTCCTCTGCATGGCAGCATTTGCCATAGTCCTACCAGGCTGACTAAAAACATCTTCTGAAGGCCAGGAGGAGACTTTCTTTGGTACAATGCAAGTATTAAGAAGGGCATTAGCAATCAATTTGAGAGACTGAGATCATTCCCAACATACCTTGGCTTACGCATGAGATTCATTCCGCTCATGGCTTGCCCAAAACCTAACCCATTTGGTGACATCACCCTGAGAATGAACTCTTCACTGATAGTAGTGTCAGCAGATAAGACTTGTGTATAAAGCTTATGGTAAGCAGTAAACTCATTTATTTGCACAACAGATCTTTAATACAGTGTTTTTAGGAAATTTGTACTTTTGACACAACTTTTTTTTTTTAATTTTTTACAGAACAGCATATAATTTATTTCCATTCATGTGTGTGTATATATTTCTCTCTCTATATATCTATCAGTAAACATCACAAAAATAAGGTCTCGATATTTCTTGTTGGGTATTTGTTAATGAAAACACACTGCTTTGAAAGGGGAAGCATCCAGGTTTTGATATTTTTTCACAAGTTCACATTCTGCACCTAAGAAACATCACTGGGTGTAAAGAGGCAGGAAGTGTAAGGTCTGTAGTAATTGAGCAGAAAAGTCTGTTTTCTTCATTCCAAGCACAAGGAGGGAGAGAAGCAGCTGCTGTTCTTTATTTGAAACATGCGGAGATTTAAGAAGTCAGCTAGTGACCGGAATTCATTCCTGCTTACCTTGTTAGCCCTAGGTAATTATTAGGACATTCTTGCCAGAAGCTGTGACACAGCCAGTTGCATACTGGTACCAGTATCTAAAGCAGTGAGAGCTGTAAGGCTGACAAGCTGCCTCATGGTGTGGGTTTCCTCTTAGAGGAAACAAGGTTGACAAAGCTGACTTTCAAAAGTCATTTGTACTAACCCAAACTAACAGTCAAATCAAATAATGAATGCTGATCTACTCTTAGTTTAAAATTGTTGTATGCAGCTATGGCTAATAGGAAGAGCTAAACAAACGCCCCTGTAGTGTATACAGACAACACTGCTCAGACCTGCTACAGAACTTGTGGAGTGGGCTTGTATGCTAAGTAATTCACAAGCATTTTAACAACACTTTGCTAAAAGAAATACAAGAAGCAGCACAGGCACAGCACACAGCATGTAGCGCACACAACTGAGCATGTGCTACTTGTATTTACAGATCCATGTACAAGGAGGAAGACAGCAGCAGAAGAAGGTAGGATCTCTTTATACAGTGACAAGATTTTGGAAAAAAAATTCCTTGTCTGTTGATAGCTGCAGTACTATCTTAGCAAACTTACACAATCTGGATTAGAGTGACATGATCAAATAGAGAGGCAAGGTGGTTTGCCTCAACTCCCCTCTTCCTCATGTCAGACTAAGGTGCTGTTGGGAAAGAAATCCTGGGTTCCTATGGATCAGCACTGTGTCTCATTTTACTCTCTCTCTCTGTCTGCTCTCAAATCCAAATCTTGCTCAGTCCCTGGGTGAAGAATGCTTCTGTTTCCTTTAGAGAGGGTGGCGGATGCATGGAACAGCTTCCCAGAGGAGGTGGTAGAGAAGGACAGTATCTGAATTTAAGAAAGTATTGGCAGAACGCTGAGGGAGTGGTAAGGGTTGTAGAGCAGAGCAGTTATATTTCTAGCTAATCTGCTCATCCACACGACAGCAGGAAAAGATCAGATTGTATATGAGCAATAGTTCTGGTTCTCAAGCCCATCCCAGCTTTTCAAGATATCCCAACTATGTCTGAAATATTTATATGCACCACTCCCTGTTTCCAGCAGCCTGCTTTGAAGCACCAGTAGTCTAACCTTCATGTTACAGAAAGGCATGCTCCAAGGCTAATACCATTGGAGGCAGTACTTCCAGGTTTGGGGGAGGAGGGGGCAGCTGCTATCTTGATTGTTGCAGTGGTTTAAGTAGCAGAGAACATTCTTCTGGAGAGTAGGTCTTGTATAATCAGTTTATTAAACAGGTGGAAAATAACCATGTTGGACATAGGGACAGTTATCAACAAAACCTCTTTGACACAGGTAAGTTTACCTGTGGGGATTTGAAAAGGAGAAATGGAGGAGTAAGATACTAACTAGCTATAGGAAAAAATTCTCAGACACTCCAAATTAAAACCTACATTGGATTTTGTCCATCCCTGTTAGAATATTTAATTCTATGCAGTAGGTTTATATAAAAACCTTGAAATTATAGGGAATGGAAGTACCATACTGCTGGTTAAGCATTTGACCCAGCATGCAGGCATGCATGCATAGGAGGAGGAGAGCAAAGGCAAAACCCTATCTACAAAAGTGGTAATGAGGAGCTGCCTTCAAACAGATAGAAAATTAAACCTAGCACTGCTAAGTAATTGAGCCTGCTTCAACATGGCAGCTGAGTGCATTTAAAAAGTAATATGTTGAACCCTGTTTAAAAAGTCAGATTTCATAAGAAGCTCTTAAGAGCTTGTATACTTTTCCCTTTGGAGCTGTTGAATACCTAGTTCACCCTACAGAGACAAAGGTCAAATGTAAAATTATTTAAATACTAAATAAATAAGAGATGAATTCAGCATTTAAGTTTTCAGGTCACAACAATAATAAAAAAAAAATTCTTCCAAAACAATCTCCTATTCAACAAGATAGGATATTTGGGGATATTTTTATACTTGTGTTCTGTTCAGAATGAGGGAATCTAGCTGTTTTTGTAAACCTTTTTTTTAAGTCCTCTAATGCTAGACTTTGCCTAACTCACTACAGATGACTTATCCACAAGTTACAGAACCAGCTAAGTAGGGGGAAAACAAGGAGGGTAAATCTAGAGCTACTTGACTGGCCTTGTGAGATGGAAGGCCTAGAAGATGCTGGGATGGGAGGGAGACTTCAGCAGGCACAGTCCTGATGTGGTGGGGCCTGCTGGTCAGTCAACTGTGGTCCTTGTTTAACCCCAGTGACTGCTGGGTCTGCAGTGTCGAGGCTTTCTGACATCTTTTCACAGATGACATCCACAAGTCGTTCAAAAGTCTGCTTCACATTAATATTATCCTTGGCACTGGCTTCAAAAAATTCAAAACCTATAGATATGGGGGTTGGAGAGGAGAGAGAGAAAATATTAGGATTTTTTTTTTTTAAAATAGCAAATCAGAAATGCACAGCTGGTCCCTTTTTGGGTAACAGAAGTTTTTTCTAGCAATACATACCCCAGACTACCAAAACCAGTAAATAGGATTCTCCATAGACAGCAGGATGAATTAATAATTATTGGTGATATTTTACTGAGCTGAGAGATGGGTCCATGTTGGCACTGTTCGAGGCTTTTTGCAGTATGGGTAACGGGTGCTCGTGCACGCATGCTGCTATGTGAATCCCCTATTTCCTTTTCATACCCAGATCAGTCCAGACAAGTGGGTTTTGCATCCCTACCAGCAGATGGAGGCAGAGAACAAAAACTTTGAGGCACTGCTACATATCCGAGAGTGCCACCTGAATCCCTCAGTATTTCTTTGTCTCCAGCAAGATGGTAGAGGTACAAACCTGCAGTTCTGTCTGAAAGTTAAATTTGGGAGATAATGAACAGGTTTTTGATTTTGAGAAGTTGGATGAGCTCCATGAGGAGCTAGGTTCCTTTGTGGGCCATCCCGGTCGAGCCAGGCGACTGGGGTTGGAAATTCCTGACTGGTGCAGCCTGTTGCCCCTGGAGGCCTTGATAGCCAGGGGATTGGCTCCCTCTTTGCCTCTGAAGTCTCCTCCTGCTAGCCACTGTCTCTGATCAGGGAACTATCCTTTTGTTCTGGTAAATTGTTTTACAAAAAAAAAAAGTTAATAAGGACTCAGTCTGCGGCTCGGTGACCGGAGCGGTCAGCAAGCAGGAGCTGCCGGAATCTGCAAGAGGGAAAGGTAGGAGTGTCTGCGGGTGGTTTTAATTTCCCCGGCGGGGAAAGCTGTGTTAGAAAAGGCCTTTTTGCACATCGCTTGGGCCGAAACGATAGCACGGCTCAGCGGAGCTGTTATGTAGTGCAGCCTATCTTTGTGTCACTGTGCTTGAGCCGCATTGAGTTTTGGACCCATTGACTCATGGTGCCTAAATCATGCATGGCGGCTGGCAGGACCTACAGGCTCTGGTCGGCCTGACTTAATTCCTGCTCCCTCTGCACTGGTTGTGTATTGCGGGAGGATCAAAAGAATGGAGGGCCTCCCGGGCTTCGGATGCGGTCCCGGGGGGATCATATCCAGGGATCTTCACCCTGCTGGGAGTCCAGTGATTCCCCTCTTCCCTTCTCTCATGTGGTGCAGGATGCTTAGGAGGATCAGGAGGGGGGAGCGGACTTGTAAGGTAGCCTCCTCCCACCGAGGATCCGGGGGAGTTTGGCCTGCTGTTGCATAGCATCTTCCTGGCTAGGATGCAGGAGAGAAGAGATCCAGAGATAGGTAGCCAAGTGCCCCTTCCGAGCAGCCAAGGATGGTGTCGGCAGGAGGTTTGGAGATCTGCTCAAGCACTTGGGGTTGCGTCACGCAGGAGCTGAGGGCAACCCAGGGATCTGGATGACTCTGAAAAGATGCAGGGGGATGTGGCCCTCACTGCAGGGGCTGGACACAGATGAGGTCAGAATCCTGATTCAAACATGGATGATCCAGATGAGGGTCCCCTGGCAGAAGGAGATGAGTCAGATAGTCCACCTGTTTAAAAAAGAGGAGCAGCACCCTCTCATTCCTCAGGTGTTGGAAAAATTGGGGGTTAAGATGACTCAGGAAGTGTCTGACAATGAAGGCGTGAATCCGGTCCTGGATGGACTGCATGATCCTCCCATTGCCTAAGAAGATTCAGAAGCTGATTAGCCGGGAGTGGGATTTCCTGGAAGCAGACTTGAAGGTCGGTAGGGCTATGGCAACGGTTTATCCTTTGAAAGAGAATCTGGATCACCTAAAGATTCCTAAGGTGGATGTGGCAGTCTCTGCGGTGACTAAGAAGACTACAATCCCGGTTGCAGGTTCGGCTGCTCTAAAGGATGTTCAGGACCGCAAGTTGGAGATCCAACTGAAGCACATATTTGAGGTGTCTACCTTAAGTCTACAGGCTGCGGTGTGTGGCAGCATGATACAGCATGCCTGCTTGTGCCGGGTTCAGAAGACACAAGAACAGGCTTCTACAGGGATGCTCAGCCCTGTGCTTTCAGCACAGTTGGAGGCTGAAGTGGCATATGTAGCATGGTCTCGGTGGTGGCTGCACGCAGGCGTTTGTGGTTGCACAATTGGTCAGCAGACAAGTAGTCCAAGGCCCAGCTGTGTAATCTTCCCTTTATTTATTTTATTATTTGTTTATTTGTTTTTATATACTGACATTCGATATGGAATATCACATCTGTTTACAGAGTAACTCATGGAATAATATGACAACAGTGTCTTATTTTTACATAGTAACAGAATAGCTTATTTAACAATTTGGAACTCTCATTTGATATACACAGAACACATGAGATTATGAGATAGTGTCTTATTCTTCTTGAGAGGGCAACTAATAAACACTTGTCAGTTTAGACACTTGAGTAAGGACTCTGTGACTGAAGTTACCATATTTTTCACACTAGAAGATGCACCTAGGATTTAGGTGAGGGTCCAATAAGAAAAGTAGTCCAAGTGCCTCTAACTAAAAACTCATCTGAGCTAAAAAAAAAAATTCTAACTTATCCCTGTCAATTAAAAAGCAGAATGAAAATACAAACAAAAAACAAACTTTGAAATGTTTGTATGCTAATGCCAGAAGTCTAAGAAGTAAGATGGGAGAATTAGAATGTATAGCAGTGAATGATGACAGACTTAATTGGCATCTCAGAGACATGGTGGAAGGAGGACGACCAATGGGACAGTGCTATACTGGGATACAAATTATATCGCAATGACAGAGAGGAGCACCCGGGAGGCGGTGTGGCGCTTTATGTCCGGGATGGCATAGAATCCAACAGGATAAACATCCTGCATGAGACTAAATGCAAAATTGAATCTTTATGGGTAGAAGTCCCTTGTGTGTCGGAGAAGACTATGGTGATAGGAGTATACTACCATCCACCTGGTCAAGATGTGAGACGGACAGTGAAATGCTAAGAGAAATTAGGGAAGCTAACCAAATTGGTAGTGCGGTAATAATGGGAGACTTCAATTACCCCAATATTGACTGGGTAAATGTACCATCGGGACACGCTAGAGAGAACGTTCCTGGATGGAATAAATGATAGCTTTATGGAGCAATTGATTCAGGAACCGATGAGAGAGGAAGCAATTTTAGATCTAATTCTTAGTGGAGCACAGGATTTGGTGAGAGAGGTAATGGTGGTGGGGCCACTTGGCAATAGTGATCATAATATGATCAAATTTGAATTAATGACTGGAAGAGGAACAGTATGCAAATCCACGGCTCTCGTGCTAAACTTTCAAAAGGGAAACTTTGATAAAATGAGAAAAATTGTTAGAAAAAAACTGAAAGGAGCAGCTACAAAAGTAAAAAGTGTGCAAGAGGCGTGGTCATTGTTAAAAAATACCATTCTAGAAGCACACTCCAGATGTATTCCACACATTAAGAAAGGTGGAAAGAAGGCAAAACGATTACCGGCATGGTTAAAAGGGGAGGTGAAAGAAGCTATTTTAGCCAAAAGATCTTCATTCAAAAATTGGAAGAAGGATCCAACAGAAAATAGGATGGATGTATTTATTTATTTATTTAAAATTTTTGTATACCGATGTTCGTTATGCAAACATCACATCGGTTTCCATGTAACATAAAACTTGCCAACAGGGCTTTACAATGAAACTGATAAAAAGAACTGGGGGGTGGTAAGAGGGGGGAAACCTGAACGGAAATTATTGTACAAGAAAAATATAAGCGAGGTAATATGATTATAAGCGTGGGAGCATGATTATATATAGGCAATAAAATTATATACAAAAATTATATACAAGTAAATTTTTTACAAAGAAGATGATTTGGGTAAGGGGGGAGGGGAGAGGGGCAGGGGAGGTGTTTGGAGAGGAGGAGTGGAGGAGTGAAAGGCGGGGGGGGTTCAAGTGTATGCTTGTGCGAAAAGCCACGTCTTGAGGTTATGTCTGAATTTTTTGGGGCAGGTTTCGTGGCGTAGATAGGTGGGGATAGAGTTCCATAAGGAGGGTCCAGCTAGGGAAAGCGCACGTTGTTCGGTGGTTGTTATATAATATAATAGGATATTATATAATAAAGGATATATAATATAATAGGATAATACATTTAACTTGCCAATGTTTATGCAAGACATTGATAAGTCAGGCTAAGAGAGAATTTGAAAAGAAGTTGGCCGTAGAGGCAAAAACTCACAGTAAAAACTTTTAAAAATATATCCAAAGCAGAAAGCCTATGAGGGAGTCAGTTGAACCGTTTAGATGATCGAGAGGTTAAAGGGGCACTTAGAGAAGATAAGGCCATCGCGGAAAGATTAAATTATTTCTTTGCTTCGGTGTTTACTGAAGAGGATGTTGGGGAGGTACCCGTAATGGAGAAGGTTTTTATGGGTAATGATTCAGATGTACTGAATCATATCATGGTGAACCTAGAAGATGTGGTAGACCTGATTGACAAACTGAAGAGTAGTAAATCACCTGGACCGGATGGTATATACCCCAGAGTTCTGAAGGAATTAAAAAATGAAATTTCAGACCTATTAGTAAAAATTTGTAACCTATCATTAAAATCATCCATTGTCCCTGAAGACTGGAGGATAGCAAATGTAACCCCAATATTTAAAAAGGGCTCCAGGGGCGATCTGGGAAACTACAGACCGGTTAGCCTGACTTCAGTGCCAGGAAAAATAGTGGAAAGTGTTCTAAACATCAAAATCACAGAACATATAGAAATACATGGTTTAATGGAACAAAGTCAGCATGGCTTTACCCAAGTCTTGCCTCACAAATCTGCTTCACTTTTTTGAAGGCGTTAATAAACATGTGGATAAAGGTGAACCAGTAGATGTAGTATACTTGGATTTTCAGAAGGTGTTTGACAAAATTCCTTATGAGAGGCTTCTACGAAAAGTAAAGAGTCATGGGATAGGTGGCGATGTCCTTTAGTGGATTGCAAACTGGCTAAAAGACAGGAAACAGAGTAGGATTAAATGGACAATTTTCTTAGTGGAAGGGAGTGGGCAGTGGAGTGCCTCAGGGATCTGTATTGGGACCCTTACTTTTCAATATATTTATAAATGATCTGGAAAGAAATACAATGAGTGAGGTTATCAAATTTGCAGATGATACAAAATTGTTCAGAGTAGTTAAATTAGAAGCAGATTGTGATAAATTGCAGGAAGACCTTGTGAGACTGGAAAATTGGGCATCAAAATGGTAGATGAAATTTAATGTGGATAAGTGCAAGGTGGTGCATATAGGGAAAAATAACCCATGCTATAATTACACAATGTTAGGTTCCATATTAGGTGCTACAACCCAAGAAAGAGATCTAGGCATCATAGCGGATAACACATTGAAATCGTCAGTTCAGTGTGCTGCGGCAGTCAAAAAAGCAAACAGAAGGTTGGGAATTATTAGAAAGGGAATGGTGAATAAAACGGAAAATGTCATAATGCCTCTGTAGCGCTCCATGATGAGACTGCACCTTGAATACTGTGTACAATTCTGGTCGCCGCATTTCAAAAAAGATATAGTTGCGATGAAGAAGGTACAGAGAAGGGCAACCAAAATAAGGGGAATGGAACAGCTCCCCTATGAGGAAAGACTAAAGAGGTTAGGACTTTTCAGCTTGGAGAAGAGACGGCTGAAGGGGGATATGATAGAGGTGTTTAAAATCATGAGAGATCTAGAACGATTAGTTGTGAATCGGTTATTTACTCTTTCAGATAATCGAAAGACTAGGGGGCACTCCATGAAGTTAGCATGTGGCACATTTAAAACTAATCTGAGAAAGTTCTTCTTCACTCAACACACAATTAAACTCTGGAATTTGTTTCCAGAGGATGTGGTTAGTGCAGTTAGTGTAGCTGTGTTTAAAAAAGGATTGGATAAGTTCTTGGAGGAGAAGTCCATTAACTGCTATTAATTAAGTTGACTTAGAAAATAGCCACTGCTATTACTAGCAACGGTAACATAGAATAGACTTAGTTTTTTGGGTACTTGCCAGGTTCTTATGGCCTGGATTTGCCACTGTTGGAAACAGGATGCTGGGCTTGATGGACCTTTGGTCTGACCCAGTATGGCATGTTCTTATATTCTTAGAGGAGGAAAATAAGAAAAAAAAATTCTGTCCCCATGACGGGCTCTGTATGGAGCTCCCCCCTGGTGGCTGTTCGTGGGATATTTTTTTAGTTTTGTTTTTTATAGTAAGACAGAGAACATCCACACAGGAACTCACACTCACTGGTTTTCTCTCCCTCACATACATACATAGGCTCTTTCACACTCACTAGCTCTCTCTCCCACTCAACTCACTGGCTCTCCCTCACATATACACATACCCACAGACAATCACACACTCAGACTCTCTCCCTCATACACACAGCTCTCTCACACCAGTTATCTTAAACTTTCATGACTGCTCCTAAGTTCCATAATAAATAGTCAGGGCTATATTACATTGATTAGGAGAGCAATTTGCTCCTAATATTTCAACAGGTAGCCACTTAATCAGCACAGGCAGTAATTCTATTTGCTTTTTATTAATTTCAGCTGTCAAAAACTGCTAATCAGTTCTGAAAAGCCACATTGCTTCATAAGCAAGAAACATTTTATCACAAATCACTGAACCACACCAAGAACCAAAAAAGCAAAGGTCTGTGTCATGTGTCCTCCATCCCAGGCAATATACCACCCCCATGACCCTCCAATACATCCAAACAAATGAGAAGGAAATGGCCTGCACCAACCCCAAACCCCCATGCCATGTATCGTCCTCCGCCGGCAGAGCCTGAGCTCCCCGCCAGTCCGCCATTCCCGGGGTGCATCTCACTGCGAAGATCGGCTTGGCGCAGGTCAAATGCCAGCCGTCTGAACTGGGACGTGCCAGGTCAGGAAAGCCTTTCTAGATTCCCACTGCTCGTCACAAAGCAAATGCGAAGCAGTGGAGGGGATTCTTCAGAGGTTACTAAGCTTCGGCGTGATAGTTCCTGTCCTGCTGGACGAGAGGACTGGGGAGTTACTCCACTTATTTCATGGTTCCAAAGAAGGGAGGGCACCTTCCGTCCAATTCTGAATTTGCAAAAGATAAACGTAGCCTTACGGGTCCCACAGTTTCACATGGAGATCTTACATACAGTGATAGCGTACTGCAAGGGAGAGTTCCTGGCATCTTTGGACCAGACCGAAGCTTACCTCCATATTCCCATTTGAAAACAGCATCATAAGTTTCTGCAGGTCATGGTGCTGGGTTAGCACTTCCAGTTTCAAGCTCTCCCTTTCAGGTTGGCTATGGCTCGCCGAACTTTCACGAAAAATTTAAAAACATGGCTCTTTAAAAAAGCCTTCACTAAAGAGTCTGGAGGATAGAGAATGAAAGTACACTGAAACGCAGATGAGAATGATTTTATGCAATCCTACATTTAAGAAGTAATATCTCAAAGAGATAGTAACTCAATAATATACCTGGACTAGACCAACCTCGCTCAAATATTGATTTTATTTATGAAATTGTAACCGAACTTTATTGGCACCTGTTAGAATGTACAATAACCTACATTAAATACCTTAGTCTATGTGCCTATTTGTAAACCGTTGCGATGGTATATAACTTAGCGACGGTATAGAAACGTTTTTAAATTTAAAAAAAGTTTTTAAATAAATAAAAAAAAATAAAATAAATGTGATGGTGGTAGTAGCGGCAGCCTTGAGACGAGAGGGGATTCTGGTCCATCCATATCTGGACAATTGGCTCATTCAGGCAAAGACTGAGGAGAAGTGTAGTCGGTCCATACAGTGGGTGATGTGTACCTTGAGTTCTCTAGATTGGGTGATCAATGTAGCAAAGAGTCACCTGGTTCTGTTGGAGTATTCAGGAGCCCGCTTCGATACCCAGAAAGGCAGGGTGTTTCTGACAGCGGATCGGTTGTCGAAGTTGCAGGCGCAGGTGATGCGTCTGTTGAACCTGTCAATACCAAAGGTCTGGAATTACTTACAGGTGCTGGGTTCCATGGCCTCAACATTGAATTTGGTTCCGTGAGCCTTTGCTCACATGCATCCATTGCAAAAGCCACTTTTGTCCAGGTGGAATCCATTGTCAGAGGAATATTACCTGTCGATACCTCTTCTAGGACCAATGCAAAGACAGATTTTTCAGTCACAGAAGGGAGTCCATTTTGGTAGGGCTGGATGCTCTGGGGTGCCCGTTGCCAACCGGCATTCTTCTGTATATGTTTCCTCCTTGGCCACTCATTGGTCAAGTATTGCGATGTATTAAGACACCCAGGAACAGTGGTGTTGGTGGCACTGGAATGGCCACCTCGTCCATGGTTTGCGAATCTCGCAATAGACAAGTCTCTTCATTTGGCTCACCTGCTGGAATTGCCTCAACAAGGACCCATATTTTCAGATTGGGAGGATTGCTTTTGACTTGCGGCTTGGCTTTTGAAAGGCACCGGTTGCGCCTGAAGGGATATTCATAGCCAGTAATCTCCACTCTGCTCCAGGCTAGGAGGCCATCTACATCTTTGGCATATGTCTGGATTTGGAAGGTGCTCGAGTCCTGGTGTCTTCAAAAGCAGCTGGACCCTTTGTCGGTGTGAGTTCCTCCACTTTGCCCTTTCCTTTCTGCAACAGGGCTTGTCCAAGGGCCTAGCCTATAGTTCACTCTGTGTCCAGGTTTCAGCCTTGGGTTGTCTTAAGGGAAAATTGTGGGGGAGGTCTTTGGCCTCTCATCCAAATATACAGGCCGATACAGTACAGTATGCTCCGAAGGAGCCCACTGTTAGCCTGCTATTGGACGCGCGTTTTCCCTTACCCCTTATTCAGTAAGGGGAGGAAAACGCGCGTCCAACCCATGGCACCTAATAGCGCCCTCAACATGCAAATGCATGTTGATGGCCCTATTAGGTATGCGCGCGGGATACAGAAAGTAAAATGTGCAGCCAAGCCGCACATTTTACTTTCAGAAAAAATTAAATAAATAAAATTTGAATTCGGCCTGCGACTGTTGGGCCAAAAACCGGACGCTCAATTTTGCAGGCGTCCGGTTTCCAAGCCCGTAGCTGTCAGCGGGCTCGAGAACTGATGCCGGCAAAATTGAGCGTCGGCTGTCAAACCCACTGACAGCCGCCACTCCTGTCAAAAAGGAGGCGCTAGGGACGCGCTAGTGTCCCTAGCGCCCCCTTTTAACCCGGATCTACCGCCGGACCTAATTTAAATACTGAATCGCGAACGCCCGCTCTCCTGCAGACTTTACTGTATCGGCCCAATAGTTTGCTTCCTGAAGGGGGGTTAAGAATTTTCGGCCTCCGGTTTGGAAAGTCTGTCAAGATTGGAACCTCAACTTAGTTTTGTAGGTTCTCTGTGGGGTGCCTTTTGAGCCTTTAAGACGAGCTTCTTTGAAGACAATTTTTCTGGTTGCCATATGTTCAGCCAGGTGACTTCAGAGTTTCAGTTGCTGTCTTGGCAGGATCCTTTTTTATATATTGCAGATGATAGGGTGATGTTGTGTAAGGTTCCCTCCTTTTTTGCTGAAAGTTGTCTTCTTTCCATGTGAATCAGAAAGTTGAGCTTCGAGCATTTCCGGAGTGGTCTAGAGAGTCTTCCACAGTATAGAGATCTTCATCTTCTGGATGTGTGTCGCACTCTGTTGCTTTATTTGAAGGTCACTGATGGCTTTCGGTGGTTGGATCATCTCCTTAGTGGAGCAAAAAAAGGACAGAGCTTCTAAGGCTATGATTTCTAGATGGCTGGAGACCATTTGCTCAGCCTATATTTGTAAGGGTTGCAAAATGCTGACAGGCCTCAAGGTGCATTCCACTAGAGCAGTGCTTCTCAACCGGTGTGTCGCCAAACACCGGCAGGTGTGTCGCGTCTCCCGATGTCCCACTGCTCCGTTGTACTTTCCTTCTCCCTTTTTCCAGCCCCCGTGGGCCAATGGGAAGCCTCCTTTCTTCCTACCCCCTCTGCCCAATGGGAAGCCTCCTTTCTTCCTACCCCCACTGCCCAATGGGAAGCCTCCTTCATTCTGCCTGCCCCCGTGCAGACCAATAGGAAGCCTCCTCCCTTCTACCTGCTAGTGGGAGTAGGAAGAAGGGAGGAAGCCTTTGATTGGCTGGTGAGACAGGCATCGCCTAGCCCAGTGGTGGGGTGGGAGGAATGGCAGTGTCAAACCCCGACGAAACAAGGTTGCCAGGGAGCCCATCCCTGTAGCGGCGAAGAGGAAAACCCGACCCTGACCAAGCAAGGCCGCCAGGGAGCCCATCCCTGTGTCGGCGAAGAGGAAACCCAACCGAGGCCACCACAGGAGCCCCAGGCGGCGAAAAAAGGCCCGCCGGAGTAAAGCCGTAGCGGAACTGGAGCCCATCCCTGCAGTGAAGGAAGAAGTTTTTGGTGAGAGCTTGTGTGTCCGTGGGTGTGAATGAGTGCCTGGGTGAGAGCTTGTGTGGGTGTGAATGGATGCCTGGGTGAGAGCTGGTGTGTGTGGGTGTGAATGGATGCCTGGGTGAGAGCTTGTGGGTGTGAATGGGTGCGAGATCATTTGTGTGTGATTGAGAGCTTGTATATAAGACAGCATGAGTGTGATTGAGAGATAAACATATCACCTCCCTGACCAGTTTGTGTGTGAGAGAGAGAGACTTGTCAAGAAGATGACTGGTGTGAGAGACCGAGACTGGTCGTGGGGACTGTGAGGACAGAGCTTCAGCAGTCCTTGCTGCTTCTGGTGAGTGCTATTGGCCTGGAAGGGAAAGGAGTAGGAGAGTTGCTGGAGAAGGTAAGTAAAGGTGGCTTTTTAAATTTATTTTTCTTGATTGACTGCCAGTTTAATTATTGAGTATTATGCGATGTCTGCTGTTTTGAAATATTTTATTGATGTTTGAACATGTTTTAATAATTTTTATGAGTTTTTAATTGTTGGATATTATTCTGTTCAGCAGCTGTTTTGTAACATTTTTAGTATAGCTTTACAATTATTTCTGTGTGGGGCTCTATAGCAGCTTGGCTTATTCTGTTTTCCCAATAGGAAATGTATTAGTGTTTAGGGCCTGGTTTAATAGTTGTATTTCTTAGATAGGGTTGTTACTGTGATTGTGTTCCATAATACAGGTGTAACTTTGTGCGGGTTAGTTTGTGTGCATTATTGCAAATCCTGAGAGTCTGTTAGGTGCTATATTTCTCTTTCCATTTCTCCAGGTTTGCACTGCATGCAGAGTGGCTTTTTTGGTTTTCCATTCCAGTTTCTGTCTCCATATTTATAATTTGTGGTTTTTCTGTTATTAGTGAAGGTCAGTTCTGGGTGTGTGACAGAGGTGAGGTATTTTACTAGCATGTAGGTATTTGTATCAATCTTGTTTATTGTGTTTTCTCAATAGAACATGCATTAGTGGTAAATTACTGTCTTTTCATAAGGAAGGCTATTGTGCCTGGTAGTAAAGGGAGTTTGTTTTGCTTTTACTGAGATGTCATCAGAACCAGAATATCTTTTTCGTATGGCGAGTTGTACAGGGTAATGCCCTAGATCTGCTCTGCACTCATTGCTGGGGGCTGAGGGGATTCCTGTGGATGCAGAGTGCATGTTTACATTTAGCCCCGTGAGGGTCACATGTTCAGTGTGTCACGCATGTGAGAACCATCTGTCAGGTGTGTCCCGGCCAGAAAAAGGTTGAGAAGCACTGGACTAGAGTGCAGGCAGCCTCTTGGGCAGTGTCAGGTGGTGTCTTCCCCAGAGATATGTAGGGCTGCGCTGTCGTCCTCGCTTCATGCTTTCACCAAACATTACCAGTTGGACTTTCAGGCGCAGGAGGATGCAGTCTTCGGTGAAAGTGTGTTAAGAGCAGGTCTTTCAGGTTTCTGCTTGTTATAGGTGTGCATGGGTATATCCCTCTTGTCTGGACTGATCTGGGTATGAACAGGAAAGGAATTGGTTCTAACCTGTTAATTTTCATTCCTGAAATACCACAGATCAATCCAGAGACCTGTCCTATTATCAAGATGTTTCTTTTTTTGGATGTAGGTGAGCCTCCAGCTTCTGGTTTGCCCTGGAAGGGGGAATGGATCAAGTCTTTGGCTTGGGTACAGGTCAATACTGAGGGACTGCAGGTAGCACTTTCTGATATGTAGCAGTGCCTCAAAGTTTTTGTTCTCTGCCTCCATCTGCTGGAAGGGAGGCAAATCCTACTTGTCTGTTCTGATCTGTGGTATTACAGAAATGAAAATTAGCAGGTAAGAACCAATTTTCCTCTCTTTCAGAGCTTAAGCTTTAGTCAGGTAGTTGACTAATGGCTAATTCTTGCTGCTATGGATATCCCTATTTTCTTAGCATCTAGACAAATGACTCCAAAACCAGTGAGTTATGTACCTCTACCAGCAGATGGAGACTGAGCAAAGCTGACATCGCAATATATGTAACCCTGCAGTAACATCAGCCAGCCACTATTCTCTGAATCCAGCAGATGGTGGACGTGCATCTACCTACTGGGGATTGCTTTAAATTTTAGTAGGAGAAAGAGAAGGAAATTAATTTGCCCTGCTCTCTTGCAGTGATACCAAATGGTCTCAGTCCCAGGTGAGAATTCTGGTGATTTCCATGGTCCCTCAGATGAGTGCCTTCATCTTGTAGCTGTTTTTTCAGCCGGTGTGAGTGCAGGAAACAGAGTGCGGTGGTGATGTCTATGCCCTCTCCCCCGGCAGAAGGAGACAGACTCTGTAGTCAGCTGGGATTGGCTGAGCTCAGGTAAAGCTTAATTTAAAAAAAAAACAAAAAAAACTGAAGGAGGGTTTTTTTGTAGGGCTTCTTCTGGTGTCCATGCTCGACGTGTCCATCTGATGTTTGCTCCCACCCCAGAGGTAGTTTAAGGGACATGGGCAGCCTGGTGGGTTGAGAAGCCCTTTTGGGCTAGGCCCTGCTCTCAAGCTTTTCATTGTGCGCCACATGGTAGGCCTTGGATGCATTTTTTCCTGTAAGTTAGGCTGCCCTCTTCAGGATAGTCTGTTTTTGCAAGTGCGTCCGGCTGTGCTTCCAGTTTTTGGATGCCTAGGTGGTAGCGGCATCTGATTTTGGCATACATTTGCCTGTATGCAAGATCTGGGCTAGGGCACTCAGTTTTTGGGAAATAGGTTGTTCACCTAAGTGTGGGATGCCGAGGTTTTGGACGCAATTTTTATTTATTTATTTTTACACAGTGTACTGACAGATGGATGACACCTATAGCTAAGAAACCTAAGCGCCTTTCTCTCTGTGCTGTCTATCATATTTGGGCATCTCAGCTCATGGAGAATTGCCTTCATCTGATTTTACTAAGCCCAGTTCTTCCCAGCCTGAGGAGGGCCTGGGTAAAGACGTGTCAAAGTGCCTGACCTTAGAACGCCCTTAACTAGTTCATCAGCGGTAGCTCAGTGGAGACGCAACAGATGCGTCTTGGTTTTGGCATGGATCCTTCTGCTTTTTCGTGGGTGGAATTTTTTCAAGGATTATAATCCTTTCTTCAGCCAAAGTCCTTGGCCCCGACCAGTCTTGCCTGGTCAGAGTTGCAGGTGGTGACCTCCTATACACCTGATGCTATGGTTAAGCGCCGAAGTACACCTAGATCAGCAACCGGTCTTCCCGGTAGAGATCCAGAAGGCACAGCTGATGAAACTGATCCTTACTCTCTGGAGGATAGGAAAATTCCTCCAGCACTGCAACCATAAGGATTGCAGTTCCTTCATAGAAATAAGTTATCGGCTCCAATTTCCCAGACATTAAAGATGCTGGGAGGAGCTGGGGGTGATTCTATGTTTGAGCCAAAGATGAATCCCATTTTGGTTTCTTTGTGTAAAGCCTCTTCTTTTTTCCTAGGTATGGAGGCCTATCAAGAATTGATTGATCTGGAGTGGGGCGCCCCAGCAGCTAATTTCAAAGGGGGTTGAGTCTTGGAAGGCCTGTAGCCCCTCGATCCAGTGACGAGAGAGCAGTGGCGTTTCCAAAAGTGGATATGCTTGTGCGTGCTGTCTCTAAGCAGTTGACTATCCCCGTGGAGGGAGGAGCGGCCTTGAAGGATGCTCACGATAGGATTAAGGCCATTCTTAAGCAAGCATTTGAAGCAGTGATAATGACCTTGCAGATAGCTGCTTCTTCTCTGGTGGTTCTCTCCTGTTTACGTCTCTCTCAGGAGGCCAATGAATCTGGAGTAAATTCCAGGGCAGTTGTGGAGCCAAGCAGCCGCCTTTTGGGCAGATACGGGCTGTGATTTGGTCTCCACCTCAGCCAGAAGAGTGGCTTTGGAAATAGCGGCCAGGTGTTAGTTATGGATGAGAAATTGGTCAGCTGATGCATCCTTCAAGGCTAACCTTATGAAACTGCCCTTTGAAGGCTCACTCTTGTTTGGGAGCGAGTTGAAAAAAATGGCCAATAAGTGGGCCACGTCTCCGGTTCCTCGATTGCCAGAAGCTAAGAAGCAGAGGCCGTGCCCCTTTAAAAGAGTGACCCTATAAAAGAGTGACCTTTTTGAGGACTCCGCCTTTCAGTAGGTCTCAGGCCTTTCGTCCCAGGCAGCCCAGGTGGGGTGCAGGCTTGGGTAGTGGAACTTCCCGAGCCTCCCAGTGGAAGGTGTGCTGACCCACCCCCGGGAACAAGTGATTGGAGGAGGGGGGGGGGTGCTTCTCTTTTATCAGAGGTGGGTTGAAATCATGTCAGACCAGTGGGTCTTGGAGGTGGTATGAGATGGATATGCGCTGGAGTGTAGCAATATTCCTCGGGATGTGTTCATGGTGTCTTTTGCCAGTCCCCGCAGAAGAGGCAGGCAGTGGAGTGTACATTGTCAAGGCTTCTCAGTCTGAGGCCTATGGTTTCAGTGCCCACATCTCACGAAAATACGGGTCGATATTCCATTTATTTCGTTGTACCCAAGAAGGATGGCTCCTTTTATCTCATCCTGAATCTCAAAGGGGTTGACTGTCATTTACAGGTGACTCATTTTCGCATGGAAACTTTGCACTCAGTGATAATGGCTGTGCAGTTGGGAGAGTTTCTAACCTCCTTAGATCTGTCCGAGGCGTACCTACATATTCCCATCTGGCTAGAGCACCAACGTTTTCTGTGATTCACGGTTTTACATAAGAACATAAATTGCCATACTGCATCAGACCAAGGGTCCATCAAGCCTAGCATCCTGTTTCCAACAGTAGCCACTCCAGGCTACAAGTACATGGCAAGTACCCAAAAACTGTCTATCCCACGCTACTGATGCTAGTAATAGCAGTCGCTGTTTTCTAAGTCAACTTGATTAATAGCAGGTAATGGACTTCTCCTTATTCAAACCTTTTTTAAACCCAGCCACACTAACTGCACTAACCACATCCCCAGGCAACAAATTCCAGAGTTTAATTGTGCATTGAGTGAAAAAGAACTTTCTCAGATTAGTTTTAAATGTGCCACATGCTAACTTCATGGAGTGTCCCCTAGTCTTTCTATATCTGAAAGAGTAAATAACAGATTTACATCTACCTGTTCTAGACCTCTCATGATTTTAAACACCTCTATCATATCCCCCCCCCCCCCCCCCCCCCCCACCCCATCTCCAACCTGAACAGCCCTAACCTCTTTAGTCTTTCCTCATACGGGAGCTGTTCCATCCCCTTTATCATTTTGGTCGCTCTTCTCTGTACCTTCTCCATCGCAATTATATCCTTTTTGAGATGTGGCAACCAGAATTGTACACCGTATTCAAGGTGCAGTCTCTCACCATGGAGCAATACAGAGGCATTATGACATTTTCCATTTTATTCACCATTCCCTTCCTAACATTCAGGCCGATCCAGTAAAATATGTGGGAGAGCCAGCGCTCTGAGTTGAGCGCCCGCTCTCAAGATGCGTGCCCAGGTACTGCTGCTGGATGCGCAATTCTATTTAAATTAGGTGTCACGCTAATAAGGAGGTGCTAGGGACAATAGTGGGTCCTTAGCGCCTCCTTATTAGTGGAAGCAGCGGCTGTCAGTGGGTCCGACAACTGACACTTAATTTTACCGGCGTCTGTTTTCAAACCTGCTGACAGCCATGGGTTCGGAAAATGGATGCTGGCAAAATTGAGAATCCATTTTCGAACCTTTTTGTTTTTGGATTTTTGTTTTATTTTTGGTGCCTCTGACTTAATATTACTAGGATATTAAGGCAGAGGGTGTACAGAAAAGTAATTTTTTCTGCTTTTCTGTACACTTTTCTGGTGCTTTCTAAGGTTAACACCTGCCCTTGGGCAGGCGTTAATTTCTGAGAGTAAAATGTGTGGCTTGGCTGGACATTTCACTTTCAGTATTCTGGGGTAATAACTAATAGGTTCACCAACATGCATTTGCATGTGATGAGCGCTATTACTTCGGGGTGGTTGGTCATGCGTTTTCCACACGCTATTACTCCTTTACAGCGCGGCCAAACGGGTAAATCGTGCACTCGGTTGAGTGCACTGTTCTGTATCGGCCTGATTCTGTTTACTTTTTTGACTGCTGCAGCACACTGAGCCGACGATTTCAGTGTATTATCACTGTGATGCCTAGTTCTCATTCCTGGGTGGTAGCTCCTAATATGGAACCTAACATCATGTAACTATAGCAGGGGTTATTTTTACCTATATGCATCACCTTGCACTTACCCACATTAAATTTTATCTGCCATTTAGATGCCCAATTTAACACTCTCGCAAGGTCCTACTGCAATTTATCACAATATGCTTGTGATTTAACTATTCTGAATAATTTTGTATCTGCAAATTTGATTACTTCACTCGACATATTCCTTTCTAGATCATTTATAAATATATTGAAAAGCATGGGACTCAGTACAGATCCCTGAGGCACTCCACTGCCCAGCCCCCTCCACTGAGAAAATTGTCCATTTAATCCTACTCTGTTTCCTGTCTTTTAACCAGTTTGTAATCCACGAAAGGACATCACCACTTTTCCCATGACATTTAACTTTTTTTTAGAAGCCTCTCGTGAGGAACTTAGTCAATTGCCTTCTGAAAATCCAAATATACTACATCGACCAGTTCACCTTTATCTACATGTTTATTAATCCCTTCAAAAAAGTGAAGCAGATTTGTGAGGCAAGACTTGCCTTGGGTAAAGCCATCCTGACTTTGTTCCATTAAGCCATATCTTACCATATTTATTTATGTTTGTTTTTATATACCAACATTCAAAAAATATATCAAATCGGTTCTGTGATTTTGATCTTTAGAACACTTTCCACTTGTTTGCCTGGCACTGAAGTCAGGCTTAACTGGTCTGTAGTTTCTCAGATCGCCCCTTTTTAAATATTGGGGTTACATTAGCCACCCTCCAGGCTTCAGGTTCAATGGATGATTTTAATGATAGGTTACAAATTTTTACTAATAGATCTGAAATTTCATTTTTGAGTTCCTTCAGAACCCTGGGGTGTATACCATCTGGTCCAGGTGATTTACTACTCTTCAGTTTGTCCATCAAGCCTACCACATCTTCTAGGTTTACCGTGATTTGGTTCCGTCCGACTGAATCATTACCCATGAAAACCTCTGGAACGGGAGTAAACACCGAAGCAAAGAAATCATTTAATCTTTCCGCGATGGCCTTATCTTCTCTAAGTGCCCCTGTAATCCCTCGATCATCTAATGGTCCAACTGACTTCCTCGCAGGCTTTCTGCTTTGGCTATATTTTTAAAAGTTTTTACTGTCAGTTATTGCCTCTACGGCCAATTTCTTTTCAAATTCTCTCTTAGCCTGTCTTATTAATGTCTTACATTTAACTTGCTAACACTTATGCTTTATCCTATTTTTTTCTGTTGGATCCTTCTTCCAATTTTGAACGAAGATCTTTTGGCTAAAATAGCCTCTTTCAGCTCACCTTTTAACCATGCTGGTAATCGTTTAGCCTTCCTTCCACCTTTCTTAATGTATGGAATACATCTGGACTGTGCTTCTAGGATGGTTTGTTTTTTTTTAACAATATCCACGCCTCTTGCACACTTTTTACCTTTGTAGCTGCTCTTTTCAGTGTTTTTCTAACTATTTTTCTCATTTTATCAAAAGTTTCCCTTTTGAAAGTTTAGCACGAGAGCTGTGGATTTGCTTACTGTCACCGTTGCAGTCATTAATTCAAATTTGATCATATTATAGAAAAATAGAAATGATGGCAGAAGACGACCAAACGGCCCATCCAGTCTGCCCAGCAAGCTTTCACACTTATTTTTTTTTCTCATACTTATCTATTACTCTTGGCCCTTATTAGTAACTTTTTGATTCTAGTTACCTTCCACCCCTGCCATTGATGTAGAGAGCAGTGCTGGAGCTGCATCTAAGTGAAGTATGTAGCTTAATTGGTTAGGGGTAGTAAAGGTGCAGGTAGCAACTCTTGCCTGTTTCAGGGGTTACGTGAATGGTGAACACTTGTCAGCTCATCCAGATGTGGCCTGTTTTTTGAAAGGCATGAATCATCCTCGTCCTCCCTTACAGTTACCTGTGCTCTTGTGGAGTTTTAAGCTGGTTTTGGATTTCTTACTGGGCCCTACATTTTGGCCTATGCATAACCTCTCTGATTGACTCCAGGGGTGATGCAGCTGCTGACTGTTCCTTCATTTTTGCCAAAAGTGTTTTCAGATCATCATTTGAATCAGTCCATTTCCCTGCCTTCTCTGGCTAGGGAGAGAGATGCAGAGGAATATCACCTGTTGCAGCCCTTGGATGTTTCTAGATCTCTCAGGAAGACAGGAGTGCTTGTTTGTTCTCCACAGTGGTAGTAAACGGGGTGAGCTGGCTTCATGGGCTACAATAGCTCGCTGGATTAAGGAGGTAAGCACAGCTGCATAGGTGGATGCCAAACAGCCATTGCCTAGTTAGTTTATTTGGGTTCTTGCCAGGTCCTTGTGACTTGGATTGGCCACTGTTGGAAACAGGATACCGGGCTTGATGGACCCTTGGTCTGACCCAGTATGGCATATCTTATACCAAACTATGCCCGAAAAAGGTGGCAGTCTGCCTGTGGTCCAGTCAAAATTGTACATGCAAAGGCTGCATCCTGCCGGGCCTGCACATTCAGACGATAATACCTGGAAAAGGTGTGTAAGGAGGACCACATGGCAGAAAATGTTGACGGGAGACAACAATCTTACTTCTGCCAATGGTACTGCTCATTCCACTAGAGCTTAGGCAGTGGCCAATCCAAGTCACAAGAACCTGGCAAGTTCCCAAATATTATATAATTCTCAAGCTATTAATTAATAGCAGTTTATGGATTTTTCCTCTAGGAACTTATCCAAACTTTTTATTAAAACCAGTTACACTAACTGCCATAATCATATCCTCTGACAATGAATTCGAGCTTAACTATGCAGCATTGAGTGAAAAAGAATTTTCTTCAATTTGTTTTAAATGAGGTACTTACTAACTTCATGGAGTGCCCCCTAGTCCTTCTATTATCTGAGAGAGTCATACAGGTTCTGGATTCATCTGTCTAGATGCTAAGCAATGAGAAACTACTACTTACCTGATAATTTCCTTTTCTTTAGAACAGATAGATGAATCTAGCTTCCTGTACTTTGCTGCCAAATGATTGTGCTATGGTCCTTCTGTTTGACTACTTGTGCCAGGGATTACTGGTACATGTTAATCCAGTCCCTAGACTAGTGTTAATACATTCTTTGTCAGAGTTTAGTGTTTCCTGTTGACTGAGTACTAGACCATTTATCTATTATTAATCAAGTTTTTGTTAGTCTGGCTACAGTTTGTTTATTTAAAAAATTTTGTATACCACATATCCAGACTATTGTAGATCTAAGCAGTTTACAGATTAAAACATACATAAATTGTATAAAGCAAGATGATAAATATAAAACCACAACAATACAAATACAATTAAGACAATGGATAGGAGCTACGAAGGGAATGAAAAGCGATGGTGTATGATGGAGTTGAGGAGGAGGGGAGAGGGAGATCTATGTTTGTGAATCTAGAAAAGCTAATGAGAATAAATAGGTTTTTATGGCTTTTTTGAATTCATGTTTGGTGGTGTGTTGAGGGATGAAGTTAGGTAGTGAGTTCCATAATCTGGGACCTGCAACTGAAAAGGCACGATTGCAGGTTCGGTCTAGTTTAGCAGTTTTAACTGTTGTAATTTGGAGATAGGTTTTTTTTTATCTGAATGTAGGTGATGATGAGGTTGGTAGAGGTATAATGAAGAACATAACCAGCTTGAGGAAACACTGTGGATTGGAGAGTGAAGGATCATTACAATTTTGTATTGAATGCGATGATGAATGGGCAGCCAATGTAGTTGTGTTAGAGTTGGGGTAATATGAGCTTTGCGAGGAGTGTTAGTGAGAAGTTGAGCTGTACGATTTTGGATCAGTTGAAGGGGTTGTATAGAGGAGGAGTTTGGGATAGTAGATAGATGAATAATTTCAACTTTAACTGCATTAAGGGTAAGACTGTTGTGTTAACCAGGTGTTTTATTGTTTTTAAGTAGAGGGCTGCTAAGGATAATGTGTGATTCCATGAAGTGTCATATAGGAGGATAAATTGAATTTCAGCGTATATTTTGAAGTTTGAGAGAAAATTGCGGAAAGGGCTGAGCCTTGCGGGACTCCGGAATCTGTTTAGTACCAATTTGAGTGATCATGTCCAAGGTTAAATCTGTTGTCTATGGAAAAGAAAGGACCTAAACAGTCAAGAATTTTGCCTCTGATACCAATAGTTAGAAGGTTTGCGAATAGGATATTGTGATCTAAAGTATCAAAGGTGGCAGAAATGTCAAGGAGTATAAGAATATCGTCTACATTAGAATGAAATCCATGGATAATGGAGTTGAACAATGAAAGAAGAAGAGATTTCGTACTGTGGCCCTTATGGAAGCTGTGTTGATTAGGATGCAAAATATTTTCTTCAATGTAATCATTTAGTTGAAGTAAGACCATAGCTTCTCTTATTTTGGCAGGAGTGGTTAAAGAAGCAATCAGATGGTAGTTAGACTGTGATTGGATTGATTGTTGGCTTTTGTAGAGAATAGTGGCAGGCTGCTATCACTGCAGGGGTATATATACTGTGATGTCAGCTTTGCTCCCTCTCCATTTGCTGGTAGAAGTGCATAACCGACTGGTTCTGGATTCATTTGTCTATCCTAATAAAAAGGTAATTATCAGGTAAGTAAACCTGCTTTCTCTTTTTACAAGTAGCCATGAATTAGCTTTTACACATTGGGCGTCTCATGCTGAAGGTTGCACTGTGCAAGTATTTACTTAAGACAACCTTACCCTAGCAGGTAGAGAGCATGGACTACTGGGTGAACTGCTTTTGTAAAGTGATAGTCTCCTCAGGCTGGTATCAACAGATGCCCAATTAGCAGCTTTGTAGGAATCTGTAATACAAATAGCCCAGAGATGAACTAGTGAGGTCACCATGGCTCTCACTTGATGAATCTTAACAGGTTAATCTGAAAGCCAATCTGCACATAATGTGCTATGTAGCCAACTGGCCAGTGTTCGGTAATTATGATTCCCAAGCTCTTGGGTTCAAAAGACACAAGACCTTTAAGAAGCTTGATAGTGATGTTGAATCCTTTTTAGGTAATTATGCTAGGGGCTCTCTTGCAGGTAATGGAGTAAAGTGGCTATTCTCCTTTATGCATATGTGATCTTGGAAAGAATGGAGGTAGCATAATAGCTTGATTAATGTAGAACTCAGCTACCACTTTCAGAAGAGATTTAGGGTAGTCCTCCATCCTCACCTTTCTGTGAAAAAAATGAAGGTATGATGAATATGAAACTACAGCTTGCAGCTCACTTTTGAGTTAGTCAGTTTAGCACAAAGCATAACACTTTCCAGCTGAGAAACTTCAAGTCCACCTACTGCCACAGTTCAAAAAGAGGTTTCATGAATTTGAATACCAAAGGCTGGTGAGTGATCAGAGCTCTTCCCCCTGCTACTGATACACTACAATGGCAGTGAGATGAGCCTTGACTGAATAGGTACAAAGACCAGAGAAAACAGATATTGAAGCATGTTTCTCAGGCTGCAGAAGGTATGGCCTAACCAACTGTCCAGGGTATGGAAATACTCAGACTCCAGCGGACATGCTATACCCCATTACTGCATGACATTTTGTGAATACCATTGGAGCTGCTTAGAGGCCAAAAGTGAGATTTTGTATGGGTAGTGTGCACCCTTTACTACAAACTTAGGGAGCTTCCAATAGATGGGATGAATGGGTATGTGAGCATAAGCATCTCCCATGCAAAGAACACAACCAAGCTTTGTTGAATGAAAAGGAGCATCTTCTAGAGGGTGTTAATCTTGACCCACTCCTGAACTAGCAGCTTGTTTAGTCTTTGCAAGTTCAGTATAGGTTTTAATGCCCCTGCGTTCTTGTATTAGAAAATATCAGGAATGGAAGCCCTGGCCCTATTCTTACAAAAGGTACCAGTTTAAATGCCTTCTAGAGGAGGAGCAAATCAACTTTAACTACAGTTGGGCAGATTAAGAAGGGTCAACATGGATGACTGAACTCGCTGGAGTTGGAGGAGGGCAAGAGAAGTATAAACTCAAGGCCTTATTTTAAAATTTTCAGGCCCTACCACTGTGGGAGCCATTCTGAAAGGAAGGAACCCCCCCCCCATATTAGGGGAGATGAGCCTTAGACTCATAAAAAAGAGGTGCCTGCTGCTGAGTCTTGGCCTGATGCATTTCCCTCTTGCTGACCTTGCCAGGCAGCTGCTCTTGCTGAAGATGGGGCAGTGCTTGACAACAGTGGAAGGGATGTGTGTGGAAGAATTGACACTTGTAAGAGAAGTACTGGCCTTGAGCAGGGTGGTCCCCTACTGCAGTTTATTTAGTGCATTTAGCTCCTGCATCTTCATTGTAGCTCAAGACAAGTTACATCCATCAACAGTCAATAACAAGTGTAGGGTTGATGGATGTTCCTTAAGTAGAGCCACTCATTTTTTAACTTAATCTCACAGATGTGTCTTGTACAGGAGCCAACGTGTTTGGTGACAATCATACACATCCTTTCTACACCGCTTACCTCCAACCACATGAGTCTTCAGCCCCTAGGGGAAGCTGTTACAGTCCTGGCACCACTAGCAAAAGCTTTGTCTACAGAATAGATAGAAAGTGCTTCTTACATGCCTTCCACTGCTTGGCAAAAGTCTACCTGTTCTGGGTCTGATAATTCCATCAAGGGTTTTATCTTCTGGGCACCTTGTGCAAATACTGCACCATGTAGAACTGGTATGGCACCAGCTGGGCACTCTGCAAGGAATCCTGGAACAACTTCTTTCTAACCTCATCCAACACTTTTGGGTCCTTCCCATTTCTATGCTGCTTCCACCACCATGGAGTAAGTAGACTTAATTCTTAGTGGAACACACGATTTGGTGAGAGGTAACTGGTGGGGCCAGTTGGCAACAGTGATCATAACATGATCAAATTTAAACTAATAACTGGAAGGGGGACAATAAGCAAATATGCAGCTCTAATCCTAAACTTTCAAAAGGGAAACTTTGATAAAATGAGGAAAATAGAAAAAAAACTGAAACGTGCAGCTGCAAAGATTAAAAGTGTTCAACAGGCTTGGACATAGTTTAAAAATACAATCCTAGAGGCACAGTCCATATGTATTCCACACAAAGAAAGGTGGAAAAAGGCAAAACGATTAGTCATGGTTAAAAGGAATGTGAAAGAGGCTATTTTAGCCAAAAAAAATCCTTCAAAAACTGGAAGAAGGATCCATCTGAAGAAAATAGAATAAAACATAAGCATTGTCAAGTTAAGTGTAAAACACTGATAAGACAGGTGAAGAGAGAATTTGAAATTAAGTTGGCCATAGAGGCAAAAACTCATAATAAAAACTTTTTAAAATATATCAGAAGCAAGAAACCTGTGAGGGAGTCGGTTGGACCATTAGATGACCGAGGGGTTAAAGGGGCTCTTAGGGAAGATACGGCCATTGCAGAAAGACTAAATGAATTCTTTGCCTCCGTGTTTACTAATGAGGATGTTGGGGAGATACCAGTTCTGGAGATGGTTTGCAGGGGGTGATGCATCAGACAAACTGAACGAAATCACTGTGAACCTGGAAGATGTAGTAGGCCAGATTGACAAACTAAAGAGTAACAAATCACCTGGACCGGATGGTATGCATCCTAGGGTACTGAAGGAACTCAAGAATGAAATTTCTGATCTATTAGTTACAATTTGTAACCTTTCATTAAAATCATCCATTGTACCTGAAGACTGGAGGATGGCCAATGTAACCCCAATATTTAAAAAAGGCTCCAGGGGTGATCCAGGTAACTATAGACCAGTGAGCCTGACTTCAGGGCCGGGAAAAATAGTAGAAACTATTCTAAAGATGAAAATCATAGAGCATATATAGAAAGACATGGTTTAATGGAACACAGTCAACATGGATTTACCCAAGGGAAGTCTTGCCTAATAAATTTGCTTCATTTTTTTGAAGGTGTTAATAAACATGTGGATAAAGGTGAACCAGTAGATGTAGTGTATTTGGATTTTCAGAAGGCGTTTGACAAAGTCCCTCATGAGAGGCTTCTACCAAAACTAAAATGTCATGGGATAGGAAGCTGTGTGTGTGTAAATGATTTGGAAAAGAATACGATGAGTGAGGTTATTAAATTTGTGGATGATACAAAATTATTCAGAGTAGTTAAATCACAAGCGGACTGTGATACATTACAGGAGGACCTTGCAAGACTGGCAAATTGGGCATCCAAATGGCAGATGAAATTTAATGTGGACAAGTGCAAGGTGTTGCATATAGGGAAAAATAACCCTTGCTTTAGTTACATGATGTTAGGTTCCATATTAGGAGCTACCACCCAGGAAAAAGATCTAGGCATCATAGTGGATAATACTTTAAAATCATCGGCTTAGTGTGCTGCAGCAGTCAAAAAAGCAAACAATGTTAGGAATTATTAGGAAGAGAATGGTTAATAAAACAGAAAATGTAATAATGCCTCTATAATCGCTCCTTGGTGAGACTGCACCTTGAATAATGTGTACAATTCTACTCCCCATATCTCAAAAAAGATATAATTGCGATTGAGAAGGGTTACCAAAATGATAAAAGGAATGGAACAGCTCCCCTATGAGGAAAGCCTAAAGACGTTAGGACTTTTCAGCTTGGAGAAGAGACGGCTGAGGGGGATATGATAGAGGTGTTTAAAATCATGAGAGATCTAGAACGGGTAGATGTGAATCAGTTATTTACACTTTCGGATAATAGAAAGACTAGGGGGCACTCCATGAAGTTAGCATGTGGCACATTTAAAACTAATCGGAGAAAGTTCTTTTTTACTCAACGCACAATTAAAATTCTGGAATTTGTTGCCAGAGGATGTGGTTAGGTCAGTTAGTGTAGCTGTGTTTAAAAAAAGGTTTGGATAAATTCTTGGAGGAGAAGTCCATTAATGGCTATTAATCAATTATACTTAGGGAATAGCCACTGCTATTAATTGCATCAGTAGCATGGGATCTTCTTAGTGTTTGGGTAATTGCCAGATTCTTGGGACCTGGTTTGGCTTCTGTTGGAAACAGGATGCTGGGCTTGAGGGACCCTTAGTCTGACTCAGCATGGCAATTTCTTATGTTCTTAGACTGCCCAAAATCTCAGAGCAGCCTGCCCTCTATTTCAAGCCACCAGACAGCATGCATTAGGTCTGCCACATTCACAAACTTGTCCAGCTTGCAGCTGAGAATCGGGATACCTGTAGAATCCGTTAGGCGTTAATCTAAAGGAGCCCAAAGACTGTTCTTGGATCCTTTTCTTTCTTGACACTGATAAGACAGTCTTCACCAGCTTATCCAAGAACCTGGGAGTAGTATAGATTGTAAGCCCGTTAGGGACAGGGTAATACCTACCCTTCCTGACTGTAATCTGCTTTGAGGTACCAAAAAGCTGCATATAAATCAAATAAATAGCAGAGATTCATTGGAAAGGGAGGTATGCTGTGGCAAGTATTGAAGGTGATCAGATGGCATCCATGCTGCATCCTCCTCATCCCTTAAGCCCAGGAGATCACTTACACCACACCCTCAATGATGATAAAAGGTGATCAAAGTAGAGACCTCTACGGTCCAGCAGGGGAACAACTAGGAAAAAATTCTGAGTAGTCAGAGCCCACTTCATCACCAATCTAGGAAAGGACACTTCATGGAGGAGGAGAATCTACGACCGCCTGGTGAGAGTTTACTCCCACTGCAAGAAGCTCATTGCAGTGAAATATGCACCAACATGGACTCTGGAGCAGCCCTACTACTTGGGAAAAGGTCCTTTTTGGCTAGGCAAAGTTCTAAATTTCCTTTTTCTTTCTTCAAGGCTTAACCAGGCAAGGAAATTTTTTACTAGCTCCGATAACTGGGAGCCCTCTGCACCAGAGTTAGAGGAGAGAGAGAGTCTTTAAATCCTAGATTGGCTCATCCTAACGCAGGGTTGCCGGTGAAGATGAAGAGGGACCTGGCACCAAAACCATTTCTGTGCTAGTGGCTGGCTCAGAAATACTCTGCCCCACTTGGATTGATAACTATTGAAACAAGGTGCCAGTCAGTCATTGATAGAACCATGACACCCAGTGTGGACTCTTGGACTCTGCTCTGTCATCGTTGATGGCACCATGAGGTGCAGTGCTAAGGGTATTGCTTGCGCGCTGGAATGTCAGCTACGCACCTGACGACATTAACAGCGCCTGCTTAGCCCTAGGTAAAACAGATGACTTGATGCCATGTGGATCTTTTGCACCATGAACGAAGACAGCACACTTGTGCCAATGAGGCTATGTCTTGTGTCAGTGGCAAGGAGGTTCCCACTCTGGCCGAACCCTGCACTGCTATGTCAGCTCTAAAGGGAACAGCCCCATTCCACTTAGAGAAAAGCACTTATGCCTACCTCCTTCCAAGCTTCAACTCAAATCCTTCGGTCCCGAGTTTCTTGTTCTATGAAAAATACTACCACTGGAAGTTAATTAGCTGTTTAATTTAATCCTGTGTTATTAAAACCTATATTTGCTTACTACCAGTTTCTTACTTTTCTCTAGTCTGTACAGCCTATTGGCTACCATAATAATAGCTGCTCATGTTAATGTAATATTTTAATGTAATTAACCAGAAGCTGGCTATAGTAAGTTGCTTACAAGTACAAACAAAATATTAAAACAGGTAGCTCTAGCCCACATTTAAGTCATATTCTAAACAGTTCCTTCTTTCTTCTCTCATTTGAATTACAAATGCTTATGAGCCCCTTGCCTACACAGAAAATATATTCCAAAATCCATAATCTTCCTCTCGGACATTCCTCTTGTATTATAATTAGTAATGCTAGGCAGAAGTAATAGAATCTGACAGTGATATTCCCTGATTTCAACAACATTAAAACACACCACTATATTACCCAAACAACTCATTGCTCCTATCGTCTGTACAAATCTGCTCATCCCTGCTTCATAGCATGGAGAATATTTTTAGGACATTTAAAACCAGGTTCCTAAACTACAGTTTGTAAGGCTCGGTGCTGCTTATGACTACTATATAAAGCCAGAAATCCAGAATTAAATTGGGCAGGGTGGGGGAGAAAGAGGAAGACATGCTCCCTGTGAACAGTACAGTTCCCAGAAAAATCTAACATACTAGGCAGCCAGCTCAGGGAAGTCATGCACAGAGAATGAGGGAAACCAAGATTGTTGCATAGTTTGTGGATTTTAGAAATACCGTATTTTCCGGCGTATAAGACGACTTTTTAACCCAAGAAAATCTTCTCAAAAGTCGGGGGTCGTCTTATACGCCGGGTATCGTCATATAGGGCACACCTGCTCTCTGACCAGTTTCTCTCAATCACACACATGCTCTCAATCAAATGCATTCTCCCACTAACACACAGGCTGGCTGGCTGCTTTTCTCTCTCTCACTCACTTCCTCTCCCCTGCCCCCCAAGCACAAATAGTAGCTGCAGCCCCCGCAGGCCAAGAAAGAAGAATCCCATCGGCCGCGGGAGGCTCATGGTGCTGTCTCCTTTCCCTATTATCAGCTGCTTCGATTGCTCGGGGGCCGATGCTGCTGTCGCCGCTGCTATTTTTTCATGCGGCACGGCTTTCTCCTTCCCGCGCACCGCACTGCCGTTGCCGCTGGGCTATCAGCACGTTCAAGCCCAGCGGGAACGGCAGCGGTGCAAAAAAAAAAAAAGCTGTGGCATCTGCGGCTGGCCTTTTCTTCTTCCCGCCCCCCCCCCCTTTGAACTGGAACAGGAAGTGATGCGCGGGAAGAAGAAAGAGCCGTGCCGTGTGAAAAAATAGCGGCGACAGCAGCATCAGCCCCCGAGCAGTCGAAGGAGCTGGTAATCGGGAAAGGAGACAGCAGCATGAGCCTCCCGCAGCCGATGGGTTTCTTCTTTCTTGGCCTGCGGGGGCTGGAGGAGGAGGCTGCTGCAGCTACTATTTGTGCTCGGGGGGGGGGGGGGGGAGTGGAAGTGAGTGAGTGAGTGAGTGAGAGAGAGAGAGAGAGAGAAGCAGCCAGCCTGTGTATAAGTGAGAGAATGCATTTGATTGAGAGCATGTGTGTGATTGAGAGAAACTGGTCAGCAAGCTCATGTGTGTGTATATGTGAGAGACAATGAAAGTGACTGCTCAGAGAGATGACTGATGTGTATGTGAGTGTGAGAGAGAGAAAAAGCATGGAAGTGAGAAATCTGGGTATGTGAGAAAGCATGGGAGTAAGAAGCCTGATTATGTGAGAGAGAGCATGGGAGCGGGAGGGCTGTGTGTGTGTGTGCGTGCATGAGAGAGAGCATGGGAGCGGGAGGGCTGTGTGTGTGTGTGCGTGCATGAGAGAGAGACTGGTTGATAAGGTGACGGTGTGTGTGAATGTGAGCGAAACATAGAAACATAGAAATGACGGCAGAAGAAGACCGAATGGCCCATCCAGTCTGCCCAGCAAGCCTCACACATTTTTTCTCTCATACTTATCTGTTTCTCTTAGCTCTTGGTTCTATTTCCCTTCCACCCCCACCATTAATGTAGAGAGCAGTGATGGAGCTGCATCCAAGTGAAATGTCTAGCTTGATTAGTTAGGGGTAGTAGGGGTAGTAACCGCCGCAATAAGCAAGCTACACCCATGCTTATTTGTTTTACCCAGACTATGTTATACAGCCCTTATTGGTTGTTTTTCTTTTCCCCTGCCGTTGAAGCAGAGAGCTATGCTGGAAATGCGTGATGTATCAGTCTTTCTCCCATGCCGTTGAAGCAGAGAGCCATGCTGGATATGCATCGAAAGTGAAGTATCAGGCACATTTGGTTTGGGGTAGTAACCGCCGTAACAAGCCAGCTACTCCCCGCTTTGTGAGTGCAAACCCTTTTTTCTTCTCCCCTGCCGTTGAGGCAGAGAGCTCTGCTGGATGTGTGAAGTATCAGTTTTTCTTCAGCCCTGCCGTTGAAGCAGAGAACTATGCTGGATATGCATTGAAAGTGAAGTATCAGGCTTATTTGGTTTGGGGTAGTAACTGCCGTAACAAGCCAGCTACTCCCCGCTTTGTGAGTGCAAATCCTTTTTTTCATATTTCCTCTTGCTGTTGAAGCTTAGAGTGATGTTGGAGTCACAGTAACCATGTATATGTTTATTGAATAAGGGTATTGTCTCCAGGCAGTAGCCATCATTCTGGCGAGTCCCCCACTCTTCATTGGCGGCCTCTTGAATTTATGGATTCACAGTGTTTATCCCACGCCCCTTTGAAGTCCTTCACAGTTCTGGTCTTCACCACTTCCTCCGGAAGGGCATTCCAGGTATCCACCACCCTCTCCGTGAAGAAAGACTTCCTAAATGAATGAAAAATACTCTAAAGGCTGAACACGGCCTGCGGCCCACTGCGTGGGGAGAGGGCGCAGATCAAAGATCCACAGAGCCCCGACCCATGACACTGCCATTTGTTGACACCAAGAACTAAAAAAAAGTCTTGTGGAGCTGTGGATTACATTCTTCCTCCTCTCCCCTTCCATATATTTTAGAAGACTGCAGATATTTATATTACAAAACTGGCAGAGATGGCATTAATTTGAATTAACAGCATGACAAACTCTGCTGATGCTGAGTGCAGCTTCAGTATATATAACCTCATAGACTTGGAAAGATGATCACGACTTTTTCAAAAAGATAAAAAGTATGGTTGCACTGTATTTCAAAGCAAAATTTAAAAAGTGGCATTTCACAATTAATGTTTAGTAACTTATATGTCTTTATTTGATAAATAGCCAATATTCGTATATGGTAGAAATGTTGTATTTGTGCTGTATAGTTTAAACGTTTAAAACCAAATATAAAAGGATTTCATTAAAAAATTGACTTTTTGGTATAGTGAGAAATGTGAAACTGTTAGTAACCCTGCTACACCAGTCCAGTTTAGTCCAAATAGATGGGTTATGTCCCCTACAAGCAGATGGAGGCATAACACACATTTCCTCCATAACATCTTTGCCACCATGTAGGGTGGTGCAGCACAGATAAAACACAATATACCTATGACAAAGCATTGAAAACAAAACTATATTATTCAATTTAAAAATAAGAAATGTCAAACATACATGGCAAGAAATCCTCTCATATCCACTCTCCAGTACAAGAACTGTGGGGAGAAAAAGCAACAAACAGGATGGGAAACCACAACAGGTAGAAAGGAAGACCTGTTACTCAGAGTTCTACATCTGAGCTTAGAAGCGACTCAGACTCAAATACGCCCAAACTTCCCAGGAGGGTCCTGGACTGGTGTAGCAGGACTCGTGGAAAGAAAATTATACAGATACAAATTTCTCCTTCCATTTCTTCCTACTATAATCAGTCCAGTTTAGTCCAAACAGATTGGAAATACCCAACTACTTATAGAAAAAGAAGGTAATAGCTGCTTTATAAACGCCAACCCCAAAAGCTGTGTCCTCTTTAGCAGGAACGTCCAATCAATAATGCTTCACAAAGGAATGTAAAGATGACCAAGTAGCCACCTTGCAAATGTCCTTCAGCGCAGAAAGAATGTTTTAGATACATTGGGGGCTAGGGTCATCTATGTCAAAGATGGTTTACATCAGTCTGTGGAAGGCAAAAGGATCCTAAGTGAAAAATTTAAATCATATACCCTAAGGCATTTAAACTAGAGGATGGGGGTGGCAAAGGAAACTGAAATGTCACCCCCAACATCTCCAAGAAGTGCGTGAAGACATTAACAAAAAACAATTGAATAGGGAAGAAAAGATGTGCAAGGAGAGAAGCTGGGAAGCTATGAGCACAAATGCCCATAGTCTGGACAACAAAATCCCAAATCTGCACGCTCTAATGGTGGAAACAGAGTTGGACATTGTAACTGTTACAGTGACTATGCACTTCTAGGGCAAATGAAAAAACCCCAAAACATTTTGCTGTGTTTTATTTTTTTTCCTGCAAGGTTATGCTATAAAGAACTATAGCATTTCCTTGCTTCCCACAGACAGACAAATTCCTACAGTGACCTCCTGTGGCTGTGAGAAGGATTTTGGCACCAACAGAAGAATGCAGTATTGGGCCTAACTTTCTCCTGAAGGCCTGCAAGACTTCTGAATAGCACTCCCAAACAACTATGGCGTGCAAACAGAAAAAAATGATCTAGTCTTTTGCTTGGTAATGCAGAGCACCAACTGCTAATTCTGCTGGCTATTAAAATACTTTTGTCTTAAAAGAAAGCCATACCATCTATGTCAGACACTCAATATTTGAAAAGTAAATATCACTAGTAATATTAACCTTCTATAAAGTGTAACGTCTTACGCCATTCTGGACATTCTTTCATCAGCTCAACTATAAAACTTCCCTAATTTCCAGGAGAAGACATGTTTAAAACAGTTTGAAAGTTAGTCAGAACATGGCTCATCCAACTGGCTTTTAAAAGAAAAGCTATATTTTTCATTGTTGTATAGTTATTTATTGATTGGTTTTTTTATACCGTTATTCTAATAAACATCACACATTATGAAGGATTTTATTTATATTATGATGGGTTTTTATTTTAAATTGTGTGTTTTATCACGAGTCTCTTAATTCTGCTGTACTTTATGTAATTTATGCTAATTCGCCTTGAGCATTTTTTAATTGGAAAAGCAAATAGTGAAGTGCCCCAGGCATCTGTACTGGGACCACTGCTTTTTAACTTATTTATAAATGACCTACAAATTAACAGAGAGGAAAAACCAGTAAATGACCTACAGAAAAACCAGTAAATGACCTACAGATTAACAGAGAGGAAAAACCAGTAAGAAAACGGGAGGTGATAATGCCCTTGTACAGATCCTTGGTGAGGCCTCATCTGGAGTAGTGTTCAGTACTGGAGCCCATATCTAAAAAAGGAAAGAGACAGGATGGAGGGGTCCCAAAAAGGCGACCATAATATGGGGTCTGTATAAAAAGACTTATGAGGAGAGGCTGAAGGATATGAATATGTAGACCCTGGAAGCCATAAACCCAAGCAAGGTAATCATATTTGCTGATGATACAAAATTATTCAAGTTGCTAAAGCACAAAAACTTTGTGAGAAATTAAGAGGACTTTGCAAGACTGGGCATCCAAATGGCAGATGACATTTAATGTGGACAAGTGCAAAGTGATACACTTAGGGAAGAACAAATAAAATTATAGCTACACAATGCAAAGTTCCATATTGGGCGCCACCACCCAGGGAAAGGATCTAGACGTCATTGGGGATAATATGTTGAAATCCTTTGCTTAGTAGTGTGTGGCAAGGCCAAGAAAGCAAATAGAGACGTTGATAGGGCTAAGCAGCATGGAATCTATCAACATTTTGAGATTCTGCCAAGTACTTGTGATCTGCATTGACCTTTGGTCTGACCCAGTCTGGCAAATCTTATTCCTGTTAGTACTGTTACACCAGTCCAGACAAGTCTTCTCCCCAACTGAATCCCTTCAAAATGTTGATGATGAGTATAATTTAATTGCTAAAGGCTCTAGCGATAACATGAATAATAAGGGGGACAAGGGACAGCCCTGCCTTGTGCCATGACCCAACTCCAATTTATCAGATAAGGAGCCATAAACCCAGATCTGTGCCATGGGACTATTTATTATACAATACTCGGACATAATCTAGAAAAGCTTTCCCACAATTATATTGCTGTAGTGCTCCACCTTCTGCTCAACTACTGCAAGTGTGTTGTGATTTGCTTCCAATTTGTCATGTAATTCATCCAAAGAGGACTGCTCAAGGATTTGCTTTCGGTTATTTACTCTTTCGGATAGTAGAAAAACTAGGGGGCACTCCATGAAGTTAGCATGGGGCACATTTAAAACTAATCGGAGAAAGTTCTTTTTTACTCAACGCACAATTTGTTGCCGGAGGATGTGGTTAGTGCAGTTAATATAGCTGTGTTTAAAAAAGGATTGGATAAGTTCTTGGAGGAGAAGTCCATTACCTGCTATTAAGTTCACTTAGAGAATAGCCACTGCCATTAGCAATGGTTACATGGAATAGACTTAGTTTTTGGGTACTTGCCAGGTTCTTATGGCCTGGATTGGCCACTGTTGGAAACAGGATGCTGGG
Organism: Rhinatrema bivittatum; assembly: GCF_901001135.1. Classification (NCBI taxonomy): domain Eukaryota; kingdom Metazoa; phylum Chordata; class Amphibia; order Gymnophiona; family Rhinatrematidae; genus Rhinatrema; species Rhinatrema bivittatum. The sequence continues at coordinate 241,502,222 of NC_042622.1, forward strand.
CTTGATGGACCCTTGGTCTGACCCAGTATGGCATTTTCTTATGTTCTTATTTGGTAGCTGGGATTCAATGCAAAGACATGTAGAGTCATGCATTTGGGGTGCGGTAATCCAAAAGAACTGTATGTGATAGGGAGTGAAAGATTAATATATACAGACTGGAAGAGACCTTGGGATAATAGTGTCTGTCAATCGGGAGGAAGAGAGGCAATACTACAAGGTGATAGCTAAAGCCAGAGGAATGCTGGGATTAACAGAGAGGAAAAACCAGTAAGAAAACGGGAGGTGATAATGCCCTTGTACAGATCCTTGGTGAGGCCTCATCTGGAGTAGTGTTCAGTACTGGAGCCCATATCTAAAAAAGGAAAGAGACAGGATGGAGGGGTCCCAAAAAGGCGACCATAATATGGGGTCTGTATAAAAAGACTTATGAGGAGAGGCTGAAGGATATGAATATGTAGACCCTGGAAGAGAACTGGTGCAGGGAGGGATATGATACAGACCTTCAGTTACCTGAGAGGATTTAACGATGTGCAAACTTTAAACCTTTTTTGATGGAAAGGAAACAGTAGAACTCCGGGTCACAAAATGAAAATCCAGGGGGAAAGACAGAGCCAACAAAAGGAAATATTTTTTCATGGAGAGGTGGTGGATGCCCAGAATGCCCTTCCAGAAGAGGTAGTAAGGACAAGAACAGTAAACGAAGTCAAAACGGTATGGGTTAAACACTGTGGATCCCTAAAGGCTTGAAGATATTAATAAAGAAAAGGAAGCATGGGGTAAAACCTGCACAGAACGACAGTTAATACTCTTAACCAGAAAGCATGAGAGATTAATACCTTTAACCAATTAGCCTTGATTTAGACACAAGTGCAACATCACTCTCCAATCTGACAGCAAGGCAGGGAAAAAAAGGGTATTGCATTCTGAAGACAGCCAATGCTGGACCCTAACTTTTACGGTCTGGGATACTGATATGCTGACACTGGGGATAAAGCTTCTATGGCCAAGTCCAAAAGCAAAGAACATTCAAGCAGCATCGATTGATTTATCAGGAAGGCTGCTCATCATGTAAACAATTTGCAGTAGTTTTGTTATGGGTTTGACAGTTGTTAACATAAGGCATGAGGGTAACATGCACAGCAGTTACTGCCTTTGGCAGACACTTGAGGGTAACCTGCATGGAGCGGCAGTTGCTGATATGGAAAGCTTGCTGGGCAGACAGGATGAAATATTTGGACTTTTTCTGCCGACAATACTATGTTACTATTTTTTTTTTAGTTTCTGGTTAATAGCAGCTAACACCACTTTAGTTAGCTCCCTCATTAAGGTGTCCAAAATTCTCTCCACTGCAGAGATTACTTCCTGCACCATTTTATCCTCCACCAGCATGTTTGCCCGTACCCATTCCCATAGGCCCAGTAGACATCTCCTCCAACTTTATTTCAAAATTTTCCATGAAGAGAAGCCAACAATCTATAGAATGTGATTCAGGGAATGAGAAGCCTGTGCACGTGGAGAGCAAGCATGGAAATGAGAGAGAGACTGGTGTGTGTGTGTGTGTGTGTGTGTGTGTGTGTGTGTGTGTGTGAGAGAGACAGAGAAAGTGATTATGAGAGTGAGAAGCCCGTATATGTACGGTAAGCAGAACACGGGAGTGGGAAGCCTGTGTGTGTGTATGGCATGAGAGAAACTGTTGAGGAAGGTGTCTGGTGGGTGTGTCAAAGACTGTTTGGGAAATGATTGGTGTGTGAGAGACAGAAACTGGTCATGGGGGCATGACTGGTATGGTGTGTGTGTGTGTGTGTGTGAGAGACATGGGCCCTAAGGAAGAGGACCATGAGTATAGAGCTTAGCCATTACTGCTGCTTCTGGTGTGTGCTACAGCCTGCATGGAAGAGGAGTAGGCTGCTGGAGGGGGTAAGTAAAGGTGGCTTTTAAAGTTTATTTTTCTTGATTGACTGCCATTTTAATTATTTAATATTATGTGATGTGTCTGCTTTTTTGAAATATTTTATTGGTGTTTGGAGAATGTTTAATAGTTTTTATGAGTTTTTAATTGTTGGATGTTATTCTGTTCATAGCTGTTTTGAAACATTTATTCTGCTTATTAGTATAGTTTTACAATTATTTCTGTGTGAGGATCTATAGCTGCTTGCTAGTTCTGTTTTCCTAATAAGAGGTGTATTGGTTTTTAGGGCCTGATATACGGTATTTGTAGTGTTGCTTTTTCATAGATAGGGTTGCTCCTGTTTGAGTGTAAAATTATTTTTTTTCTTAAAAATATGTATAAAAAAGGGGGGGGTCGTCTTATACGCCCAGTCGTCTTATACGCTGGAAAATACGGTACATTGTAAGTATAGCCCCAGGACTAGTTTCCTAAATGCATTCAACCAAGCAGGGAATGACAATGAACCATTCCATTATGCCATAGTGGGGGAAATAAGCGGTTATTGATCAACCAAAGTTTGTATATAAGTGCCCAGGGTACTGAGAACTGCTTGCTTCATTTGCTGTCCTTCACCCGGACCAGAGATTTTACTAATTAAAAATAAGTGTTACTTCAACACCACATACCATATTAACTTGGAATCCACAGACTGCTGATTTCTTCAACATACTCCAAGCTAAGCATGTAAGTTAGGATGTCCTAGCAATAACTATCAAAATAATTTGACAACAATTCAATGCATTATTGTGCCGACTGCTGCTTAAAATGTCTAATCAAATGCTGATGTGGAGTCAATCTAATTGGTGACCTGAGTGTTTTCTGTCTTGCAAAGCAGCATCTACTTACCAAGGTGGTCTGCAAGTTGCCTCCCCCTCTCTGATGACACCACTCTCTCATCCTCCATGTCACACTTATTCCCGACCAGCAGCACTTGTGCATTATCCCAGGAGTATGTCTTGATCTGGGTTGACCTTCATGTGATTGCATGAAAGAAAAGATCATATTGGATCAATTTAATGAACTCTTACATTGATAAACGTTAAAAGCTTGTCCGAATCTCCAACGATACTGTTGGGGATTCGGACAAGACTTTGAAAAAGTGAAGCAATAGGAATTTGATCAAAGTAGGAAGCAAATCCAGACTCATTCATTCCCCACCTGGGCTGGAATAATGACATCAGAAGAAATATTAAAATAAGCTAATGTCATTCTTTTTTTTTCTGCTTTCTTCTCCAGGATGGCTGCATTCAGAGATGTCAGTTTCGCCCCTGCTGGAATCCTACAGCACTATTATTTCACTTGTTTGTTTTCCATCTTCCCAATTCCTGAATGCATCCTCTCTACCAGCTAATACACAGACCTCAGAATTTTGGATTGATTCTTCCCCTCCTTCCCACTTTTTTTTTTTAAACACACTATTGCTGTTTATCACTACTATAAAGACATGAGCAAAACTCTAAAGGAGAAATACCAGTCAGAATAGGAACATAGAGTTGCTTACCTGTAACAGGTATTCTCAGAGGACAGCAGGATGTTAGTCCTCACACAGGGGTGACATCATCAGATGGAGCCCCAACACGGAAATCTTAAGTCAAAGTTTCTAGAACTGATTTGGCTAACTGAAAATTAGAAGAAACCCAACACCTTTTACAGATAAGCAACTCTGCTTTCTCCAAGGACAAGCAGGATGTTAATGAATCCCTAGCTACAGGTGGCCGACCAATGCAAACACCCAACCAGGTGCTAACAGGCACAACAGCAGTGCTATTGGTAACAGAGGGGGAAGACAACCTGAGCCCAAACAACGGGCCCTAGGTAGGGAGAGTTGGGTTCTACACCTTAAACAGGTTCTGAAGGACAGACTGGCTGACCTGTCACATTAGATATTCCTATCCACACAATAGTGCGATGTGAATGTGTGGAGAGAACTCCATGTTGCAGCCTTGCAGATCTCCTTGGGAACTGCTCGCAAGTGGGCCACAGACACTGCCATGGCTGTGACAGAATGAGCCTTGACATGACCCCCAAGATACAGTCGCACTTGAGCATAACAGGTGATGCCATCTGCTAGCCGATTAGATCGTGTCTGTTTGTCAACAGCAACACCTAATCTATTCCTATCAAAAGAAATAAAAAGTTGGGTGGACTGTCTATGGGCTTCTGTCCACTCCAGGTAGAAGGCTAAGACTTGTTTGCAGACCAAACTGTGCAATGCTCATTCGCTTTGGTACGAATGGGGTCTGGGAAAGAATGTTGGCAGAACAAAGGACTGGATAAGATGGAAATCCGACACCTCCTTAGGCAGGAACCTAGGGTGTATACGCAAGACCACCCTGTCATGATAAAACTTAGTGTAAGGTGGATAAGTCACTAAGGCCTGGAGCTTGCTGACCCTGTGCACTGAAGTGACCACCCCCAAAAATATGATCTTCCAGATCAGGTACTTCAGATTACAGGTGTGCAGTGGCTCAAAAGGAGCTTTCAACAGCTGAGCTAACACCACATTGAAGTCCCAAGACACAGCGGGAGGCCCCACATGAAGCGCACAACTGTAGGCTGTCAGAGATAGGCATACCATCTACACCTTGGTGGTATACACCAATTGCACTGAAATGAACTCTAACAGAGTTGGGTTTTAGGCTGCTTTATGATAAGTGTAGAAGGTAATCAAGCAATTTTGGTGTGGGGTAGGAAAACAGATCTAGGGCCTTCTGCTCACAGCACACAGAAAACTTTCTCCACTTCAGTCCAGAGGACGTTCTAGTGGAAGACTTTCTAAAACCCACCAGGACTCGAGACACATCCTCAAAAATCGAGTGGTTGCAGAACTCCCATAGGAATAGAAACCAGATCTGGCTCGGCCAGTAAGCGACTATGAGGATCATAGTCCCATGTCCTCATGAAGATTCAAAAGGGTCTTCACTACTGAAGGAATTGGAGGATATGCATACAGAAAACTGTTGCCCCAATGATGCGCCAGGGCATCCAAGGCTGGTTTGCCATCTGACCTTACAGGGAGCAGAACCAAGGTACCTTCCTGTTGTAGGGAGACACAAATGGATCTACACCCAGAGGTGGAATATCCGATTCGCTACCTCCTGGTCCAGGGACCACTCATGGGATCTGAAAGCTCGACAGCCTGTCTGCTGCCACATTCTCCAGTCTGACAAGGTACCTGGCCCTGAGCACCATCCTGGAGACAGGGCCCACAACCAGATCTGGACCGCTTCCTGACACAGGAGGTACGATCTTGTGCCTCCCTGTTTGTTGACATACCACATAGCTACCTGGTTGTCGGTTTGGATCAGGACAACTTTGTAGGACAGCTGATCTCTGAAAGCCCACAGTCATACTTGCTCGCCCAGAGCTCCAGGAAATTGATTTAGCAACAGCTTACCTGGGCAGACCAGAGCCCCTGGGTACTGAGCCCATCTACAGGAGCCTCCTAGCCCAGGGTGGATGCATCTGTGGTGAGGGTAGGCGGATTTTGAAAAGAGATCCCCCATTCCAGATTTGAAAGTACCTGTCATCAGGACAACGAGTCCCAGAGAGACGGGATGACTGATGCAGTCCTGGAGGTTTTTGTTTTTTTTAAATATTTCTTTATTGAAGCAAAAAGTTTGAACAATATGACATTTTAAATCCATAAACTCTCAGAGAACAACTTTTATCCAAGTAATACAACTTGTTAAACAGAAATTTTTATGCTGCTTGATTTTTTGTAATTTCTTAAGCTCCCCCACCCATATTGCAGACTTTCCCATTCATCCATCCTCATTCATACAGCATTTTATGTTTTTAATAACTCATTAAGACCAAAAGGCTCATCTTAATTGTTCCATATGAGCATATTTCAACATTTCTAATTTCCATACAGAAAAACAAGGTAGTTCTTCATTATGCCAGCACAGCAGAATAACTTTTTTTAGCAAATTGATTGTTTGCTACCTGCAGGTAATTTGCAAATCTTCAAATATAAATAAGTCATTTTACCATTCCAAATTATAGTAGTATTCAACATAAACAGGCTGATACAGTAAAAAATGCGAGAGTGAGTGTTGAGTGCCTGCTCTCCCGACGTGCGATTCTCTAAATGAGGTGGTGCGCTAATAAGGAGGCGCTAGGGACAATAGCTCATCCCTAGCGCCTCCTTATTAGCGAATAGGTGGCTGTCAGCAGGTCCTGACAACCAACGCTCTATTTTACCGGCGTCTGTTTCCGAACCCGCAGACAGCCACGCATTAGGAAAACAGATGCTGGTAAAATTGAGTGACCGTTTTTCTAGCCTACCAAGTGGCGGGCAAATTAAAAAAAAAAAAAAGTTGGAGGGTGTACAGAAAAGCAGTATTTTTTGCTTTTCTGTACCCTTTTCTGGGTTGCTTAGAATTTAACGTGGGTCGGAAACGCACAGCCAGTTACATGGTAAACGGTGCGCTTGGCCAAGCACACCATTCTGCCTCAGCCTGTAAGTATGTTATGTATGTGTCCAAAAAGTGTCCAATTTACAACGTTCAGTGAACACATGCCAAAGATCACCTCTAGTGCTGTTATATTTCAAACAAAGATTGGACATCCATAATCTGATTTTAGCTCCTTTGGCTCTGATAGGTATAGGATTTTAAATTGTACCTCCCTCAAATTAGCTGGTTTGACAGATTTATAAAGATAAGAGAAAGCCGCCAAGATATCTTTAATATCTAGTTGCACTCCTAAATCATTTCCCCAGTGAGTAGCCAATTTAAGAACGTTAGGAATATCCCAGTCTTCTTTTAATTGGTGGAATGAACTTAGACTTTGCATGTCTGTCTGACTTAATTGTCCCAAAAAATATAGTCCCTTTTCCCTCCATTCCCTATATACTCTCTATGCCATACTACTTGGGATATTTGGATTACCCGTCAGCAAAAGGAATGGTGACAATTTTTAATCCATGGTGACATCATTTTTAATCCTCCACCACTTCCATGCCTTATGAATAGATCTAAACCAAAAATCCCACTTATTTAACATTAAGGATTGTACTTTGGGGTGATAAAATAAACTGATTGGATGCCATGGAGTAGCAAAAACCTTCAGCAGATGATCTGGATCAAATTTGGAATGTCTTGAGACCCAATCATGAACGTAACAAATTAAAGAAGCTACGTTATAAGCCCTTAAGTCAGGTAAAGCTTGACCACCCTGCTTTTTCTCCTTACACAATAAGGAATAGCTTCTTGTGCCATATAAAGGTAGTAATAGCGGACCTAAAACTTTATTTTATTTATTTAAAATCTTTTCTGTACCGTCGTTCAGTATATTACCGTCACAACGGTTTACATAGAGGCACATATAGTAAATTGTACATTTTATTTATTTGAAACTTTTTATATACCGGCATTAGTAAGCATACATCATACCGGTTCACATTGTAACTGAAAGGCTGAAATTACAATCAACGGGGAGGGGAAACAGGGAGGAATATACATAGAGCAGAGGGTAATGAAATTAAAGCAATAAAACTGTAACAGGCTATTTACAGGTCTATATATAAAGGCTTAAACAGGTTACTTACAGGAGTCTATATACAAGTAGGTTCAAATGTATCTTTCTGATTAAAGGACCCACATGGGAAGCATCTAAAGGGCATATAATATTTTTGGCAGAACAAGCATTTTGACCACTATACAATATAGGATAATCCACCCATTTAATAGCCTTTTATAAATTATCAAAGATTTTATAATATTCATTCTAGACCAATCTCCGCTGAGTGTGTTCGGTGGTGTTCTTGTAGCCACCATTGGAGTTAAGCCCGAACCTCTGCTGGTAGTTGGAGGTGAATTGAGTAGTCCTGGGACAGTTGGTTCCATCGTGACAATAGGGAGCACTGGTGCAATCGCATATGGGCCCTTGCCCACGGAATGACCTCTGGGGTTGATGTCATGAGGCTGAAGACTTGAAGGTAGTCCCATACCTTGGGGCGTGCATTGGTCATCAATTGTCGTGATTGTTCCAGTTTCCTTCTCCTCGGAGGGGGAAGGAAAACTTTGTTCTGTTTGGTGTCGAACAGGGCATGCCCCCCCCCCGGTACTTTAGTGACAGAGGGCTGTAGACCACTTTTGTTCATATTCACGACCCATCTGAGCTCCTGTAGGCTCTTGACTCTGCCGATCACCTGTCTGTGCTCTTCCAAAGGCTTTGCCCTGATCTATCAATCGCCCAGTTAGGGATGTAACAGGATCCCTTCCTTCCTCAGTATTGCTGCCACGACCACCATAATTCGGTAAAGATCCTGGGGGCGGATGCTAAACCAGAGGGTAGCGCCTAGAATTGGTAATGGTGACCCAGTATCGCAATGCGCAGATTTTCCATGTGGAAGTGTGGTATCCGTAGATGACGGATGATGTTCTTGAGATCCAAGATGGGTCGGAAGGACCCTTCCCTTCTTGGGGATGATAAAATAGATGGAATAGCACCCAGTTGTTTGCTGGGGCATGGGCACCAGAGTTATTGCCTTCAGACTGAGTAGTCTTGTTAATGTGGTTTCTACTGCCAGTCTCTTGTGGGAATGGCAGGGTGATCTCAAATTTGTCTTGATGGATGCAGCGGAATTTCAGAGAGCACCCCTCTCGAGGATGTTTAGGACCCATTTGTTCGACGTTATCTCGACTCACCTTTGGTAGAAGGGGGCAAGTCGACCCCCTATGGCTTCTTCCTGTGGATGGGTCAGTCTCTTTTCATTGTGGGGTATGGCTGGAACCTGCCCCCAGTCCTGCTCCCCTCTTGGTGTGTGTCTGTTCCGAGAGGACTGGGTCCCTCCGGAGGGGCTAGGTACCTGGAACTGTGCATTCCTGTAGGGCCTAAGTGCTACGATCCTCTGCCCTTGGTCCTTCTGGGGGAGGAACGCTGGGGTCTTTCACCTCTGTCTTCCGGTAGTCGGGACACTTGAGATTCGCCCTATTTGTTGGCTAACTTCTCCAATTTGCTGCCGAACAAGATAGATCCTTTAAGGGGATTTCTTTGCTTCAGTGTTTACTGAAGAGGATGTTGGGGAGGTACCCGTACCGGAGAAGGTTTTCATGGGTAATGATTCAGATGGACTGAACCAAATCACGGTGAACCTAGAAGATATGGTAGGCCTGATTGATAAACTGAAGAGTAGTAAATCACCTGGACCGAGTGGTATACACCCCAGAGTTCTGAAGGAACTGAAAAATGAAATTTCAGACCTATTAGTAAAAATTTGTAACCCTATTATTAAAATCATTTATTTATTTATTTATTTAGCATTTTTCTATACCGACTTTCCAATAACAAAATTATTGATCAATTCGGTTTACATTTTAAACAATAACAACAATGACAAGTAAATGTCTTACAATGAACAGGTCGAATTAACTTGGATTAAGATATAAGGGGGTAATAACATAATTAACATGAGCGGTGCCTAATATAGGCTAGAGGCTGGGTTTTAATGATAGACTGCCGAAGATAAGAGACTGCCAAAGATCATGTGATTTCTAGAGAAGATCTATATAGTTCTCTAGCGTGTTACCACTGAGGGGATATTGGCAGGGATATTTCGCAGGTTGATGTTATGGGAAAGCTTGGTTGAATAACCAAGTCTTGAGTCTTTTTTTAAATGTAGTGGAGCATTGCAGTGATCTGAGCTCTGCTGGGAGAGAGTTCCAGAGTTTAGGCCCAGCTGTGGAGAAAGCTCTTTTACTTAATGCTGATTTCATCGGTGGAATTTGAAGGTTGTTTTTGTAGGCTTGTCTCACTGGTCTGGAAGATGTGTGGAGTTGGAGAGGGAATGTGAGCTCGAGTGGTGCCAGGTTGTGTATTGCCTTGTGGGTTACTGAGAGCACTTTGAATAGTATTCTGAATTTGACGGGAAGCCAGTGTAGGCTTTTTAAGATGGGTGAGATGTGGTCTCTTTTGTTGGACTTGGTTAAGATCCTCGCTGCAGCGTTCTGCAGCATCTGTAGCGGTTTTATGGCGTTGGCAGGGAGACCCAGTAGAAGTGAGTTGCAGTAATCTATTTTCGTGAGAATGATTGCTTGTAGAACTAATCGGAAGTCTTTGAAATGTAGGAGTGGTCTCAGTCTTTTTAAAACTTGTAATTTGAAGAATCCATCCTTTACGATGTTATTTATGAGTGATCTATAATTCATTTGGTTATCAAGTATAACTCCTAGATTTCTGACTTGTGGAGTTATTGTTAATTGAGTTGACAAGATGGTACTTGGAAGTGTGTAGGTTCCGTTTTGGGAAATGAGGAGATATTCTGTTTTGTTTTGATTAAGGATCAAGTTGAGGTTGGTGAGTAAGTTGTTGATGGCTTGTTGGCAAGAGTTCCAGAAGTCCAGAGTTTTTTGGAGAGATTCAGTAATTGGAATCAGTATCTGAACATCGTCTGCATATAAGTAGTGGACGAGATTCAGGTTGATGAGGAGCTGGCAGAGTGGCAGAAGGTAAATATTGAATAAGGTTGGAGAGAGTGATGATCCTTGTGGGACTCCTAAGTTGCAGGTGACTGGTGGAGATTCTTCCTTGTTGATCTTGACCTTATACTGTCTGTTCTGTAGGAACGATTTGAACCAGTTGAGGGCCTCATCTCTGATGCCAATTTCTGCCAGGTGTTTGTGATTGACCGTGTCAAAAGCTGCTGTTAGATCTAGGAGGATGAGAAGACACGGTTGTCTGTTTTCAAGTTTAAGTAATATAGAGTCCGTTAATGAGATTAGGAGGGTTTCGGTGCTTCGAGATTGGCGGAAACCGAACTGCGATGGGGAAAGAATTTTGTGGTCGTTTAGGTATTCTGTTAGTTGTTTGTTTGCAACTCGTTCCAAGATTTTTGCGATGAAGGGTAGATTAGCTATTGGGCGAAAATTGGCTGGGTTTTCAGGAGAAAGATTAGGTTTTTTTATGAGTGGTTTTATGATTGCCATTTTTAGTGGGTCAGGTACAATCCCGTGAGAGAAGGAGCAATTTATGATTTGTGCGATGGGTTTGGATATGATTTTAGCACAAGAGATGAGGAGATTGGTGGGTATGGTATCCTGAGGGTGAGAAGAAGGTTTGAGCTTTTTTAGGATATTTTCGATCTCTAAGGATGAGGTCGGTTCGAACTCCTTAAGGCTAGCCTTTTGTGATGAGACTGCAGCTCGAGGTATTACTGGCGTAGTGTAATTATTATTGTTATTATTAATGGACTGAGTTAGTAGATTTGGTATCTTGTTTTTGAAGTAGGTTGCCAGTTCTTCTGCTTTGCTTGCTGCTTTATCATCTGATATGGATGTTGGTAGGGGTTTAGTGAGGGATGAGACCAAAGAAAAAAGCGCTCTAGGGTCGAAAATGAAGTGGTGGATTTTTTGTGAGTAAAAGTCTCTTTTTGCTTGGAGGATGGATATTCTGTAATGGTGCATCATGGTTTTGAATGCTGTGATGTTGGTGTATGTTGGGTTTTTCCGCCAGTGTTGTTCTTTTTTTCTGAGATCCTGTTTTAAGGATTTTAGTTTTGGTGTGTACCAAGGTTTTCTGTTGTCCTTGTTTGCTTGAGGAGCTTTGGTAATAGTTGGGCATGTAGTATCGGCCACTTTTTTGGTAATGTTGTTCCAGGATAAAATGGCTGAGTCCGCGTTAGTAAGGTCCAGTTGGTTAAGTTCATCCGATAGTCTGTTGCTGAGAATTTCCTGGCTGCACATTTTTTTGAATTGGATTGTGTTATTCTGCTTTTCTGGGAGTGTAGGTAGGTTTATCTTTAGTGTTGTGTTGATCAGCTTATGGTCTGACCAGGGAACTGGAAGGCATGTAGGGTGAGAGGAAAGAGTAAGTTCCTGGTTAATGAAAATGAGGTCCAACGTATGACCAGCTTTGTGGGTGGGTTCCTTAATTATTTGTTTGAAACCCATGCAGTTTAGTGTGCTTAGGAGAGTTTCACAGCTGTGAGAATGGGGAGATACATCCACATGGAGGTTGAAGTCCCCCAATAGTATCGCTGGTGTGTCGGAGTTGATGTGTTTTACTATATTTTCAATCAAAGGTGATGGATCGGTTTCGAGGTATCCTGGGGTGGCGTATGTGAGCCCGATTTGAAGGTGAGAGGATTTAAATACGGCAAATTCTAGAGAATGTGAAGATATTGAAGTTTGTAGTGACATTCCTAGTGTTTTTTTTGCTGCCAGAAGAAGACCTCCTCCTCGTTTTTTGAGTCTGGGGATTGAGAATATGTTGTACGAGTGAGTAGGGAGTTGGTTGATTGTAGCGATGTCTTCTGGTTTTAACCAGGTTTCAGTGATTGCAAATATGTCTGTGTTTGTTTCTAGCAGATAGTCATGAAGCAGGTGAGTTTTCTTAGTCAAAGACTGTGCGTTCAGCAGTGATAAGGTGAAAAGTGACAGTCCCAGTAGTTGGTTTAAAGGTGAGATGACAATAGGGATGAGTCTTTTTTGTAAAGAGTGTGGTAAGGCTTGTTTTTTTGCTGATGGTCTCTTGAGGTTGTGGATGATGGGGATGGATGAGATCGCCATGATTGGTTTCGTAACTGAGCGCTGGATGGTTGCTAGTTGAGTGAGCGCTGGATGGTTGCTAGTTGAGTGAGCGCTGGATGGTTGCTAGTTGAGTGAGCGCTGGATGGTTGCTAGTTGAGTGAGCGCTGGATGGTTGCTAGTTGAATGAGCGCTGGATGGTTGCTAGTTGAATGAGCGCTGGATGGTTGCTAGTTGAATGAGCGCTGGATGGTTGCTAGTTGAATGAGCGCTGGATGTTGCTAGTTGAGTGAGCGCTGGATGGTTGCTAGTTGAGTGAGCGCTGGGTGTTGCTAGTTGAGTGAGCGCTGGGTGTTGCTAGTTGAGTGAGCGCTGGATGGTTGCTAGTTGAATGAGCGCTGGATGGTTGCTAGTTGAATGAGCGCTGGATGGTTGCTAGTTGAATGAGCGCTGGATGGTTGCTAGTTGAATGAGCGCTGGATGTTGCTAGTTGAATGAGCGCTGGATGGTAAAGTGCAGACTGGGCACTGGGTGAGATCTGGATGGCTGCTTACTAAATGAGCGCTGCCATGGCTCACCGAGATGAGTCGGAGTAAGAATGAGTTACTGGACTTCTTTGGATAGATTTGGTTTAGGGGCCTCACAGTGCAGGCACAGGTACTGCTGTTCTAAGGCGTGTTAGAGATATTAGTCTTTTGCCTGGGAGAAATAGAGGCTGACTGCTATAGGGATAGGCCCTGGGGCACTCCAAGGGGCTACACGAAGGGGCACACAAAGGGGCAAGCCCCTTTGTCGCGCTCCTTCGGCGCGCGGCGTTCGGCGCGCGGCTGGAAATGATTTAAAACCCCTCAAGGGCTGGCTCCTATTGGAGGAGCTGTGTCGGTGGGCGGGACGTTTGTTCGCTCACCTCGGGGCCTCGCGAGAGGCTTGTCCCTGGTCCACCTCCCCTGGCCCCGATGGGCCTACGCCGATCGCGCGGGGAGGGCCGACCCGGATCGAGGGGGCAGTGCAGGGCGGCGGCGCCGGAGAGAAAGGATCGCCTGCAGTCGTTTTCGGCCCTTTAAAGGGCTCTGGGGAGGCGTCGGGGCTTCCGGGGAGGGCTTAGCTGTGCCCTTCCAAATGCGGCTGCTTTTTTATTTTTTAAATTCGCCGCGTTTTTGCAGCTGTTTTTTCCTCACCTCGGGGCCTCGCGAGAGGCTTGTCCCTGGTCCACCTCCCCTGGATTACAAATCATCCATTATACCTGAAGACTGGAGGATAGCTAATGTAACCCCGATATTTAAAAAGGGCTCCAGGGGTGATCGGGGAAGCTACAGGCTGGTTAGTCCGACCTCAGTGCCAGGAAAAATAGTGGAAAGTGTTCTAAATATCAAAATCACAGATCATATAGAAAGACATGGTTTAATGAAAAAGTCAGCATGGCTTTACCCAAGGCAAGTCTTGCCTCACAAATCTGCTTCACTTTTTTGAAGGAGTTAATAAACATGTGGATAAAGGTGAACCGGTAGATATAGTGTACTTGGATTTTCAGAAGTCATTTGACAAAGTTCATCATGAGAGTCTTCTAGGAAAAGTAAAAAGTCATAGGATAGGTGGCGATGTCCTTTCGTGGATTACAAACTGGTTAAAAGACAGGAAACAGAGAGTAGGATTAAATGGACAATTTTCTCAGTGGAAGGGAGTGGGCAGTGGAGTGCCTCAGGGATCTGTATTGGGACCCTTACTTTTCAATATATTTATAAATGATCTGGAAAGAAATACGAATGAGGTAGTCAAATTTGCAGATGATACAAAATTGTTCAGAGTAGTTAAATCACAAGCAGATTGTGATAAATTGCAGGAAGACCTTGTGAGACTGGAAAATTGGGCATCCAAATGGCAGATGAAATTTAATGTGGATAAGTGCAAGGTGATGCATATAGGGAAAAATAACCCATGCTATAGTTTCACAATGTTAGGTTGCATATTATATGCTACCACCCAAGAAAGAGATCTAGGCGTCACAGTGGATAACACATTGAAATCGTCAGTTCAGTGTGCTGCGGCAGTCAAAAAAGCAAACAGAATGTTGGGAATTATTAGAAAGGGAACGGTGAATAAAACTGAAAATGTCATAATGCCTCTGCATTGCTCCATGGTGAGACCGCACCTTGAATACTATGTACAATTCTGGTCGCCGCATCTCAAAAAAGATATAGTTGCGATGGAGAAGGTACAGAGAAGGGCAACCAAAATGATAAGGGGAATGGAACAGCTCCCCTATGAGGAAAGACTAAAGAGGTTAGGACTTTTCAGCTTGGAGAAGAGACGGCTGAGGGGGGGATATGATAGAAGTGTTTAAAATCATGAGAGGTCTAGAACAGGTAGATGTGAACCGGTTATTTACTCTTTCAGATAACTCAACGCACAATTAAACTCTGGAATTTGTTGCCAGAGGATATGGTTAGTGCAGTTAGTATAGCTGTGTTTAAAAAAAAAGATTGGATAAGTTCTTGGAGGAGAAGTCCATTACATGCTATTAATTAAGTTGACTTAGAAAATAGCCACTGCTATTACTAGCATCAATAGTGTGGGATAGACTTAGTTTTTGGGTACTTGCCAGGTTCTTTTGGCCTGGATTGGCCACTGTTGGAAACAGGATGCTGGGCTTGATGAGCTCCTTGGCCGCAAGTTCCAGGGGGTACATGGGTTCCAGGGGGTATAGTGCTTCCAAGGACCGCCCCCCGGGGCCTTCCATGCCAGGTCAAACAGTTCCTGGATGGCTTCCAACATAGGAAAGTAGCATGAGGCCTTACGAGGGGACACCAAGATAGATTTTCTCTTTGGTTCTGCCATAGGGTCAGTGTTCGGAATGCCCCTCGTCTACGGAGTCTGAGAAACGAGGTTCGGTATGGTTCCATTCCTTGAGGGATTGTTGCCAGAGGATGTGGTTAGTGCAGTTAATATAGCTTTGTTTAAAAAAGGATTGGATAAGTTCTTGGAGGAGAAGTCCATTACCTGCTATTAAGTTCACTTAGAGAATAGCCACTGCCATTAGCAATGGTTACATGGAATAGACTTAGTTTTTGGGTACTTGCCAGGTTCTTATGGCCTGGATTGGCCACTGTTGGAAACAGGATGCTGGGCTTGATGGACCCTTGGTCTGATCCAGTATGGCATTTTCTTATGTTCTTATGATCTCTCCTTCTTCCAGGGAGTCACTCATCACACTGAGATGTCTGGTTCTTGGTTAGATGAGGCCTGTCTCGAGGCATCCGAGTAGTGCCGGGAGGATCTTGTGCTTCCGGCCTGGGTTGAGCCTGGTGCGCAGCGGGGCTGGTTGTAGCCCTTTGAGGAATTCCACCCAGGAGAAGGTCCCTGTGTCCATGTTGACTCCAGGGGTGGAGTAGGGGCCCCAGAGGTGTCCTCCTGTGGGGAGACCGTGTCAAGGTACGTAGGTCTGGGGAGCAATCATCAGTAGTTCCAGACCCCTCAGACAGTGGGAGTCAGTTCCCTCTGGGTTCTTCGTACTGCGGGCACAGGCAGGACTTCAATTCAGTCTGCGTGGCTCTTATTTGGCAGGCTGTGCAAGGAGAGGGCCTTCCGGCCTTCTTAGACGCCGGTGCTATTGAATAAATGTATAGGCGCATAAGTTACACTGTGTGTGAGAATTTGTGCGCGGCCGTAGCTATGCGCATGATGAGTATTTGTGTGCGGCCGTAGCTATGTGCCTATAGTGCGCTCAGGTGTGCGCGGCTCCGAGTTGTGCACACCGCTGCGTGCGACTCTATGGGATGCGCACAAGTTATGCGCATCAGCCGTCGGAAGATCCTGCGAGTACTGCCGATGGGAAGGAAAGATGGCACCAACGACCACCACATGTATGATGGCACCCCCAAGGGCCTCCACATGTGTGGACCCTTGCACTGGATCGGGGCCTAGCGTAGCCTATCCAAGGCTGCTCAACCCGATCGGTGTTCCCTTTTTTTTTTTTTTTTTTTTTTAAACTTGCTGGAAGCAGAGTCAGTACGGCGATCCGAGTTCTGGAGACCGGAGACCTGAATTTAAAGTTTCCTTCTTACCTGGTCTCGTTGCTTACCGCTTGTGCATCGGACGGTCTCCAGCTGCGGCGGGGGAGGGTTTTACCTTCACTGCCGCGCTCGGATGTGCATCCGCTGCCTTTCAGCCACTCTGGGGGCTAATTCCATGCCAGGACCAAGGCACACCTCTGAGGGATATCGGAGATCACCTCAGGCATTCTCAACTGGGGGAGGGACCCTTAGGTTTCACCGCAGGAGAACGGGGCTCGATCTTCTTAAAGGTAAATTTCTCTCTTTTTTTGCTGTAGATTTCTCTCTCTTTGCTGTAATTGCTAACACTATTCTAGTGTGTGGAATAGTGTCCGCATCTGCTAAGGAGACTGAGAAATACTGAAGAGTTAAGCTTACTGCATGGGTATATATAGAGTGACGTCAGCTTTGAAATCTGACTCAGTCTCCCATCTACTATCAAGAGAACACAATACCCATTGGGCCTGAGTCCATCTGGCTACACGCTAGGAAATAAGCATTTTGACCACTGTACACTGTTCATAACGATATAGGATAATCCACACATTTAATAGCCTTTTACAAATTAAAGATTTTATAATAATCATTCTATACCAATCTTCCGCTGAGTGTATTAACCAGATACCCAGCTGTTTCAGGGCAAATATTCCATTTAAATGGAAAATGCTGTTGCCAGATATATTTTATTTTTTTTATCATTTGTCTTTTATTATCCAATAGAACAAAATACAGATGATTTAAACATTTGGTACATGGATAACTTTTCCATTATTAACAGAACTAGTAAAAGAAATAAAAAGAAAAACTTAGCGGTCATGGGTACAATCTCAGCATATAGTTATAAGAAAGAAGGTTCAGCAGGTCATGGTCGGAATGTTTAGATTCCCCAGATCAGGAGCAAACAGACTCATCCCATTCCAGTTCACTGGGGCTGGATAACGGGTCTCTGCTTGGGGACCTAATGTGCAACTGCCCAACCTCCCTAGGGTTGATTAATATGGGCCCGTCTCCAGCCCTGGTAGGGCTGGAGACGGGCCCATATTGCAGAAAACTTTTGCTGATTCCTACGTTTTTGTGCCGTCCATTTGTACAGGTCTTGCATTTGATCTAACTTCTGAATAAGCATATGTAATATGGGAGTACTGTCACTCTTCCATTTTGTCGCTATGATGCATCTAGATGCAATAAAAATCTGCTGCATAAGCAACCATTCCAGGCGGCAGGTGGTGGACGGAACGCTAAGCAGCACTTGCTCGGGAGTGAGGGGTATGGGAACCTTCTTCAGATATATTTTAAAGAGGACAATATAGGAAAGGCTTCTGATTTATCAGTTTATTTT
Organism: Rhinatrema bivittatum; assembly: GCF_901001135.1. Classification (NCBI taxonomy): domain Eukaryota; kingdom Metazoa; phylum Chordata; class Amphibia; order Gymnophiona; family Rhinatrematidae; genus Rhinatrema; species Rhinatrema bivittatum. The sequence goes on from NC_042622.1 coordinate 241,520,030, forward strand.
TAAACCAGAAAAAGATCTAAATTGCTGAATAATTTGGATTATAGAAGCTAAACAAGATTCTGGGTTGCCTAAAAATAGAAGCATGTAGTCCGTGAACAGACTTAAGTTTTAACTTTTTGTTTCTCACTTCAATGCCCTGAAAGATCTGCAATTCCCTCAATTTAATAGGCAAGGTTTCCAAGGACATTACATATAGTAAAGGAAAGAGGACAACCTTGATGGATGCCACGTGTAATTGAACATTTTTGCGATACAATTCCATTTACTTGAATATGAGCCCAGGGGGCCATGTAATAATAATTTTACACAGCTTAGGAAAACATCAGCAAATCCATATTTTTCAAGTATCTGCCACAAACAGGACCAAGCGACTCAGTCAAAAGCTTTTTCGGAGTCTAAGCTAACATACATACTAGTACAGTTTTGCAGCTTGTTGCTCTGTAAGGCTAATATGGCCTTCAAAATGTTTGTAGAGTAGTTACGAACTTTAATAAATCCAGTTTGAGCAGAATTTATTAATCGTATTCCTCCTAATCTATAGGCCAACACGGCTGCTAGTATGTTATAGTTAAGGAGTGAAATTGGACAGTAAGATTCAGGAAGTAATGTGTCTTTACCAGGTTTCAGTAATATTATACTGGCCAAATTATGCCCTGTCTCAAAAGATCCTCGTTCACATGCACATGAGTACATTTCCCTCAGAGGGGTGACAACAGATGTATTTAATGTTTTATAAAATTCGGGCCCAAATCCATCTGGGCCTGAAAGGCTTACCCAGTTTTAACAGCCTTAACACTTAGTATTTCAGCATCTTATATGGGTCTTTTTAAAGCTGTCTTTGAATCTTTTGTTATTTTATAACTTCTTGAAAAATGAAACAAACTCCTGTAATATGTCCTCTGGGTGGGTAACTGTAGTATTTTTAGTTTGGTTCTAATTTTTCATTATAGTTTTTCGGGATCTGGATTCTTTAAACAAATTTGCTAAAAGTTTCCCAGCCTTATGTCCCCACTGGAATAGTTTATGTTGATGATAAAGCAAATTACTTTTTACCTTGTTGTCCAATACTTCCTTCTTCCTTTTATTTTCCTAAGTAAGATCTCGTATGTGAGTTCTGCCAATTTTAGATAGTGCTAATACTCCCCCCTCAGTAAGAGATAATGTCCTCGAATGACAGCTTTGGCAGCATTCCAGTATGTTAACGCATTTATCTCTGGTGAAGCATCGTCAGTGCTATATTCTTTCCACTTCTCAACCAAGAGCTTTTTATAAGTATAGTTCCAGAGGTAATCTCCAAGCCATTTTACTCACCTTGGCATCTGCAAATTTTTAGAGAAAATAAAATCACCGAATGATCAGAATAGGATACATTTTGCATCTTACTTATTTTATCAAACCAATTTCAGGAACTAAGAAATAATCCAGCCTGGAATAAATATGGTGGGCATTAGAGTAAAAAGAAAAATCTGAATTCCCAGTGTGAGACAAATGCCAGGCATCTATTAACCCTAATTCTTGTGCCAGAAAACCAATTCCAATTTCTTTTTGTTTTTTTCTAGGTTGTTTGGCTGACTTACAATCTATCAGTGATACTGAAATCAACTCCCATGATGCAGATATATTCATTCCATTGTAATATATTAGCTACTAAAGTGGAGAAAAAAACAAACCTATGAGAATACTGGTTGGAGCAATACATTTACTAACATAAACTTAACCCATCTAGCAATCTTAGTACAATACAACACCAGCTAGTGACAGCTGTAAATTGATGCTCCTGAAAAAACGGCAAAGGTTTACTAATTAATATTGCTACCCCTCTTTGTCCGGAAGAAAGAGACGAAAAATAGCATTGTCTCACCCATTCTCAGTTTCACATGCTCTGTGCCTACCAAATGCATTTCTTGAAGAAAAACTGTCTGATCCCATCTTTTTAAGCCCCATTAACTCTTTTTTGCATTTGATTGGTGAGTGCAGACCATCTACATTCAAGAATCTAAAATGTACTAATACCATACAGGCCGATGCAGTACAGTGCGCTCAGGCCTAGCGCACTGTTAGCCCCCGGTTGGACGCGCGTTTTCCACGCGCTATTTTTAGCCCTTATATAGTAAGGGGTAATAGCGCGTGGAAAGCACGCGGCCAACCGCCCCCCCTGAAACTAACAGTGCCCGCAACATGCAACTGCATGTTGCGGGCACTGTTAGTTATTCCCGCGCGATACAGGAAGCAAAATGTGCAGCCAAGCCGCACATTTTACTTTCAGAAATTAACGCCTGCCTTTAATTTTGGCCCGTACCGGGAAAGTTTACAGAAAAGCAGAAAAAAAACTGCTTTTCTGCACACCCTCCGACTTAATATCATAGCGATATTAAGTCTGAGGCCCCCCCCCCAAAAAAAAATTTTTTTTAATCTGCCCGCGGGTTGGAAGACTGGCACTCAATTTTGCCGTTTTCCAAACCCATGGCTGTCAGCGGGTTCGAGAACAGACGCCGGTAAAATTGAGCGTCGGCTGTCAAGCCTGCTGACAGCCGCCGCTTCTGTCAAAAAGGAGGCGCTAGGAACGCACTAGTGTCCCTAGCGCCTCCTTTTACCGTGGGCCCTCATGTGCATATTTTTTCCTTTCTGAATCGCGTGCCCAGGAGAGTGGCCTGGGTGCGCGCCGAGAGAGCGGGCGCTCGCCGGCTCCCGCGGGTTTTTCTTTATCGGCTAGATAGTAAATCTACAATATAAGTGTAAGCAAAGATCTTGTAATTAGGTAGGCAGGGGCCCCCCCCAGCTCAGATCCCCCACCTCCTTATTTCTGCACTCTGAAAATGTCATCCTTGAGTGTGGAAATAGGTACTAAGATATCCATGAGTACAAAGAATGTATCAATCCATACCTTGTGCACACATTCATACAAGCATTCCAAAGAAATAAGTCCCTCTCTCCATTATTCCAGTCCCTGTCGTCCATCTCCAGGTCCAGGCGGGTGGTCAGTCCTCAAAGCCTTGGTGTCAGCGAGCACTAACCCCATGCCAATACCAGAGATCTCCAGGATCCAGCAAAGTGAAGATCTTAATTGGGTGCTGCAGTTTGTCTGCCTTCAGCCTCAATACTCCACAGTAAGTATCTTCCTTGTTAGTGACACAGTATTAAAGTGTGACCATGTTAAGCAACAAGCTTCCCCGTCAACATAATGAAAAACTGCAGTCATCAACATCTGATTCCAAAAATAAGAAATTTCCTGATTCTTTTTCCAGTTTGCAAAAAGTTAGTTCAAGAGAACCATTTGTCTAATTTTCAAACCAGGAACGAGTTTCCATTTAGGCACCAATATGTTCATTTTTCCAATTGCCCTAAGACATTTTTTGCTTCTTTTCCCATGGAGACTGTTTTTGACTCTCCATTAGGATACATTTTTAGCCGAGCTGGGAACTGTAGCGAGAACTTTACAACTTTTTTATATAGTTGAGTGCAATAGGTCATAATCGCTTTTCTGGCCACCATAATCTGTTTCAAAAAATCTAGGAATATTAAAATCTTGTTATCGTAAAGAAGTCCCTGTTTTTTCTAAAAGCTGTGAGGATTTTCTCTTTTTCACTGTAGTTTATGAATTTTACTGTTTGTCTAGGTTTAGCACCAGGTTTGCCCATAGAGCCTACTCGGTGTGCCCTTTTCACCAAATTCTTTTTTCCTGCACACTCATACTTAACACCCCAGGCAGCCATACTTAACAGAAATTTAGCAGACCATCATTTTGGAGTTGTTCAGATACTCCCTACTAGACAAAGATTACTTCTCCTATTTCTGTTTTCCAATTTGTCAATTTTTTCAGATAAATTGTCATTTTGATCTTTCAACTCTGCCATAGACTCATCCATACTTTCAAACGGACTTCATGCACGTTAACTTTTTCACTGACCCTAGCGATAGTTGCACTAGGATTCAAATTTTTCTTTTAATTCATCCACCGATGACTGAAGTTTCCTGAGTTGATCAGTGATAGCAGCACTAACTACTTTAGTGAGATTTCTGATTCTAGCTTCAGGTAGCCCTTCTGAGTTAACAGATCTGCCTGGCACTATTTTGTCATCATTTACAGGCCCTAGTTTCTCCGTGCCTGTTCTCTTCGTGGGGATAGGCATATCGTCATTTAATCTAAACACAAAATTGTCCATGTATTCACAAGCTGCAGGCGATAAGAATCTTCTTTTGTATGCTGGAAATTGAGTGGAAGAAAACAAACAGCCTTTCTTTCTTTGTTGGATCCAAGGGAGCGACATGTGTGCTTCCTACCCTTATGATATCATCACCGGAAGTCACTGTCCTGGATGTTCTGTGTGGCCTGTGACCTCAGGGTCCATTGGGCTCTATGCAAGTGTAATCGTGCCAAAGAAGTGACATGGACTGTTACGGTCATGTGGCCCAACAGCCTCAACATGTGCCAGGCTGACACCTGCTGGTTCTGCTGAATCCCTGCTGCAATGGTCATTAAAGTGACAGCCCTTTGAGGCAGGAAGGCCTTAGCCTGAGCAGTGTCTAGCTGGGCTCCTATGAGGTCCAAATGAAGTGACGGGCCAAGATGGGACTTTGACTAGTTGATGACGAACCCTAGTGACTCAAACACCCAGCTGGTCAAGCGCACGGACCTGACGGCCCCTGCCCAAGATGCGCTCCAGATAGGGGAAAACATGCACCCCTAGCCTGCAGTGGTGAGCTGCCACCACAGCCAGGCATTTTGTGAAGATTCATGGGACAGACACTAGCCTGAACGGCAGCACCTAGTACTGGAAGTGCTGTTTTCCCACCACAAATCGGAGATACTTCCTGTGATTGGGGAAGATCTCAATGTGAGTGTATGCATCCTTTAGATAGAGAGCGCATAGTCTGTCCCCTTTTTCTAAGTGGGGGAACAAAGTGTGCAGGGAAACCAACTTTTTTTTTTTTTTTTTTTTTTTTAGAAATTTGTTCAAGGCCCTTAGGTTTAGGATGGGAACAAGAGTCCTCTTGTTCTCTGGAATCAGGAAGTACCCTGGAGTAGAATGCCCCTGCTCTTTGCCCTGGTGGGACAGGATCTACCACTCTGGCTGTTGAGGAGAGTTCCGTTAACAGTACCTCCTAGTGTGCTACTGGCCCCCAAAATGGATTCGGAGGGCAATTTGGCAGGACTCCCAATAGATTTGATTGGTACACTTGACGGATGGATTTCCACTACAGAAACCCTCAAGGCAGTTTTGAAAGCATCGCTCAGGCCTCGTGTTTTCTGCACTCCAGGCCCTTATGCACAAGCAGCATGAGGGTGTCCTGCTGTTGAGGCAGCTGCTTGGCCACCTCCTGCACCTGCTTCCAGATATCCTGAGAGTTCTGGCTCATATAGAGCTGGTAGGAAGCAATGTGGGCTATACGCATGGCCCCTTGAAAGTTTTTCCTCCCAAGAGCATCCATCACTCTGTGGTCCTTCCCTGGGGCACTAAGAAATGGGTCCAAAACTGCTTAGTTCTCTTGAAAGCAGATTCAACCACCACTGACTGGTGGGGCAGCTGTTGCTTATCGAATCCAGGAGCCTTCTGGACGAGGTAAACCCTGAAATCCTTCTTATTCACAGGAGGCACTGTGAGGGGGTGTTCCCATATCCTCAACAGCAGCTCCTTAAGGATCTCGTGTACCAGGACAGACATGATCTCCTTAGGAGGCTCTATGAACCGAAGAATATCAAGCATTTTGGGCCTGGCATCCTCCTCAGTCAGCAACTGAAATGGGATGGCTTCCACCATCACAAACCCTTCAGGCGGGGACATCCTTTGCTCTTCTGGAGGAGAAGGAAGGGTCTAAAGGGGACACCCTCAGAGCCCTCGTCAGAGGACTTTAAGGTATCCTCCCCCTGGGTCATAGGGACCCTCATCCTCACTGTAAGCCACAGGGGATGGGGCCCTAGGTGCTTGGCCTTCATCCAGAGATGTGAGCATCAGCAAAGCTGGACAGGGGGCTATAGGCCTCAGTGTCTCTGCTGGCCTAGGTGGAGCTTCCTCCTCTGAGGAACCGGCAATGTCCACCATAGCAAGAGGGAGGCATCGGTGCCCCAGGAAGCGATGCCAGCTAGGTTGGTACTGCAACAACAAGCACATTGAGCTTCTCCAGCAGTAGTTCCAGGATGGATGGTACCGGCTCTGTTGCCATTTGTGCCACAGGACTGATGCAATGCAGCGCCCATTCCACTGCCAGCTGGACTCACCATTCCAGCACCTCCTCTTACACTGTCAATGCCAACACAGACTGGTAGGAAAGGGGGTGGCCATATGATCTGACCTGCGAGGCAGATTGGTGACTGGCATCAGGACCAATGGAGACAGTCGCAGAGCCCTGGCACTGGTGGAGGACTGACACTTCTCACCCCGGGGGGTGCTTCGGGGGCATCGTGCATGAGCAAGTATGCCCGGTGCCCTACACCATGCATCGACAGGAACTGGTGCTGATGCTTCTTCGGCTTCCCTTGATGCTCAGACCAGTCCTTCCTTGGTGCCAAGGCCAATCACGAGGACCCAGACATCCTCAGCTTGGAGGAGAGAGACCGTGGTCCATCTCCGGCGCCCCTATCCACCGGCAGAACAGACAGTCCCACCGATGTCAATGGTGCGGAGTCTATATGGCTCCAAAGTCCATCGAAGCCGATGGCTCTGTCTTCTTCGACCTGAAGAGCTGTTCCATCTTCTCGAGCCAAATTAGACGTCCCTTTGAAGTCATCTGCGTGTATAAGCGGCAACCCCAGCTGTCATGCGATAGCCCCAGGCAGAGTATGCATATCTCTTGAGGGTCTGCAATGGACATGGTCCTCTGGCACTGGCAGCATCACTGAAAACCAGACATAGCCATGATGGGACAAAAACAAAAGGGCCGCAAAATTTAAAAAAATCTATGGCGGGGAGCCTGTTGTGAGGAGAGAGAGAGAGAGGCCCCTCAGCGTTCCTGGAACCTCGACGGGGCTGCAACACTTACCATCAACGGTGAGAGAACAGCTGGGCACCGAGCGAGAGGCAGGACTAGTGACGTCGCTGGTAAGAGACTGCCCATAAAACTCAGTGACGTCGCTGGTAAGAGACTGCCCATAAAACTCAGTGACGTCGCTGGTAAGAGACTGCCCATAAAACTCGCAGGCAAGTGGCGAAAGAGCTGGGGAGCCTGTTGTGAGGAGAGAGAGAGAGAGAGGCCCCTCAGCGTTCCTGGAACCTCGACGGGGCTCCAACACTTACCATCAACGGCGAGAGAACAGCTGGGCGCTGAGTGAGAGGCGGGACTAGTGACGTCACTGATGAGAGACTGCTCATAAAACCGGCAGGTAAGCAGCACACGAAGACCGGTGGAAGCAGTTTGTGAGTCCAGGAATTTGGATATTGGTGAACTTTGCTAGTCTAGTTCCTCCCAGATTCAAGGGGAGGAAAAGAAAAGTTAAAAGTTTTCCCATATCTCCTATAACACCAAGAGGCCCGATGGACGACCATGTTTTTCGACGGGTTGAATCGCCACTAGAGGACAGTTCAGGAGGGCAGTTTTTGGCCTCCCTGAGTCCTGGCGCAAGACCACCACTCCCCCCACAATCGTTGGCAACATTACCAGATGGGTTTTTGCATCTAGAACCTCGCAGCCCCCACAAAGGAAGTGACTGTGTGAATTCTCGAGATTCAAAAACGAGTGATCATTTATCTAATCTTGAACGAGAATCAAAGAGGCCTGAGCAATGGCCTATTGATCCTCCTGAAGATGTAACACTAAAGGACATTTGGAAAATGTTGTAAAAAATGAATGAAAACATCCCTGTCAGCCACAGTGAATTCAAATAGATTACAGATTGAGGAACAAAAAAAGGGTGTGTCTAATTTAAAGGAAGAAATGGTGAAGGTAACAACTAAGGTAAAACTATTGGAAGATACTGAAACTATCCATATAAGAGAGAGTTTTTCTATCCATAAAGAATTGGAGAAGATAGAAAATATGATGAGGTATAAAAACCTACATCTGATTAATTATCCCCAATAGAAATGCTTAAAAAATATTTGCGAGATATATTGCAATACGAAGATAAAGATATGCCATTAATATCTAAGATTTTTTATTTTCCAGAAAAATTGGTAGGACAGAGAGAGGAAAAAGTTGAGACTTCAACTATTGGAGTCTCTACTTTCCTCGAGGAATCTATAGATATCATACAGAAAAGAGCATTTTTATTTGTTTCTCTTCAATTAGAATCCGACAAGGATAAACTGTTAGAGACTTTCTCAAACATAAAGATCTTATTTTCTGTGGTCAGAGAATATTTATGTTTCCTGATGTCTCAAGAGCCACGCAGGCTAAGAGGAGACATTTCCTTACCTTGAAAACGAAACCGCTTGCAATTGGGACAAACTTTTTTTTTTTTTTAAATATCCATGTATGTGTTATGTAATTTTTCAAGGAAATAAGTATAGTTTCTCAGACTCATAACATTTGGAGACGTTTTTGCAAGATAAAAATATAGAAGGAGGTAGTATAGATGGTCAAAAAGAAAGTTAATATCTCTCTCTCTTCAAAATGATATTTATGGTTAAATAATATGTTTTCTCCCCCTTTATTGGTGATATAATTGAGATACAAGATATTGAGATAAGTATATATTTGTTTCTTTAGTTATTAGTATCAATATTACTTATGTATATTTGTTTATTCAATTTTCATTCAAAAAATTCTTTAAAGTAGTAAATTAAAACATAAATAAATAAATAAATAAAATCTATGGCGGCGGGTGTCAATGGCCAGTGGGCACCGAAGCATCTCTGCCACGGGGGAATCGACCATGAAAGGAAACAGACCAGAATTATCAAACCCTGACTAGGTGTCCTAGTCAGGGTTTGCAAACTGCGAGGAAAAACCATGAAAACCGTGAGGAAAAACTTAAGTTTTCCAAAAGGCCAAAAAACAGCCAATTGAGTCACTCTCCACGATGCTTACAGCTCCACGGAAAAAGAAAGGCTGGAGAGGGACAAGTGGTTTAGGGCATGCTCAGTGTGCCCCCGTCAATGTTCTAGAAACTCTGACAAAGTTCTGTGTCGGGACTCCATCTGATGTACCCATGTGTGAGCACTACCATCCTGCTTGTCCTCGGAGAAATGACTATAATAATGTGGCATATTTCCTCTCCTGCCTCCCCTCTTCCACTTTTTCCTAACCTTTAACAAAACGGTATTGCTGTGCTCCTCAAATCCTTCATACTGTTTTTCCTTTGAAATAGTGTTTCTTCATTTAAAAAAGCTCTGAAAACTAATAGACTTTTCATATCTTATGTACACTGAATTTCCTTGGGCTTTATTGGTGAAAAATAGATACTTTTGGTCATATATATTGCATGAGGACATGTTATAGTAAAGATGTCCATTTAGTCCCCACGTGCAGGACATTACCAAACTGGCAGGTCCAGGCAGTTCATTACAAGGCAAGGGCAGTGCTTTGTTCAGCCTTCAATGCCTGCCAGCAGCATACGGTACTGTCCTCAATTTAAAAAAATTGTTGGCACCTATGACGTTTGCTATTATTGCCAAACACAGCCGCTTCTAATCTGTTCTATTACAATCCTTGGCATCTTCCCCAGAAGGGACAGAACTGGTGCAATGCCAGCCGAGCTTCCTAGCAACAGACAAAGCACTGAGAAATTGCCGATGCCCTATCAGCGGGTACTGTCTGTCAATTTCTCTACTGAAAAAAAACAATGAAAAAACGTGGATTTGCCATCTGAACACATGCATGTAAACATCTGGAAGCTCTCAAGAGGAAGCTCAGGGGTAGGAAAAAAAAAAAAAGATTCAACTCTGCCACTCCATAATTATCAGAGAAGTTTTACAAATGAGAGCTGAAGGAAAAAAAAACTGGCAAAATGTATTGAAATGAGGGTGGCTTCCTCTTCCACAGAGAAACTGGCAACTATACACCATGTTTTGTTATTTCTACAGATTGTAGATTGTTCCGTTCACCAATGTACTTCTTTTTAAGTCTGTGCGGAGCCAGGAGAAAGAGCTGCTATGTGGGTTGCTCCTTAAAACGTGTTTAAAGTGTAAGTAAATGATGTACCTTACCCTTAAAAATAAACCTCTTCATCATCAAAAGCTGCAACTTCAGATGAATTTTAAAAAATTCAGAAGTTTAACTCTGCAGAAACAGAATTATATTCTGTACCTGAGTCCAACATACTGTGCAGCCAGCTCACGGAAGTCATGCACAGAGAATGAGGGAAAACCAAGATGGTTGCATAGTTTGTGAATTTTAGAAGTACATTGTCAGTATAATGGAGGTGTGCATATATGTTTATCGGGCATCCCTGGGCTAGCAGAAACAGACAACTTTGGGTGGTTGCTAAGAGGAAGGACTCGGCTCTCTCAGATATGCTACTTACAGATCCTTCTAGGTTTCAGGTCTTGATCAGCCACAGCACATCCACAAAAAGTGGAAGGTGCACTCATCTCTTTGTAACTAGAGAGTCTGCCTTTTCAGTGGCAGCCCCTATGCTATGGAATTCCTTTCCCGAACAACTGCAACTCAGTGCTTGTATTAAAAACATTTAGAGGTCTTCTCAAAACCTTCCTTTTTAAGAAGGCCTTTTTTTGATTACCCCAGGCTTATTTTTTTTTTCTTTTAACCTTAAGGCATGTTTCAGGTCTGTTTATATATGTTGTTTATACTTGATTTGTTTTAATCATGTGTAACATTTTTATGGATGTTTTACTTTGTACACTGCCTAAGCCTTGTTTGTGGTTAGGCAACTAATAAATATTAATAAATGTAAATGTAAATGATTGAGGCCTAAAAATGAGCTGGCTTGCCTGGGAAGAACACTCTGCATATCTGGTCTCTAATTTGATTTCACCTTGCCTGATGATACCCTAGAGAACATGAGAACCCAGTGCTACAATGGCTGTAGGACAGGCTGTGGTATTATTTTCTCTCCTCTACTGAGTGTGATTAAAAATAGAAAAGCGAGTACCGTCCTCCTGGCAACCACAGGAACAATGCAGTGCAGTGGCAAAACAGAAAGAGGGATGAATCAGGGACTGTAAAATCCACATGTCAGACTGAGATGGTAGGCCTGGCTCATAGCCTTGGATGAGTCTCTTAAACCTGCCTATAACTCAACTTACCCAGTTGTAACTAGAGAAAAGAAATAAGTTAGTACACAGGATCTGACTGCTTCCAAAGAGGTGAGTGCAGGAGGTGCTTTGTAAATTCGAAACATTTGGCGGCATAGAAAACCAGTCTCCCTTACCAGTCCTGTACAGCGTTGAAAGATTCCTCGTTTGTGATGTCATACATCAGGATGAAACCCATTGCTCCCCGGTAGTAAGCTGTGGTGATGGTCCTGTACCTCTCTTGGCCTGCAGTGTCCTGTGAAAACAGGCAGAGGACAATAAAAATAAAACCCAGGGGGGCTCCAAAGGAATCCCACGTAATCAGCTGACTGACGAGTGCACGCAGATTTAACACGGCCATCGCCCTTATGGAGCAATTCTTCCTGTGAGTGGTAATTAACCTTGCTGTTTGGGGAGAAACAAGTCTTAAGGAATTGCCTTACATACTTTGGACTGTAAACGTGCACTCATTTTATATAAACCAAACTGCAGTCCACAGGAGATCCACTCAACTCTTTCTATCTTACGATCCAAACAAACCAGGCAAAGCAGTGGGTAAACAGACTTTATCCAATTGGCTAGCAGACTGCATACAGTTTTGCTATGAAAAAGCAGGCCTTCCTCTCAAAGGTCGAGTAAAGGCACATTCAGTAAGGGCAACGTCAACCTCAGTAGCACATTATCGTTCAGTACAGATAGCTGACATTTATAAAGCCGCAACATGGAGTTCTCTTCACACCTTTGCAGCCCACTACTGTCTCGACAAGGAAGGACGACAAGATTCAGCCTATGGACAATCTGTCTTAAAAAACTTGTTTCCAGCATAATCCCAACTCCTTCCACATCCAACTTTTCGTGATTTCAGGCTGCCTCATTTTTTCCAACAGTATGCCAGTTGTGCCTATTGCACAAGTTGTACGCTGTTGGTCCAGTACAAAGATGACTCAGCCTGTAGCTTTCTAATCACCCATATGTGAGGACTACCATCCTGCTTGTCCTGGGATAAAGCAAAATTGCTTACCTTGTAATAGGTGTTATCCCAGGACAGCAGGATGTAGTCCTCACGAAACCCACCCGCCACCCCGCGGAGTTGGGTCCGATACGTTTTTATTAATTTATTTTTGGCTACCGCTCATTGCTACAAACGAGACTGAAGTGAGACCCCTGTAGCCAGGAATATCATGGCATGCTGAGCATGCTCAGTAGGCACACAGTGCCAGTCAAAAGTTTCTAGAAACTTTGACAGAAGATTTTCCGTATAGGGCTCCATTACTGATGTCACCCATATGTGAGGACTACATCCTGCTGTCCTGGGATAACACCTATTACAAGGTAAGCAATTTTGCTTAATTATTAGGAAAGGAATGGTGAGTAAAATGGAGAAAGCAGGATTTTGGTCCTCACACATGGGTGACATCATCAGATGGAGCTCAGCATAGAAAACTTGTGTCAAAGTTTCTGGAACTTTGACTGAGCATGCCCAGCATATCCTATTCCAAGTGTCCACGCAGGGTCCCTCTTCAGTCTTGTAACATAGAATTACGATAAAAATTAAAACAAAAAATAGGAGAAACCCAACTCCGCAGAGTGGTGGGCGGGTTTTGTGAGGACTAAGATCTTGCTGTCCTAGGAGAACATCTGTTACAGGTAAGCAACTCTGTTTTCTCCTAGGACAAGCAAGATGGTAGTCCTTGCACATGGGTGAATCCCTAGCTAGAGGCTGCTCCCCAACACAAAAGGGGACCAACAAGCACCAACCAGGGGCCAACGGGCACAACAACCACAGTGCTTTGGTAACACAGGGGAGAGAGCCTGAATCCGAACAGTGGGCCCTAGGCAGGGAGAGTTAGGGTCTACACCTAAAAAAGATTCCGAAGGACAGACTGGCCGAACGTATTGTCATGTCGGCCATTCCTACCCAGACAGTAGTGAGATGTGAATGTGTGGAGAGAACTCCACAGCGCAGCCTTACAGATTTCCACAGGAACTGCTCGCAAGTGGGCCACTGATGTTGTCATGGCTCTGACAGATTAAGCCTTGACATGACCCCCAAGATACAGTCCCACCTGGACATAACAGAAGGAGATTCAGTCTGTTAGCCAATTGAATAGTGTGTTTGGCAACGGCAACCCCCAATCTATTCTTATCAAAGGAAATGAAAAAGTTGGGTGGACTGTCTATGGGTTTCTGTCCACTCCAGACAGAAGGCTAAGGCTCTCTTGCAATCCAAACTGTGCAGGATTCGTTCACCTTGGTGCGAATGGGGTCCGGGACAGAATGTTGGCAGGACAATTTATTTATTTGTTGAGTTTTATATACCATCATTCGGTAAAGCCATCATAACTGTTTACAAAATTTAAATTGTAACTCTCTTAACAATTGTGGAAAAAGTATAACAATGTGCATATTGAAATGTTTAACCTCTGTTTAAGTCCAGAAAGTATCATTATGTGGGAGGAGGAGGGATTGTTTGTCCTGGTTGGAGAGAAGTTATTTTGAGGTTTTTGGATGAAAGTTCGATTGGGAGTTAGGATGTTCAGAAGTATGAAGGTCAGTGTAGAATTGACTGGTTAAGATGAAAATCCGTCACCACCTTAGGCAGGAACTTAGGGTGCATACGCAAGGCCACCTATCACGCTCTGGTTGTTCTTCTTACATCGACAAATGCCCCACAGTGGGTCCTACTAGAATAAACAATTTTGGGGGACATATCACTCTCAGCTCTCCCGTGGCAGCCTACATCCTCTTGGGCATCGATTCCCTACTGCCCTTTGCGCTGAGCACTACCCTGCGTCTTTGGCATAAAGACGCAGGAAGAGAGCCATATACTCCCTTAACGCATCTCTTTGAAAATGCTATTTTCCCTCATACCACAAAATCCAAAGCATCCCGACTATGGATTGATGCTGGCATTAAATATATTGATCACATCCAAATTCAGGGCTCTCTAATGACACAGGCAGATATTAGCTCTTGTTACAAATTAGGGAGTGTGGATTTTCTATTGTATGCCAAAATCTATCATTTTGTAAAAGGGGCTACAAGAAATAGTACGCTGCACCTTATTGTTTCATTGTTTGAAAACTACTGCATGAATGTACATAAGATGAGGGGTCTTATATCCAAAATATGCACACTATTATCAGGGAGGAAGCAGGGACAGTTCCGACAACAGAAGGCCTGGTTAGCTGATTTTGGACATAATTTGGAAAATGAAGAATGGGCCCAAATATTCACATCAGCCTATAAATACTCATTCCCTGTACATACCCGGATCAGGAGGAGTGACTGGACCACCAGTATCGTCCCAAGCTATAACTGTCACCAGGGAGAGAGCCAAGGCTGAAATAATTCAAGGGGCAAGCCCTTCTAGGCCCCCTAAGAGCGAGGGAGATAACTGTCTCCCTAAACACAAAGGAACTAAATTTTTTTTTTTTTTTACTTGAGTTAATACAAATCAAATACTTGCTTGAGCTTACCCCACAAGAAAGAAAGAAAGGACCCCGCAGGGTAAGGGCAAGCTAAGAAGGAAAGGGAGCCACAGGGTGAGCTGCCAGCATCTGCTGGAGACAGACAAATACTGAAGGGCTGCAGGGTAGGCTCTGTCCTGATATAGGATACCCTTTCAGTTTTGGTCTTTCTCCATCTGCTGGACAGGAGGCTCAACCCATAGTCTGGACTGATCCATGGTACTAGAGGAACGAAAATTAGCAGGTAAGAACTAATTTTCCTATTTCAGCGAATCTCCAAGAAAATTGTTGCAAAATGATGTACCGGTGGCACTACACACCTTCACTCTTACATCGATTTATACCCACCATCTCTGCGGATTGTTGGAGGCAGTGTGGGGGGACTAGAACTTATCACATTTGGTGGAAATGTAGGAAAATAAGCAGTTCTGGGCTGAGATATTTAAGTGGCTCTCCTCTATTATTCATACACCCTTAGAGGTAGAGCCGTGGCATGCCTTGTTAACATTACCTATAGCATCATTGTGCAATTCTGCTCACAAAACAAGTAGCTCTAAAATACTATTGGCATAAAGCAACTCTGCCCATTCAAAACAAATTTTAAAAATTATATGGATCATATAATAACGCAGAAAAGAGGTTTGCTGCATCCACAAAGATCCTATAACTATGAATCTTGATATTTTGAGCTGTCGTGCATCACAGATTTCCAGAAGAAAATCTGCACTGCTAGCAGTCAAGGTTGCTGGTCTTACAAACATCAACATCTAATCAGTGTGAAAAACATGTTTCAAAGAACAAGCGCCAGAAATGAGACACCATAAGGGCATGAGAGAGAGAGAGCACGGAGGGAGCTAGAAATACTGCCTGTGTGTGACATACTGTTATATGTGACAGAAAATGCTATTACCTCCCTTCTTTTTTTCCTCCCAGATTTTTCTCCTGCTCCTTCAATTCTCGCTCCCCACAACCCATCTCCCCCTTCGCCTCTGCAGCGTCCCTTCCCTCCCTCAGATTATGCTTGTGCCCTTCTTTCATCCGCTGCACAGGGCCTTCACTTTCCCTCCCTGTGTTTAAAATCATGAGAGGTCTAGAAAGGGTAGATGTAAATTGGTTATTTACTCTTTCGGATAATAGAAAGACTAGGGGGCATTCCATGAAGTTAGCATGTGGCACATTTAAAACTAATTGGAGAAAGTTCTTTTTTACTCAACGCACAATTAAACTTTGGAATTTGTTGCCCGAGGATGTGGTTAGTGCAGTTAGTATAGCTGTGTTTAAAAAAGGATTGGATAAGTTCTTGGAGGAGAAGTCCATTACCTGCTAATAAGTTCACTTCGAGAATAGCCACTGCTATTACTAGCAACGGGTACTTGCCAGGTTCTTATGGCCTGGATTGGCCACTGTTGGAAACAGGATGCTGGGCTTGATGACCCTTGGTCTGACCCAGTATGGCATGTTCTTATGCCTGGTAGCTAGGCATATCCATGCCCATGACTCTCTAACCCTTTAACACCCATCATGCAAACCCATATTGGAAGACAGTCACCCTAACCATCTTCACCTCATAGTGTCAACCACATCCTCTTAAAAAGTTCAGAGTTACAAAGATAGAAAGCAGAGTTGCTTACCTGTAACAAGTGTTCTCCAAGGAAAGCAGAATGTTAGTCATCACACGTGGGTGACATCATCAGATGGAACCCAGCTTGGGAAACTTTTCTTAACGTTTCTAGAAACTGACTGGCAGACTGAGCATGCCCAACATGCTGCTGACCACCTGTCCACGCTGGGTCCCTCTTGAGTCTTCGAAAAGAGTTTGAGGAAAAGGAAATCAAAAACCCAAGAGAAACCCAGCTCTGCAAGTGGTGAGTGGGTTTCATTAGGATTAACATCCTGCTGTCCTGTGAGAACACCTGTTACGGATAAGCAACTCTGCTTTCTCCAAAAACAAGTAGGATGGAAGTCCTTACACATGGATGATTAAGTAGCTTCAGGCCGCTCCGAACATGTGCTGCAGACAACTGGTGCCAACGTGCACAACAACTGGCATGGCAACAATCACAGGAGCAGGCCTGCACCCAAGAATAGGGCCCATGGAGGAACAGTTGGATTTTATAGCTGAAAGAGATTTCGGAGGACGGACTGTCCGAATCAACATCCCACCTGCCATCTTTGTCCAGGCAAAAACGTGAGGCGAATGTGTGGAGGGAACTCCAAGTCGCTGCTCTGCAAATCTCATGGATGGGAACTGCACGCAAGTGAGCCACCGAGACGGACATGGCCCATACGGAGTGGGCTTTGATGTGACCATCAAGCGACAAGCCCGCCTGAGCATAGCAGAAGGCAATACAGTCTGCTAGCCAATGGGATAGGGTCTGTTCACCCTGGTGAGCATGAGACCTTGGGAAGAAAGGTTGAGATGGAACTCTGAAATCACCTTGGGTGCGTTCACAGGACCACCTTGTCGTGACAAAACTGGGTATGACACCAGAGCTTGCAGTTCACCAACCCTGTGAGCTGATGTAACCGCAACCAAAAATATAACTTTCCAGGAAAGATATTTCAGGTTGCAAGATCGCAATTGCCCAAACGGAGGTTTCATGAGTTGCAAGAGGACCACGTTGAGATCCCAGGCAACCGCTAGAGGACGAGTTGGAGGCTTTAGCTGCAATAACCCCACCTGAATCGACCCATGAGTGAATGGGAAGAAATCACTGTACCATCCATACCCTGATGGTATGCCCCAATGTCCCTGAGGTGTACTCTCACAGAAGCGGTCTGCAGACCAGGCTCTGAGAGTGACAACAGGTAGTCCAAGAGTGAGGAAAGGGAGCACGAAAAAAGGGTCCAAGTCATGTCCCTCACACCAAGATGAAAACATTTTCAACTTTAGATAAGATTTTTTTAGTGGATTTTTTTTGGACTCCAGAATAATATGCGACACCCCCTCCAAAAGGCCAAGGGCCTGCACAGTCACCTGGTCAACATCCAAGCTGTGAGAGCCAGGGCTTGTAGGTTGGAGTGGCAGAGCCTGCTCTGGGGTCCTGGGTGATTAGATCCAGAGCTGTTCCCAATCGGATCAGATGGCACGAGGCCAGTAGGTGGCGATCAGGATCATGGAGCCCTGATCCTGTTGCAACTTCTGGAGTGTTTTCGATGTGAGAGGAAGGGGAGGGTAAGCATACAGCAGCCATTGCCCTAGTGAATCAAAAAGGCATCTGCCACCGATCCGCTACTCCTCCAACCTAGGGAGCAGAAACTGTGTACTTTCCTGTTTTCCACGGAGGCGAAGAGGTCTATGTCCGAGGCCCCCCAGGAGCGAAAAATCTGGTTCGCTACTGTGCCCTATGGACTCATTGCACTACCTCTTTACTAAGGGACCATTCATGAGGCTAGAATGCTTGGCTCAAGGAATCTGCTAGAGTGATGCCACAGTTGATGGCCCACGACCAAATGTGGACCGCCTCCTGACAGAGGGTGAAGTACCCTGTTCCCCCCTGTTTTGTTCAGATACCGCATGGCTACCTGATGGTCAGTTTTCACAAGTACCACCTTGTTCAGGAGTTGCTCTTGGAACACCTGTAGGGTGTACTGAATCACTTGCAGTTCCAAAAGGTTGGTCTGGAACTGCGATTCCTGTGCAGACTAAAGCCCCTGGATGTGGAGGCCCACAACATGTGCCCCCCGTCTGGGATGCATCAGTGGTAAGGGTAGCCTGGGGTTGAGGTCTCCAAAAGGGGCATCCCCACTCCAGATTTGAGGGGGTTGCCCACCACTGGAGAGACTGCTGCAACAGTTTTGTGACCAGAACATGAGCACACAGGTCCTGAGTAGATTGACACCATTGGGAACGCAACGTCCATTGTGCTCTGTGCATGTGCAGCCGAGCCAGAGGGATGACATGCACAGTCGCTGCCATGGGGCCCAACAAGCAAAGGAATTGGTGAGCAAAGACCATGAGCAGTCTGAGATCTGTGGAGCGAGAGCCACAAGGGTCTCCGCCCTGTCTTGAGGCAGAAAAACATTTGCTTGGACAGTATCCAGACGAGCTCCAATTAAGTCCAGTTGTAATGAGGGTTGGAGGTGGGATTTTGGGTAGTTGATCAGAAATCCCAAGGTCTCCAGAATTTAGATCATAATGTGCATGGCGTCCTGTGTCCCTTGTCGGGAGTTGCTCTTTACAAGCCAATCGCCGAGGTATGGAAAAATGTGAATCCCCCGCCTTCAAAGATGGGCTCAGACCACCACCAGACATTTGGTAGACACTGGGTGCAGACACCAGGCCAAAGGGGAGAACTCGATACAGATAGTGGTTCCAGTCAACTAGAATTCGAAGGTACTGCTGATCCCTCTGAAAGATGGGGATATGGGCGTATGCGTCTTTTAGAGACTGAGGAAACAGAACCAGTCTCTCGCTTTGAGAAGGGAGATCAGTGTGCCCAGTGAAACCATTTTGAACTTTTCCTTCACTAAAAAACGGTTTAAGGCTCTCAAGTCCAGAATGGGTCAGGGGCCACCTATTTTCTTGGGGATTAGAAAATACCTGGACTGGAACCCCTCTCCCTGCTGGCTGGGAGAGGGGTTCTATTCCCCCTTGAGTCAGTACAAGGGCAGCGAAGTCTATCCAAAGTATCTGCAAATCCCCTGCTGCTTGCCTCCGGGGACACGGAAGTGAGTGACGTGGAAGTCACTGGAAGTGCAACTGGTAACTGACACACAATGGACAGGACCCAAAGGTCTGAAGTAATTAAGGTCCATCAATCTGGAGTCTGCCCCCAATGGGGTCGGCAAGCTGCGGAGGAGATTGGCTTATAAGGGGCCATTTCCGCACTGCGATCTCCCAGTCAAAACCCTGTGGTGGGTTCTGCAGCGGGACTATAGTTGTGTGTGGAATTTGAGGTTGGCTTGGCCTCGCCCTGGCAGGACTTTAGAGCTGGCAGGTAGTATTTGCATGGCCGATAAAAAGGGCACTTCGGGTATTGCCAAGGGGGCTTTTTGGATGGCTGAGTGCCACCGCCTTTTTAATTCTTTCACCAGACTGTCCCCTGAACATGGCAAATCAGTCAGGCAGTCCTGGGACTTAAGGGCGAAGATCAGAGGTGCGCAGCCACACAGTCCGCCGAGCCCCGATGCCTGCCGCAGTGGTTCTCATGGCTGTTTCAAAGACATCATAGGCAAAGTGTACTTCGTGCTTGTCGCCCTCAAGGCCCTGTTGAATGACTTTTTGGAATTCATCCTGGAATTGTAGTGGCAGGTGCTCACTGAACTCCTGGGCCTGCTTCCACAGGTTTCTGGAGTACTGATCCATGTATAGCTGGTAACAAGCAATACGGGCTGACAACATTGCGCCCTGAAAAATACAGTGACCCAGGGCATCAAGGGCCCTATGCTCTCGCCCTGAGGGGGTGGGGGGGCCCAAGGCATGGGTACGGATCCTCTTTGCCTTCTTCAGAGCGGATTCTACCACCAATTGGTGGGGGAGCTGATGGCACTCAAACCAGTGGTAGGTTGGACCAGGTAAACGGCGTCCATCTTACGAATTACAGGAGGTACCGATATGGGATGCTCCCAAAGGCAGACCCACCAAGTCTTTGAAAATGTCATGGACTGGTACTGCCACAACCTCTTTCGGAACATCCAGGAATTGCAGAATCTCGAGCATGTTGTGCCTAGAGTCTTGTTCAGTTAAAAGTAGGAAAGGCACAGATTCTGCCATGGCCTTCACAAACCCCTTGAAGAAGAGATCCTCTGGGGGAGATTTTCACCATTGCTCCGGAGGAGAAGGCTCAGAGGAAAGATCCTCTGATTCCTCAGTGGAGGATATGGCCGCCTCCCCTTCCCAGGGATCATAAGGGGCCTTTCCCTCATTTGCGATCCCCCAGGGATGCAGGGGCTGGGAGACCCAGCTGTGTCCGGAGTGTGGGCCTCAAGGGCACAGAGAAAGGCGCTGGAGGTACTGATGGGCCTCGAGGTTGCAGGAGTGCAGAGGGAACTGCTGGCATAGACAGGATCAGCGACATCAATAGCACCGGTGGAACAGAGCCTGATGGTCCTATAAGAGTTGGAAGGTGGAGAAGCACCATGCATCTCTGAGCCGCCATCAAATCAGATGGCCCTTCCTCCTCAGAGTTGCTCACCGGTATGGGAGCTGGTGGCAGCGGTGCTCCCTTTGGCCATGAAGGAGCTTGGGGGCACCAGAGCTGGCTGCATTGATAAGACACCGAGCAGCAAATCGAGCTGCTCCAATAAGGGCGCAAGCATGGAGTAGGCAGGCTCTTGTGGCGGTTCCAGTGGAACCGGAGGCTCAAAGCCCTACAGGGCCTGGCCAACCACCAACCGCACGCACCTCTCTAACTCCTCCTCAAAAGCAGCCGATGGCAAGACTGTATGAGGAGGAGAGGGCAGAATCGGGACAATCCCCGGAGAGAGGGGGGGGGCACAGATTCCTCCACCGGTGTTAGTGGAGACTGCAGAGAGGCTTCAGCAGGACCGAAGGGAACTGTTTCCTCTGCCTGGGACCGCTTCGGAGGAGCCACAGATGTCGATGCCTGTCCGTGGTCCGGCTTTGATGACAATGAGCGGTGACTATTTTTCTTCGACTGCTGTCTGTGGTCACCACAGTCTCTTCCTGGGATTGAGGAAGAGAGAGGAATCCAATTGGGAACAGAATGACAGAGACTATAGACGGTCTCCTGCGCCCAAATCGCGTCTGGGGAGCAGTTGCGGAGGCGACCCCTGAGTACAAATTTGAACCTCCTTACCAAGAGGAGTTGAGGTTCCCGATGCAGATGAGGGATCTGGTCCTTTGGATCCGAATAATTTCTCCATCTTATTGAAATGTGCCTAATGGCCTTTTAGGGTCACCTGGGCACAAAGGTCGCAACCGTGGATATTGTGGGGGCGCCCCTAGGCAAAGGACACAGACCTTGTGCGGATCTGTGATGGACATAGTCCGGGGGCACTGGGAGGTAACGGCGGAAGCTGGTCGATGCCATTGGAAAAAGTATGCGGCAGACGGTTGATGGAAAAAATCGTTGGCAATCAACTGCGAAGAAGCACAAAACTTACCAGGACACAGAGAATGGAACTGATGAAAAATTGGAGGGACCCTACGCGATGTGGGAAGCAAGAAACTTAAGAAAAAGTTGTGAAAAAAGCACGAGCTCACAACCAGCGAGGCAGCAGCTTCGTGGAAAGGAAGAGACTGAAGAGTGACCCTGGGTGGATGTGTGGTTAGCAGCATGCTGGGCATGCTCAGTGTGCCAGTCAAAGCTTCTAGTAGCTTTGACAAATGTTTTCCGTGCTGGGCTCCATCCAATAATGTCACCCATGTGTGAGGACTAACATCCTGCTTGTCTTTGAAGAAAAGTCAGAGCCTTCGTTTGTTAGTAGGTTAAGAAGTCATGCAGGTCACTGTGATTAGAAGAAGGTGTTGCCACCACATTGAAACTACAGAACTACAGTTTCTTCTATGGTGATTAATGAAAGCAAACCCCCCCCCCCCCCCCAAACATTTTACCATCACATATAATAGCAGTCTTCTAGCGCAGTAG
This sequence comes from Rhinatrema bivittatum, assembly GCF_901001135.1. Classification (NCBI taxonomy): domain Eukaryota; kingdom Metazoa; phylum Chordata; class Amphibia; order Gymnophiona; family Rhinatrematidae; genus Rhinatrema; species Rhinatrema bivittatum. The sequence goes on from NC_042622.1 coordinate 241,542,182, forward strand.
TAACTGGCTTGTTTCTGGAGAAACTTGGATTGTTTGTCTTTGTGATAACTTTCATTGGATCCATGCAAGGATTGGCCAAAGATGCAGAGTGTGAGCTTTTTCCTTTCTGGAGGGACCCAATGTGGTCTCAAAAGTACATGTACACTGTCACCTTTGGATAACTTCTGTTAACCAGCAAGAGGAGGACTGAAGATTCACTGCCTTATTTATAGCTGTGCCAGTTCTCACTCAGTAGAGAAGAGCTCTCTGCTCTTTGATCCAGCTCCTTGCAGGGAACAGGAAAGGAGGGGGTGGGCCTGGAGCAGCAGAGCAAAGGTGATCATTTTGAGGAGGTTGGGAAGGGGTGAGTGGGGACCAGCTGTAGGGTATGTGTATGAGAGAGGGGGAATTGGGGGAGAGAGGCAGTGATTTTGAGTATGAGAAAGAAGGGATTGGTGTTGGGTATGTGGGTATCTGTACTAGATGGGGTGAGAGGATAGGATACAAAGGAAAGCAGAACCAGAACACAGTAATGACCCCTGCCTCCTCCTCATTCCCTCCACTGTCCCCCACCCCCTCAATTCACATCCTCTCCTTTGATCTTGGATTCTATGCCCCAGATCCACGAACCTCCAAAAACCCTTCCTACCTCCCCCTCCCCAGGTCTTAGAACTTAGCCCTGGACACCGCCTAATCACGCCTTCCTCACTCCCAGAACCTCTCCCTCTTCTCCCATCGCAGATTCCTGATTACCACCCTCTCCTCCAGTCTTCCCCATTTCCGGTCCTTCTCCCTTCCTCGTCCTCTTCCCATCTCTGGTCCTCTCACCCTCCTCCTCTCCCCATACTGATACCTGATATCCCTTTTTCCTCACCCCAAAAAAAAAAAATAGAAAAAGAAATTAGAGACACATGCAAGGTTTATAATTTATAATGTAATATAAAGGATGGAAAGGTTTGTCAGTGTACTTCAGAATTTCCACGTTTTTGCCACAGAATCTACCCTGGAGCCACAGCAGTACACTCTGGGGCTGTGCCTTACATCTATTCACTGTTGTCCAACCTTACTAAGGGGTGGGGGGTGAGAGCACAGTCAGTGCCTGGGAGTGGTAAAAATCCTAAATCTGCCACTGGTTACAGTACTATGCACCTTTGGGCAGCGTTTCAGTCTCCTCTGGCTTTTTGAGTGCTGCCAGGCTGGAGATCCTCTATGAAAGAGTTGGGTAGAATAGTCTCAATGATAATATTCAGGAGAAGGGGGGAAAAGTGCAGCCATACAGGAAACAATGGAAAGGTAAAAAAAATAAAAAAAAACCCCAAGGACAAAAGCACTTCATCTAAAAGTTGAGAGGGGATGGACAGTTTTATTGTTTCTCATATGCCAGTAGTAACTAGGAGGGAAAAGGCGACAAATGCCACATACTGTCTGGTTGTCCGCACAAGCTATCATTTATTTATTTATTTATTTATTCTATACCGGTGTTCGATTTTACATATCACATCGGTTTACATTCAACCAAAAACTGCAGGAAATCAGGCGTTTCCTTTGTCTAATACATTGAACAATTGTAACATGGAAGTGGTTAACAAGGGATATGAATGGAACATGGAAATGGTTAACGAGGGAGAGGAACATTAATGGAGGTCAAAGTGAAAGGAACTCTTATGTTGTAGTCAGGCGTAGGATTTACTTCTTATAGTTAGGACAAGGTGGAAGAGCTTCTATTTTACAGTGGTCATGCCCAGAAATAATATCTTACATTGGAGTCTCAGTGGTCAGTGAGAGGTTAATAGAATAGTAAGGGTGTATGTCGGTTGATAGGGGGCTGGCTGTTGACTGGGCTGTAGGGGTTTGTTCTGGTGTTAGAGTTCGGTCATGTTATTGCAGCGAAGGCTTTAAGAAATAGCCAGGTTTTAAGCTTTTTCTTGAAGGATTGGGGTGATGGGTCTGTTCTGAGATCTGTGGGGCGCTTGTTCCACAGGGTGGGTCCGGCAAGTGAAAGCGATCATTCTCTTGTTGATAATTTGTGTGTTTCTTTTGGTGATGGTGTTTGTAGGAATCCGGTGTTTGATGAGCGAAGGCTCCTTGGTGGAGTGTGGAGGTAAAGGGGTGTAGTTAGCCAGTTGGAATTGTTGCTTTGGAGAATTTTATGAACAATGGTTAAAGCTTTGTATTGGATTCTTTGATGAATGGGCAGCCAGTGTAGCTGTTTGAGTATAGGTGTTATATGCTCTGTTCTTCTGCTGTTGGTGGGAGCTTTAGCGGCAGCATTTTGTAGAAGTTGGATGGGTTTGAGGTATGATGCTGGGAGGCCTAGGAGTAGGGAATTGCAGTAGTCGAGCTTGGAAAACGGGAGGGCCTGTAGGACTGTTCGAAAGTCTTGTGGGTAGAGGAGTATTTTGAGTTTGCGTAGGATCTGGAGTTTATAGAATCCATCTTTCAAAGTATTGATGTGTTTTTTGAAGTGAAATTGGGTATCTATGATAATGCCCAGGTTTTTTGCTGAGGAGAGTAGTTGGTTGTTTGGTTGGTGTGCGTTGGGGTCCGTACTGAGAGGTGGTGTGGGATTGTTGGATATGTAGATGATTTCTGTTTTGTTGTGATTGAGGGTGAGGGATAGTTGAGAGAGAAGGTGTTTTATTGTGCTCAGGTGGGAGTTCCATAAATTTAGAGTGTGGTCAATTGAGTAATTGATTGGGAGTAGAATTTGAACATCGTCAGCGTATATGTAGTATAATAATCCTATTTCGCTTAGTAGTTTGCATAGAGCCTGGGGGGCTCGTGGGCCTCGGGTGGGCTCCGGGCGCTCTCCTCGGCCGAAAGGGGTTGGTCATCTCACCGTTGTGGGTCAGTGGGCGGCAGCTTCGACGGCTGGAGGACGGGAGGCCAGCCTTGATCGCGTGCCTGGGGTTGAACAGTGCCTGAGGTTGAACAGTGCAGAAGACAGGGAAGAGCCTTGTGGGACCCCGTGTGGAAGGGATTTGGATTCGGTGTTGTTGATTTTGACTTTGTAGGATCTGTTTGATGGGTAAAGAGTTGAACCAGTTGAGGCTTGTGTCGCGGAGGCAGATTTCCTTTAGCCTGTGGATTAGAGTTTTGTGATTGACCATATCAAAGGCGGCAGAGATGTCAAGGAGGATGAGTAAGTAGGAGTGGTCACAGTCCAGGCCTCTGAGAATTGTGTTTGATAGTGACAATAAAAGGGTTTCGATGCTGAGGGATGTTCTGAAGCCATGTTGGGCTGGGAATAGTATATTGTGGGTGTCCAGATATTCGGAGAGTTGACGATTTACTATTTTTTTTCAAGGATCTTGGCAATGAAGGGGAGATTCAAGATAGGTCTGTAGTTGGCTGGGTCGGTTTCATCTAGCTGAGGTTTTTTGAGAATCTGTTTGATGATGGTGCATTTTAGTTGATCCGGGAAGGTGCCTTGGTCAAGGGATAGGTTGATTATGCTTGCTATTGGTTTGGCAATGTGGTTCGGTATTTGTTTAAGGAACTTGACAGGAATTGGGTCGATGGGATGGGCTGCAAGGGTGATATTAAGGATAATTGATTCTATTTCGGTGGATGCGACGTTTTCGAAGTGTGTCCATTTGACATTATTTGTGGTTGTTTCTGATGTAATCTCATTGTCTGAGGTGGGGTTTTTTGCAATTAGGTTTAATATTTTGTTGTTAAAGAACTGTGCTAACTCATCACAGGCATTTGTCTGGTTTTCTGTTTTGTTTGAGTTTTGCGTTGGTTGGGTGAGGTTGTTGACAAATGTGAATAGGGTTCTGGAGTCGAATTGGTAGTTATGTATTTTTGCTGCATAGAAGTTGCGTTTGGCTTTGTCAATGTCGGCCTTGTATATGTAAAGTATGGTCCTGAAACGATCTTTTAGTTGGGGGTGGCGTTCAGTCTCCATTTCTTTTCGGCTTGTCTTAGTAGGTGTTTGATGTTTTTCAGTTCAGGGGCGTACCAAGGAGCTTTTTGTTTGTAGGATGGTTTGAGTTCTTTTGTGATGAGAGGACATTTGATTTTGGCAATTTCTGAGTTGATATTGAGCCATGAGTTTATGGCGGAGTTTGTGTCAGTTAGGTTTAGGGCTTCCAGGGAGGCTGGGAGTGTTTTGATTAGCTCATCGCTGGTGCATACTTTATTGAACTTGATGATTTTGCCGACTTTCTTTGGATCAGGAGTAGGGTTTCCAAGGTGTAATTTGGTTTGTATCAGTTTATGGGCTGACCAGGGGATTGCGGGAGCTGTTGGTGGGGTGTAGTTTGGGATTTTTTTGTTGGTGAAAATGAGGTCGAGTGTGTGAGTCTCTTATTTTTGCGAAGCCGATTGCATTCATGGATTCAGTGAGGAGTTGGCAGGTGGCTGTGGGGGGCATTTTGTCCATATGTAAGTTGAAGTCACTGAGTACTATTGCCGGGATGTTCATATTAATATTGTTTGCAATGGTTTCTATTAGTGGGGATAAGTTGTGTTTGAGGAGGCCCAGTGGTGCGTAGATGAGAAGGATTTGGAGGTTCTTTGATTTAAAGAGACCTATTTCGAAAGGGGGTGGAAGGTTGATGGGATGGACTTTGAATTTGAGTTTTTTGGAAGCCATGAACAGTAGGCCGCCTCCTTTTTTTTTTTGGTCGGGGTATGGAGAATATATTGTAGATTTTCTTGGGAAGTTGATTGATGAGTACTGTGTCGGAGCTTTTGAGCCACGATTCGGTGATACAGAAAAGGTCGGGGTGGGTATCAATGGTATCTTTTTTGCAATAGATTGAGCATGGATTAAGGTCAGTGTTAGGATGGTTAGGGTTGTGAGGTGTGGGAGGGTGTGTGTAGGGATAGTGGTCAGGCGTCATGGCCTGGTAGGGTTGAGCTTTTCATTGTGTGTGTTGTCTCTGTTGTATGAGATGATTGGGATGTTGTACTTTGAATCCATTTTTGGGGTTGTTCTTTGTTTTGCTTTGCTATTGGTGTGATGGAGTTACTGTTTGGGTTTGGGTGTACCGTGCCGGTTCTAGGTGGCCTTTGAGCAAGCTGTGTGGTGATGCGCCTCAGGTGCTTCTGGTGCGGTACAAAGGGGCACACTAAGGGGCAGGCTCCTTAGTCGCTCGGTGAACTGGTGGTCTTTTTAAATGTTCCTTGTCGCTTCCGCTGACGTCGTGGGTCGGTGGGCAGCGGCCTGGGTGTCGGCTGGAGGACGGAGCTGCTGGAGGACGGGAGGCCGACCTTGATCGCGTGCCTGGGGGGCTCGTGGGCCTCGGGTGGGCTCCGGGCGCTCTCCTCGGCCGAAAGGGGGTGGTCATCTCACCGTTGTGGGTCAGTGGGCGGCAGCTTCGACGGCTGGAGGACGGGAGGCCAGCCTTGATCGCGTGCCTGGGGGGCTCGCAGGCCTCGTGTCGGCGGGTAGGTACCGGTCCGGTTGGGGCCTTGGGTGGGCTCCAGGCGCTCTCCTCAGCCGAAAGCATTTGACCTGGTTGAACCTAACAACTGCAGTGACAGTGGATTTCCTCCCTCACCCCAAAGCACTGACAATACCATAGGGCATGCAGTCACAAGGGGGTCATTACACTATTATGGCTAAAGGCTCCTACTGTAGCCGAAGTTACTCTTAAAGGAGCTGACAGTGAACCAAACAAAAGTGGTTCTGAAGCAAAAGGTGGACATTATAGCAATGTATGAGACAAAGAACTGCTATTATGCCATAAACAGGACATTGCTTAAACCAGCTGACATGAACTGTTTGAGGCTGCAGTGGCCTACACAGACATTGTATTCAGTTAAACAGGACATTCTGATCAATAAGCTCTCTCCCAGCACATCCATCATCACGCGTATCTGCTGCTAAGTAGAAAAATCAGCTTTTAATTACTCACCAATTAAGTACCCATGGACAGGGCATATCCAATCAATAAATGATCACCTCTGGGAGATAGGGGGCACTCACGTCTAGGTTCCCTCTTCTTCTTTAGTTCCTTTCTTCCCAGTTTGAGCCAAACCCATCCATGTTGCTACAAAGTTCCTGAATACCAAGGGCACTCTGTGGTTCCTGTCTGCAGATGTTGCAAGCCAGGCTAGTCTCTGATGTCTTATTGTTAGCATGCTAAGGTCCATCTGCCAGTCATTCCTTGCAGAAAAGCCTCTGCCTTCCTGGGACGGATGAGAAATGATTCCTGTCTAAATGCACATTGTGGAATTGTTTCCAGCTAAGCCATGGGGTCGTTAAGTCCCTGCACGTGTGGCCAGCCCTAGAGAGTGGATCTTGGATGGGACAGCCAGACTACTGCTGAGAGGTTGCTAGACGCTGCACACTCCTTTCTGAATGTACACATAACACCAGGGCTAGTATTACTTTCATTACAAAGCTAACTGCCCAGCATAAAAGTATTAAAAGTGTGGGTTGGGTCCAGATTCCAATGCTGGTGACAAGGCATTTCCCTAAGTCGCGTCTCATGTAACTGCCATTCATTGTGAGTTATAGCATGTCAAAATAAAAACCCATATTAGAAGAGCCGGCAAAATCATGGGAGTATCTTTTCTCGGTTTTACAGGGATTTGGATTTGAGGGAGACATATTACAATCGTGTATCATTACTTTACCAACATCCTAGTTCTATCATTTTGGCCAATGGTCTTATGTCCTCTCCTTTTGAACTCCAAAGGGGGAGGGGGGGTGAGGTAAGGCTGCCCTCTATCTCCCCTGTTTATCATACTTTATTTATTTTAAAGTGTTTATAAACCGCTTTTACAAATATAATTTAATCAAAATGGTTTACAATGGTAATTAATAAATCATAAAATGAAAACGATTAAAAATTACAAAAACCATAACAAAAAGTTAATAAAAACAAAGTGCCACTGACAAAAATCCAAATATTAAAGGGCTACAACTAGGACTAGCCTCCTTTAAGGTGGCTACTTTTGCAGATGATGTGTTAGTTTTTCTGCAAAACCTGCAGTGCTAGATTTGCAAACAAAATTTGGTGAATTCTCCAGGCTAAAGATAAATCTGAAGCTCTGGATGTAATAGGTGCCCTACAGACCACCTGGCCGGGCTCATTTCCCCTGAGATGGGTACAATCTGAAATGAAGTATCTTGGGGTTAAAATACCAGTGGATATTTGGAACATTTATGACTCCAATATTCTCCCTCTCCTTACAAAAACTAAACAAAAATTAAAGGAGTGGAGCTCCCTTCCCATTATGCTATCAGACAGGATTCAATTATTTAAGATGGTGGAGCTCCCAAAATTACTCTATGTACTTAAAATTTTACCATTGTAGGTCAAGAGAAAACACCCCTTGGCTTTGAATAAAGCTCTTGGATGTTTTCTGTGGAACAATAAAAGAGCACGTTTAAGTATATCCAAATTAATGAAACCCCTGCATGCAAGTGGGCTGGCCTGCCCCAATCGACAACTGTATAACATTGCTTGTTTACTAAGACATGTAAGTGATTGGCTGGCTGGAACAGAGGCTTTCTCCCTGACAGAGTTGCTACAAGAACTTACTCTCTAAGCAATCTTCTTCATCTAAACCAGGGGTGGGCACTTCCGGTCCTCGAGGGCCACAAACCAGTCTGGTTTTCAGGATAACCCTAATGAATATGCATGAGAGAGATTTGCATGCACTTTGCCTCAGTTGTATGCAAATCTATGTCATGCATATTCATTAGGATATCCTAAAACCTCGACAGGTTTGTGGCCCTCGAGGACTGGAATTTCCCACCCCTGATCTAAACCGAACAGAACTACTGAGCAGCTTGACAACCTTTCCGTTCTTGGAAGACTGTCGCATGGCCTGGAGGCAACTGTGTATCAAGCTTCATGTTCCTTGGAGAACATCGCCGTTTCTCTCCTATATTGGATACCCATCCTTTCAACCGGGCATAGAGAATCCTTTCTTTAGAGTTTGGGAACAAAAGGGGTTGAGCACAGTTCGTCAACTGTTTTCCAAAGATACCGGCCAGATGCGCTCTTATTCTGAATTGCAATCTGTCAACGCATTGCCACAAAGCCACTTTTATGCTTATCTTCAAGTAAGACATTTCATAGATCATAGTCTTCCAAAGCCTCTCTCATTCTCCAAGAGCTCTCCATTGTTTAAGTTTTTTTTATTTTCAAAAACAGCGAGTCTCTTGTGCCTCCATGATGCAAAGATTATGGCTTCCAGAAGATGTAGGCCTGATCTTGCCTTTGGTGAACTGTTGGAATGCAGATTTGCATTTTCAGCTCTCTGAGCAGTATGTCATCCTGTTTTAAGACCCTGGCCAACATTACAGAAAATGCCCAAGTTAGGGAAATACAATTTAAAATTTCTACAGCGTCTATATTTCTCCTACAAGAGCCTTTCAAATTAGGTTAGCCCCAACTGAAGAGTGCCTGAAATGTGGTACTATCAAGGCTACTTTCTTTCATTGTTTTTGGGTGTGTAAAGTGACAACGTTTTTGGAACCAAATCCTTAGATATTTAGGGGGTTTATTGGACAAAAATCTTCCATCATCATCGGCGTTATGTTTATTCAACTGCATACCAGAAACTACACCATGGACCTTAGCATCTCAATGCTCACTCTTGGTAAAAGCTTTCCTACTAGCAAAGCAGACTATTTTGAACAAGTGGATCACTGACGAGAAGCCACCTTATTGTGTCTGAAATTCCATCAATTAGCCGTGTTTGAACATATATCCTCCAAAAAATCCATGTCATCTCAGAAATATGATAATTACCTTAATATCTGGAATCCCTATATTATGTCTTTGAATGCCAGAGCCCACAGTGCACTTCTTGATACATAGTAGCTTCTGTTTGGATGTGGACAAAGTACATGAGTTTGCTGAATCGTTTTGTGGCCTATTTCAACGATTAAGGTCCACACGTCTTTTGCAAATTTTGGAATTTGTACTGGTAACAGACATGGTTACCGTACAGGTAACAGATACAGATATTTCCTATGTGCACTTGTGAATAAAATGAGAAGCTTAGGAGTGAGTGCCAAGGTGGTGGCCTGGATTGCAAACTGGTTGCGGACAGAAGACAATGTGGGATGGTAAATGGAACTTATTCTGAAGAGAGCGCGATGTTAAACGGAGTGCAGCAAGGATCAGTGTTGGGAACGGTCCTGTTCAATATCTTTGTGAGAGACAATGCGGATGGGATAAAAGGTAAGGTGTGTCTTTTTGCGGATGATACTAAGATCTGCAACAGAGTGGACAGGCCGGAAGGAGTGGAGAGAATGAGACGGGATTTAAGGAAGCTGGAAGAGTAGTCGAAGATATGACAGCTGAGATTCAATGCCAAGAAGTGCAGAGTCATGCATATGGGGTGTGGAAATCCGAAAGAACTGTAGTTGATGGGGGCTGAAGGGCTGATGTGCATGGAGCAGGAGAGAGACCTTGGGGTGATAGCGTCTAACGATCTGAAGTCGGAGAAACAATGTGACAAGGCAATAGCTAAAGCCAGAATAATGCTGGGCTGCATAGAGAGAGGAATATCTAGTAAGAGAAAGGAAGTGATGATCCCCTTGTACAGGGCCTTGGTGAGGCCTCACCTGGAGTACTGTGTTCAGTTCTGGAGATCGTATCTCCAATGGGACAGAGACAGGATGGAGGCGGTCCAGAGAAGGGCGACCAAAAAGGTGGTCTTCATAAAATTACTTATTTAAGTTCTTCAATCTTTCCTCATATGTATACTCTGGAGGAGAGGAGGAGCAGGGGTGATATGATATAGACTTTCAGATACTTGAAAGGTTTTAATAATCCATGGTCAACAACAAACCTTTTCCGTTGTAAAAAAAAAAAATCAGTAGAACTAGGGGTCACAATTTGAAACTCCAGGGCGGAAGACTCAGAACCAATGTCAGGAAGTATTTCTTCACGGAGAGGGTGGTGGATGCCTGGAATGCCCTTCCAGAGGAAGTGGTGAAGACTAAAACTGTGAAGGATTTCAAAGGGGCATGGGATAAACACTGTGGATCCATAAAGGCTAGAGGATGGGAATGAAGAGAAGAGGCATGGGGGTGGCTTGCTGGAATGGTGGCTACTACCTGGTGATTACTACCCTTCTCAATAAGCCTTCATACGGTTAATGCAACTCCAACATTTCCCCTTGCCGTTGAAGCAGAGAGCAATGTAGAAAAGAGGATTTGCAGTCAGACAACAACTGAACTGCACAGTCTGGGTAAACAAATAAGCGTGGGGGTAACTTGATGGTTGCGGCGGTTACTACCCTAAACCAATTAGGCCTGATACTTCACTTTTAATGCATATCCAGCGTAGCTCTCTGCTTCAACGGCAGGGGGAAAAGTGGAAAAGAGGATTTACGTTCAGACAACATCCAACAAGGCATTGATCTGTGCAGGCTGGGTAAACAAGCATCGGGGTAACTTGCTTGATGCAGCGGTTACTACCCTTAACCATTAAGCCTTATGCTTCACTTTTGATGCAGCTCCAACATTACTCTCTGCATCAACAGCAGGGGGTGGCAGGAAACTCAAATCAAACAGTTACCAACATGGGCCCTGAACCTGGTGGTCAGTGAGACAGATAAGTATGGGAAAATAAGTGTGGGAGCTTGCTGGGCAGACGGGATGGGCTGTTTGGTCTTTTTCTGCCGTCCTTTCTATGTACATTGTATAGGTTCTAGGGGTGGGAGGAGAAATGTACATTGATGTTAGGAAGCTTCAAAATTGTGTGTGCACTGTTCTGTTAATTGTTTGAAATATTTATAAATAAATTATATTTTAAAAAATCCATATTAGAAAAGAAAAAAGGTGTAATATAATTCTGTTCTTAGTGAATTCAGATTGTTTTATTGGCTGGGATACACATTTTTAGCTAAATATATGTGGCCATAATATCTCCTACACTACCGAGAAAACCAGTAAGAAAAGAAACAGTGCAATTGGTATGATAGCTTTTTTCCTAAAATTAGTTTTTTCAATTTTGTGCTAGATTCATAAGTTGTATGGGAAAATGTACAAAAAATGTTGCCCTATTGGGCCAGGCCAAGGGTCCATCAAGCCTAGAATAAGTTCTGTGGTGTAATTTCAATTCTAACTAATACAGATATATAACTACTCAAATTGTGGCTGCTGTAAGTCGAATGGTTCAGAAGATAATATGTGTAAGAGCACATACATGAGCGATTAAAAAAAAAACCAACCCCCTGCTAAAAATGACCCACAGATCTAGTTATACAGTAACCTAGCCCTGGAACCAACTTTAGCCTTCTTGGTACAAACCTTTGCCCACACAGCTGGCTCAATGGGATCTCAGACAGGTTGTGAGACAGCAGACAAAACCAACGACGGGTGTTGCATACAACCTTTCGGGGGCCAAATAGATCCACTGAGAAGGAAAGGACATGGCCTGAGAGGCCTACACTTGTCCAATTCAAACAGGTCTCTCAGTCCTGTGAACTCCAGAACCCAACTGGGCCTGTTTCCATCACACTGAATTTTTCTTATATGTATAAATTGAAAAAACAGTCACTTGCACTCTGCTTATTTTTTTGTTTTGTTTCAGTTACCTTTTATTTACCAAAAACAAACATCCCATCGATCATATACATTTAAGCTTGTAAATGAAAAGGGTTTTTTTTTTCCTTGAATCTCAGAGCTTGGCAAACCTCAGGAAAAGCAAAGCATACAATTAGCTGAACTAGAACATATGGCTTGGATTAGGATAACTGACTAAATTCAGATAGGAAGCGGGTTACAGCATTAGCCTGCTGAATTAAAGAGAATAGAAACCTTACCCAGATTTGCAGTTTGATCCTTTTGTCGTTTCGGTAGATGGTTTTGACTTTGAAGTCGATGCCGACCGTGCTAACGAAGGCGGGTGTGAAGGAGTCGTCCGCATACCGGAAGAGGAAGGAGGTCTTCCCCACGCTGCTGTTACCAATTATTAAAATTTTAAACATATAGTCAAAGTTCTGGTCAGAGGACTCCTTCTGTCCATAGCGGGAGTCTGTTGCTGAAGCCATCTGCAAAAAAAGGGGGTGGACACGTGAGCAGTGGGGGTGTGTGCGCACAGAACCAAAAAGACTACATAAGTCTTCAGCCTAGAATAAGCTCTGTAGTGGTGGAGCACCCAATAAATACAAGCTCGCCTGGGGAGGGGGTGTCAGCTCCTGAACCAACATAAATGTAGAGCTTGGCGGAGCCTGTGAACTTCCCTCCTTCCCCAGCCTGATCCCAGCAGTATGGGAAGCTCTGCGCAGAGTTATTACTACTGCCACTACGTCACCCAAGGCAATTCCAAGAGAGCAGCCCAGTCCTGGTTTTTGCCCCATTGCCTTCATAGCATTGTAGGACTCTGTCTCTTTGGGAAAAGAATTACATCTCCATGCCAAAAAAAAGGGTAAAACGCCAAGAGCGGACTGGCCTCTTTGGGTTGCCCTAGGGGAGTTGGCCAGTCTGCACCCTGCAAACTGCAGAAACAAAGTGAGCCAGTGCACCAGATCCTCTGTCAGCCCTAGGATAATATTCTGGCAGGTCACCAGCAGAGCAATTGAGCTGCAGTCTGAAGATGTTGATGCATTGCACACAATAAAGATGCTTTCATGAGCTGCAGCAGGATCAGAGGCCTGCTCTGTACCATGCAATATTAACATTTAGACTTCAATCACTGCCAGGCAGGTAGGCAAAGCAGGACTGGCTCTAGTCTAACTGGCACAGCTCTGGCATACTCCTCCCATCTCTTCCTCCCCACACACGATTTCCCTCACTCTCTGCCCAACACTAGTATTCCTTCCACAGTGCTCAGCATCCCCTCTTTTTCTCATTTCTGCTCCCTGCAGAGGCTGATCCTTCATCTACCACCACAGACAGAGGTCTCCTTACAGACACCATATGGAAAGGTGCAGAAGTCAGAATGCCAACGTATCAGGGGAAACAAATTTCTTAATAGTCAAATGCAGCTGTTAGGAGATGGGGTGACTCTTACAGAGCTATAGGTTGCGCATCTGTATTTTGGGTACTGTGTCCAGGGGAGAGGGGGAGTCACTGTGCACAGTCCCACTGTGTGTTGCCAGGGAGTCTTTCCCTCTGGTATGTTTTAGAATTATTAAAAAAAAAAAAAAAAAAAGGGATTATGTAGCACTTATAAAATCTACAATTCATAGGTGCCCAATGATGCTGTTGGTGTCTTGTCAATGTTTAAGATCTTCTCAGTGCACAGGTTTGGATCACTTCACAGATAGAGAGACTTGCCTGGAGGTGACAATAATATATAACAGCCACCAGTCAGCAACAGCTCCTAACTTTCCATAAAAGCTCTGTGGTGGCCATGCATCTTCAAAAGGAAAAAAAACCCCACTTTTTAAAATCTGTTAGGAATTATTAGGAAGGGAAGGGAATGGTTAATGGAACGGAAAATGTCATAATGCCTCTGTATCGCTCCATGGTGAGACCGCACCTTGAATACTGTGTACAATTCTGGTCGCCGCATCTCAAAAAAGATATAGTTGCGATGGAAAAGGTACAGAGAAGGGCAACCAAAATGATAAAGGGGATGGAACAGCTCCCCTATGAGGAAAGGCTGAAGAGGTTAGGGCTGTTCAGCTTGGAGAAGAGACGGCTGAGGGGGGATATGATAGAGGTCTTTAAGATCATGAGAGGTCTTGAATGAGTAGATGTGACTCGGTTATTTACACTTTCGAATAATAGAAGGACTAGGGTGCATTCCATGAAGTTAGCAAGTAGCACATTTAAGACTAATCGGAGAAAATTCTTTTTCACTCAACGCACAATTAAATTCTGGAATTTGTTGCCAGAGGAGGTGGTTAGTGCAGTTAGTGTAGCTGGGTTCAAAAAAGGTTTGGATAAGTTCTTGGAGGAGAAGTCCATTAATGGCTATTAATCAATTATACTTAGGGAATAGCCACTGCTATTAATTGCATCAGTAGCATGGGTTCTTCTTAGTGTTATGGGTAATTGCCAGGTTCTTGTGGCCTGGTTTTGGCCTCTGTTGAAAACAGGATGCTGGGCTGCTAGATGGACCCTTGGTCTGACCCAGCATGGCAATTTCTTATGTTCTTAAGGGGCGGATTTTCAGAGCCCTGCTCGCCTAAATCCGCCCAAAACCGGGCGGATTTAGGCGAGCAGGGCCCTGCGCGCCGGTGAGCCTATTTTACATAGGCCTACTGGCGCGCGCAGAGCCCCGGGACTCGCGTAAGTCCCGGGGTTCTCCGAGGGGGGCGTGTTGGGGGGCGGGCCCGGTCGTCGCAGTGTTTAGGGGCCGTGTCAGCAGCGTTTTGGGGGCGGGTACGGGGGCGTGGCTACGGCCCGGGGCGGTCCGGGGGCATGGCTGCGCCCTCCGTACCTGCCCCCAGGTCGCGTCCCGGCGCGCAACAGGCCCGCTGGCGCGCGGGGATTTACTTCTCCCTCCGGGAGGCGTAAATCCCCGGAGAAAGGTAAGGGGGGGGTGTAGACAGGGCCGGGCGGGTAGGTTAGGTAGAGGAAGGGAGGGGACGGTGAGGGGAGGGCGTTAGAGGATTCCCTCCAAGGCCGCTCCGATTTCGGAGCGGCCTTGGAGGGAACGGGGGTAGGTGTAGCTCGGCGCGCGCCGGCTACACAGAATTCATAGCCTTGCACTCACCGATCCAGGATTTTAGCGGAGCCGCGCGTATCTACTAAAATCCAGCGTACTTTTGCTGGCGCCTGATGCGCCAGCAAAAGTACGCCTATTCGCGTTTTTTGAAAATCTACCCCTATGTTTCCCATGTAAACTAGCAATGGCTTTATTTGACTCCAGGACTTTTCTCTGTGAAGAACTGGTGAGAGATGATCTCCCTGCTGATGCAAGCCTGCAATCTAAGCTTCTTGTTGCAATCTAAGTCTTGTTGCTTCAAAGATTGGTTGCCATCCCACAAGAGGAGCAGGAGATCATTTTGCACTACCCAAAGCCAAACTGAAGCCACGGAGAGTTCTTCCATTTTCCTGCTGTGATCTGGGGCATAGGGGCTCAGAAGTAGAGTTCAAATCCAGCTGGAGTTCGTAAGGACTTTTTTTTTTTGTGTAAATATCTTTATTGGAACAGTCAGAGAATAAACAGTAATAACCACACAGGGAAACATCAGTTGAGACTGAGTACCACATAAGAAGTCCAAATAGGTAGCACAATCGTAAGCTCAGCACTATCGAACTCTCATAGTACATTTTTCACGTTATATCCAACTGTCAACCATTTTATTTTTAACACACTAAAGAACCTTGAAGAACCTTAACCCCTTATTTCCCCCCCTCCCTCCCTCCCTCCCTCCCACTCTGCACCAGCATCAAATATAAATATAAAAATATATAAAAATAGAAATGTAAAGGAAAATGAGTAAGGAAAAAGTCATAATTAATGAGCAGTGAAGAATAAGGTCATTGGTGGTACAAGGCTGCCATATCAGTTCGTTATAAGGCCAAATATGTAAAGCTCAAACCTAATATGAACAAGATGATGTTGGGCCTTATCAAGGTAGCACTCCAGAGTCCTCTGCTGGTAGAAGAACAATATATGACTGCCACAGAAAGCGGACTTTCGTATATTTTGCTTGAGAAACAGATTTCGCCATCAGCAGCTCCATATGCAGTAATTTATGAAATTTGGTCTTCCACACCTGATTATAAACCGGCACTGGTTGTATCCATTGCGCCAAAATCGCAGCCCGAGCAATTAGGATGATCTTCTGGAAAATGCAGTTTTGGCTGCCTGTTAATAATGAATCTGTCATCCTGGAACATCCAAACAGCCAAATGATTGGGTCCAAGGGAAGAGGAACTCCCCACATAGAACAAACCAAGTTCTGTAAAGTTGTCCAGAAAATCTGCACCTTGGGACAGGTCCAAAAACAGTGATAGAAATCTGGGCGCTCAGTAGTACATCTAGTACATTGCCTATCTTTAGTAAGTCCCATACAATAAGCTTGACACTGAGAGTAAAAGGCTTGATGCAAAAACTTATATGCCTGATCACGAAGCGTAACATTAGCCACTGATCTAGGTATAGAGAGAAAACAATCCTGCAAATCACTTGGAAATATAGCTTGGGGTAAGCTCTTATTCCATTTCGCTACTACCCTGTCCAAATGTTGCATAGGAAGCAGCTTCGTCAGAGCTAGGTAATATTGGGAGGCTGACTGGCGTTTCCCATCTTCCCCCATTAGAAAATCCCGCACTTTGTATCCGTGCGCAAAGGCCGGATTAGTCTTCAATTCAGCCAACAGAAATTGTCGAAGCTGTAAATAGCCGTAAAAATCCGTTTTTGGAACAGCAAACGCATCCATTAACTCCTGGAAACTACAAATCTGATGTTGATCTGTCCCTTGAGTAAGTAATTGCAGCATACTATGCAATCCTTTTGAAATCCACGCCCGAAATATCGGTTGCGTCATGCCAGGTAAGAATAATTTATATCCTCTGATAGGTAGACAAGAGGACGAACTCTGAGACACTTGGAGCTGCTGACATAACCATCGCCACATCTGACGTAGAGGTCGGACCACTGCACTGCCACTGATTAATTTTGGGATTAAAGAATCTGGAAGGTGCAGAATAGCCCCTGGAGCATGAGGTGCCATCCAAGCTATGTAATGATCCATCGGAGAGTACAGAGTCGTATGACATACCCAATCTCGGAGGTGGCGCACCAAACATGCGTAGTTATAGCGTTCTATGTCCGGACAATTGAGACCCCCCTGACCTTTTGGCAACATTAGTATTTTTAGAGGTATACGGGCTTTCTTTCCATTCCAAAGGAAGTGTTGTAACCCCTTATTGATTTCTTTAACGTCCTGTTTCCGGAGCCAAACCGGAAGCATATGAAAAAGGTACAACCATTTCGAAATTTCCATCATTTTTACCAAGAGGAGTTTCCCTGAGAGAGACAAAGGCAAATCCCTCCAGTCCAAAAGGTGTTTAAGCATTTTCTGTTTCAGGGGAGTTACATTTAACCCATACAGTTTACTGGGAGAAGCAGGTATATAGATGCCCAAATACTTTAAGGAGGTAGTTACCCACTTCAATGGAAAAGTACCAGACCAGGTGGATTTTAAAGTCCCTCGTATATCCAAAGCTTCAGATTTTTCCACGTTAATTTTTAACCCAGCAAATTTCCCAAACATAGCTTGGAAGTCTAACACATGGGGAAGCGAGACAGCAGGATTGCATAGGAAAACTAACATGTCATCAGCGAAAGCTGCCACCTTAAACACCCCATGTTGGTAATGAAGCCCTTGAATAAAGGGGGATTCTGCCAGTTTCCTTAACAAAGGGTCTAAGGCCAAAATGTATAATATAGGGGATAATGGGCACCCCTGCCTCACCCCACGGGCAACGCAAAACGCTTCTGAGATGGTATCGTTCGCTACAATGTGAGATAGAGGCCGCTGATATAAAATTGAAATCGCCCGAATCAGCTGGACAGGAAACCCAAAACGCCCAAGGACTGAAAACATATAGTCCCATGAGACCCTGTCAAAGGCCTTTTCTGAGTCAAACCCCACTGCCAGGGAGTCAATGTTATAATAGTGCGACATTTCTATAGCAGAGAGCAGCCTGATGACATGACCTCCCGCACTCCTGCCTCTCACAAAACCCGCTTGATAGGTGGAGATGATGGATGGCAAGACAGAATTAATTCTCACAGCCAAAATCCTGGCATACAATTTCAAGTCGCAATTTAAGAGAGAGATAGGGCGGTAGGAGGATGCTAAAGTATCGTCTTTCCCAGGTTTAGGTAGGACAGTAATGTACGCCGTGTTGAAATACGGGGGAAAACTATTCAATTCGCGTGCCTGATTGTAGAAAGCCGCTAGTGGGTCCACCAGGGAGGAGCTAAGAATTTTGTAATATTCTATTGTGAACCCATCAGGACCCGGGGATTTATGGTTCTTCCCTGTCTGAATAACCCCTCGGACCTCTCCGGCAGTAATGGGCCTGCTAAGAAAATCCCATTTGTCCTCCGGTACCTGAGGTATCTGGAGACCCTGAAAAAACGCCTCTTCCTCAGTCTTGCCCCCCTTCCTGTCCTCCGTGTATAAATTTTCATAAAACTTACACAAGACAGTACAAATATCCATACTGGACGTGACAGAGTGGCCCAAATGATTCTTGAGACTCCCTATAAAAGTTTTCCTCCGTTTATAGCCACCATCCGAGCCAGTAGTTTACCAGATTTATTCCCATAGTGAAAGAAAAATTGGTCAGTGGCCTTTAACGCTTTCTGTGCTCGGAGATGAAGATGTGAGTTTAGGGCAAGCAAACAAGCCTTATAGGCCTCTTTATGGGACTGTGAAGGGGAATGCGCTAATAAGCGCCGTGCAGCCTGGAGTTGCGAATCCAATTGCAAAATACGGGCATTTAACTTTTTCCGTTGCGCAATAGAATAGGCTATCACTTCCCCCCGGAGGACCGCCTTACTTGTTTCCCAAAACAACGCAGGGTTACTCTGATGTTGCTCATTTGCCTGTGCAAACTCCTCCCACTTTTTGTGCAAGTAAGTGTGAAACTCCTTATCTGTATGCAAAGACCCAGGGAAACGCCATGACTTTCGTCCCCCCTGAATAGTAGAGAGCCAGAGGTCAACCCACACTGGGGCATGATCTGCTATCACAATAGATTCAATATGTGCTTTGTCCACCCTATCAAATACAGCTCTAGGGATCAGTATGTAATCTATTCTGGACAGTGTAGCGTGCGCCCTGGAGACGTGAGTGTACTCTCTTTCCCCCGGATGGAGTAAACGCCACACATCTAAGAGGCCTAAGCGCAGGGAAAACTGACGAACCCCTGAGTCCGCTGTTTGTGTAAAACTCTTAGGGAGATTGGATTTGTCCAGTTCAGCCTGATAAACACTGTTAAAGTCTCCAGTAAGAAAAATATCCCCCTGTGCGTTGGTTAATAACAGGTTGACCACCTTGGTAACAAATAGGGGATCTGGTACGTTCGGGGCATACAGAGTGCCAATGGTTACCATTTTACCTGCTAAGGTGCCTGTAACAATAATGAACCGACCATCGGGGTCTTTCAATTCCTTGATCAAGGTAAAGGGCACATTTTTATTTATTAGTAATGCCACACCACCCTTCTTCCCTTTCGCTTCAGAGAAATAGCAGGCAGCGGCCCACTCCCCACAGAGCTTTTTACTTTCTGCCCCATTTAGGTGTGTTTCCTGAAGACATGCTATCCCCACCTTCAACCGCTTCAAATGCTGGAAAACTTTCTTTCTCTTAATAGGAGTACCCAAGCCATCTACGTTCCAGGAAATTATCCTGCATTTACTACCCATCCTTACCAGCATGAGCCATAAACCAGAACATCATGCGAATACGCAGAAGGGCAAGCTCCCAGCCTAGCTCACCCCTCCAAACCTGTCTGATAACTCGCCTAAATAGGCAGGCCCGTATACCAACAAAACAGAGAGAAAAAGGAAAATAATTCTTCACACACATACACATAGCAAATGATACCAGTGCCCTACCCCCCTCCCCCTCCCCCATATCCCCAACAGCAAAATTCCCACCCAGACACATAGGTCAGGGTAATGGAGTCAAACGTGAGTGCTCGGCGTCCCAGGACTCCTCCTCCCCCTCCATAAGATAGATATACCGCTATATAAACTTGTTGCTCAGGAAGCAGTGTTTAAAGAAGCAAGAAATTTCGTTGCATCCTCGACAGTAGCACATGTATGCCATTTCCCTTCGTAGTTTATACGCAGCCTGGCTGGGAACTGCATTGAAAAGCGTAGATTTTTCTCGATGAGCTTACTACACACTGGAGCAAACGCTCTACGTAGTGCAGCCACTTTTGCTGAATAATCCGGTGCTAAACGAACATCTGCGTCTTGGAATTGTAGCGTGCGGCACTTCCTCGCAGCCTGCATTATCAAGTGCTTGTGGTGAAAGTTAAAGATTTTCATAATAACCACTCTGGGTCTTGATGAATCTGAGCTCCTTACTCCCACGCGGTGTGCCCGCTCGATATCCAGCACCCCTGCCAACTCAGGTAAGCCTAGAGCTTCTGGCAGCCATTTTAGCAGGGAGGTCCGAAGGGAAGTGTCTTCTACCGTTTCAGGTATACCCAGGCATCTAATATTAGATCTACGAGCTCGGTTCTCGAGATCATCCGTTTTTGCAATTTGTTCCTGGAGCAATTGATCGAGGGTACTCACTTTCCCTTGCAATGCTGTAAGGTCATCCTCCAACACGGACGTCCGCTCCTCCACGTGGTTGAGCCGCGGAGTAAAATCGGTGAGAACTTCTCTGAGGGCCCCTATTTGATCCGATATGCCCGTGAGTTTGCAGTCCAAGGCCGCTAAAACCGCGTCTTTAATTTCGGTGACAGTGAGTGATGGCGTTGCAGGAATCGGTGGGTGCCCGTCCGTTACCTTTTCCACTGCTGCCGGCGCCATCTTAGGATCCGGCCCCTTACTTTTGTCCTTCTCGCGTTTCGCCAACTTGGGAGGCATGGGCGATGGCGATTTGGACATGAAGGAGGTAATCGACATAAGCGGAGGGTGTCCGAGCAATGTGGCGGTTTAAAGACTTCTTTGACCGGCAGAAGGAGGAGAAGAGGAGCCTGGGCAGCCGGAGCGAGCTCAGAAGCGTCCGATCCCGCTCACCACATCACGTGACTCCTCGTAAGGACTTTTAAAAGGGTGAACCACATGAAATGGGCTGGCAGGTCTCAGGTCTGTTCCCAGTGCGCAAACATCTATGCCACTAAAACCAGTGATGGCAAACTCCAGTCCTCGAGTGCCACAAACAGGCCAGATTTCCAGGCTATCCATAATGAATATGCATGAGATAGATTTGCATACAATGGAGGCAGTGCATGCAATATTCATTGTGGATATCCTGAAAACCTGACCTGTTTGTGGCACTCGAGGACTGGAGTTTGCCATCACTGCACTAAAACCAGAATCAAAAACCAAATCTGGCTTCATTCAAAACATCTCTCATATCAAAAGAAAAGTCTGTGGGAGGTTGAATTTAGAAAGAAAGCTAGACCAGGGGTGGCCGACCTTTCACACAGCAAGAGCCCACTACCAAAGAGCCTCACCTTTCCAGAAGACAAGGGGCTGGGGAGAGTACCCCCTTCCCTCTCTCTCAGTACCCCCCACCCCATCCACACCAGCCTCTCTCAATCCCTCCACCCTATCTCCCCAAGTCTTTCCATCCTCCCACCTTTTGCCTACCAATGTCTCCATTCTCACCATTTTCTCTCAGTTCCATTCTGCCCTTCCAATCCTCCCAGCCCTATCCCCCACCAGTCTCTTAATCTCATCCTTTCTCCTCCACTCTCTCAATCCTCCTACAGTCTCCCTCTCAATGCCTTCACCATCCCCACCGTCTCTGTCCTCCCATCTCTGACCAGCATCTCCCTCTCTCTCTTGCCCATGCTCTGCCCAATGTCTCTCTCAATCCCCCCTCCTTCAGCAGCCCAGCATAAAACATTCCCCAAACCCCACAAAAACAATGACGGGTGCAGTGGCTCCAACATTAACCGTCCCTTCCTGCCACTTGTGCTACCCTGCTCCCCCTCTCCTCAACTTCTGCCCACCATTAGTATTTATTCTCACCCCCTCTTGTTCTCTCTCTCCTTCCCCTTTCACCTCCCCTCCAATGTCCTCTAACTCTTACACTCCCACCATCTCTTGCACTGCGCCCCATCCCACCCCCATGTTTGTCTCTCAAATCCTTCCCCATCCAATCACCATCTGTGGCTCTCTCACCCCTAGATGCCAATCACACCTCTAGCTTCCTTTCTCCATCCTGCACCCCCTCCCCTTCATCCCCTTAACTCTCTTGCCCTTCCTTCCAAAATCACTACTTATGACTGTCACCCATCCTCACCCTCCTTTCCCCCCACCCATGGCTCTGTCAAACACATTTCTTCCCCATCCTGAAACCATTTCTATTTTTTCACCCTCCCCCAATGACCATCAGTCTTTCTTGCAAACATGCCCTCCCCCACTGGCTCTCTCACACCCCTCTACTGCCTTTCCCCATTCTATCCCCATTACTGGCTCTCAAGGCCGCTCCGCTCCCCCCATAGGGCTCTCACCTCCACAGTCCCCTCACATGGCTCTCATACCATACCCTATTCTGGCCCTCTCTTCCTCCTTCCCTTTCCCCCACCCAAGCCCTGGTCCCCTCACACCTATTGTAGAACAGGTGATAGCGTGGATCTCAGGGAGGAATAAGGTGCCAGACCGTCCCGTTTGCATTGCTGACTTCTGGAAGATGAGGAAGGAAACAATATTCAAACACCACCCCCCATCTTCCACACAGTATAAGCTCTTCCCCCTTTCACGCCTTGTCCCATCATTGCCCTCTGAAACATTCATTCCCTCTTGCCCCACGTCTCCTTCAAGCATTCAAACCCCTCTCCTTCCCCAACATTCATTTCATGCACTGCTCCCTAAACTATTCATTAGATGCATCACCCTTTTCCTTGCCACAATAATTCTGGCCAGATTGCAGCTCTTTCCTGCCCTTTGCTGTCAGCTGAATCATGTCTTAGAAGCATAGTGAGCTGCTGGGGCTGTGTACTCCAGTTCCTTCCCTTCAGACAGCAGCCCAAAGAAGAGCCCTTAACTCCAGGCAGCAGCTGTGGCGGGGGGGGGGGGGGGGGGGGTTGGACAGGATGGTGAGAGCTGGAGCAGGTTGCTGACTCTCTCATTGCTGTCCTGTTGCCTCTAGCCTCACCCCTTCCTTCTCCTTCAGGGCTGGTACAACAAACTGTGCAATCCGTGCACTTGCACAGGGCGGCAGCTCCAAGAAGGCAGCAGCCTGGGTTCACCAGTGGCCAAAATGGAGCAGAGGCTGCGGGGGTCACCCGGAGGACTCTGAACCAAGGGCAGCCAAAGTAAAGAAAAAAGCAGCAGGATGCATAGGAGGGCCTGCCAAATCCCTGCCTGATCCGATGGGGGGGGGGGGGGGAGCAAAGCATCTGAGTGATGTTATCTCCTGCTGCTGCTTGGTCAGTCTCACAAAAGGAGCAGCGAGATTTCACAGCTCCTACCACGAAACTGTCACTCAAATGCTGCTCCTGCTGCCGGCTTGTACAGGATGAGGGATAAGCCTGACACTAAAACCGTGCTAGTGAGTCCCAGTGCTTGGAGTGGGAAGACGAAGAGTCTGGAATTGACTGGGTGAGAAGGTAGGGGAAGGAAGAAAGTGATAAAAGTATGGGAGGGGAGGAAATTGCATGGGATGGAGGGAAAAAACTGAGGTAATGAGGAAATGAGGTGAGAAAGAGGAATCATCTGAGATAGTAAGGGATGAGAAGGAGAAGAATTTCTAGGGGGACAGAAATGGAAGAAAGGGAGGGAGGGAAGAGCCTCTGGAGGGAGAGAAGGGGGCGAAAAGTGGGGGAAAGATAGTGAGGGACATGGGAGGAAGAGCTGAGGTGGTGAGGTAAGAACATAAGATATGCCATACGGAGTCAGACCAAGGGTCCATCAAGCCCAGTATCCTGTTTCCAATAGAGGCTAAACCAGGCCACAAGAATCTGGCAAGTACCCAAACATTAGATAAATCACAAGCTACTATTGCTTATTAATTACCGCATTAGTAGTTTAGAGATTTAACCTTTAGGAACTTATCCAAACCTTTTTTAAACCCAGTTACACTGACTGCTGTAACCACATCCTCTGGCAATGAATTCCAGAGTTTAATTTTCTTCTATTTGTTTTAAATGAGCTACTTGTTAACTTCATGGAGTGCCCCCTGGACCTTCTATTATCTGAGACAGTAAATAACCGATTTACATTAACTTGTTCAAGTCCTTTCATGATTTTCTAGACTTCTATCATATCCCCCCTCATCATCTCTTCTCCAAACTGAACAGCCCTAGCCTTACCTCATAGGACAGCCGTTCCATGTTCCTTATTTTGATCGCCCTTCTCTGCACTTTCTCCAGTGCAGCTATATCCTTTTTGAGATGCGGTGACCAGAATTGCACACAGTATTCAAGGTGCGGTCTCACCATGGAGCAATACAGAGACATTATGACATCCAACATTTTATTTATCATTCTCTTCCTAATAATTCCTAACATTGTTTGCTTTTTTGACTGCCGCAGTACACTGGGCCGACAATTTCAATGTATCATCCACTATGATGCCTAGATCTCTTTCCTGAGTGATAACTCCTAAGATATAACCTAACATTGTGTAATTAGAGAAAGGGTTAGTTTTCCCTATATGCATCACTTTTCCTTGTCCACATTAAATTTCATCTGCCATTTGGAAGCCCAATCTTCCAGTCTCATAAGGTCCTCCTGCAATTCATCACAATCTGCTTGTGATTTAACCACTCTGCATAATTTTGTGTCATCCGTAAATTTGATCACCTCACTCGTCATATTCCTTTCCAGATCATTTATATATATATTGAAAAGCACCGGTCCAAGTACAGATACCTGAGGCACTCCACTATTTACCTTTTTCCACTGTGAAAACTGACCATTTAATCCTACTCTCTGTTTCCTCTCTTTTAACCAACTTGCAGTCCACAAAAGGACATCGCCTCCTATTCCATGACATTTTAGTTTTCTTTAAGCCTCTCATGTGGACTTTGTTAAATGCCTTCTGAAAATCCAAATACAACTCATCTACCGGTTCACATTTGTACACATGTACTATGTTTTTTTTGAAGGGATGAATAAACATCTGAGAGACAAGACTTCCCTTGGGTAAATCCTTAGTGGCTGTGTCCTATCAAACCCTGTCTATCTAAAATGTTTTGTGATTTTATTCTTTATAACAGTTTCTACAATTTTTCCTGACACTGAAGTCAGGCTAACCAGTCTGTAGTTTCCCGGATCACCCCTGGATCCCTTTTTAAATATTGGGGTTACATTGGCCATCTTCCAATCCTTAGGTACATCGGATGATTTAATGATAGGAGATAAGTAAAGGAAAGAGCTGAAGTAGTGAGGCCACAGTCTGCCCGGTGGACCCCATCTGACCACTAATGGCCTAAGTGGAGAAGAGGCTTTCGGCTGCCGGCAGACCGCATGCCACCAGCAGCTCAAGTGGCGTGGAAGCCATCTTGTGATCCCGACCCGATAGAGGCCAAAGTGAAGAGACGGGCCCAAGGCTCCCAGGGGAGCAACTGGAAGAAAAGAAAAGGTGAAGCCCGTGAGTGTGAGAGCGTGCGGGGGAGTGGCAGCATGAGTGTGAGAGCTTGAGTATTTATGAGAGAAAAAGTGTGCGCGCATATCTGAGAGATAGAAAGGTGAAAGTTTGTGAAAAGGTGAAGCCTGTGTGTGTGAGACAGTGTGTGCGCACGTGCGTGCGGGGGAGAGGCAGCATGAGTGTGAGAGCTTGAGTATGTATGAGAGAAAAAGTGTGCGCGCATATCTGAGAGATAGAAAGGTGAAAGTTTGTGCGCTCTCCCTCCACCACTAATCCCCAGGTATGGAGAGTGGGAATTTTTTAAAATCCTTATGAGTTTTAATTATTGGTTATTTCATATGTCTTCTGTTTTGAAATATTTTACTTGTGTTTGGGAAATTTAAAAAAAAACAATTTAAATTAGTTTTTAAATATTGGATGATTATTTTTCAGCTGATTTGAAATATTTTTCATTATTAATTTGGTTTTACTGTTATGATATTTTATATTTCTTGATTTTATTTGATATTTTATGAGGAATGGTGGTTTATGTTTTTGGATTGTTGCACTGTAACAGGTTCTGTCTTTTTGCAATGTCCAGTTCAGTTTTTGTCTGCACATTTCTAATTTATGGTCTCTTTATTCTGTATTTGGTGAGGGTCTGTCAGTGTTTTGCATGCGTGACAGAGGTGAGGTATTCTGCTACCATAGTATATAGATTGTGTAGGGTTGTTCTGTTTTCCTAACAGGATGTGAATTGGTATTTTAGAAGCTGGTGTTATATTTGCAGTGTCACTTTTTCATAGGCAAGATTGTTATTGTTTGAATGCTGGCAGTTAATGCTGTTTTGGCATGGGAGGTTTGCTATATTGTAATGCATGTTGAATGTGGGCTTGACCCTCAGAAAGCCATGAGTAAACAATTACAATAGACCTAACAACATATGGGTATTTTTGCAAGGTTTTCTGGTTGGCACCACAGCAGTGTATGTAAATATAATATACAGGTTGTTGTAAGGACACTTTCACCTCAAAAGACTGTACTCTGAATGTTACTTTAATGTAAAATCTGCTATTATAGCTGCATAATTTGTAATTGTGTGTTTGTAGAGGGCAGGAGTGGGGGAGGGGGTGCTAGGGCATCTAATACATTGGCCATGGGTTTCAGAGGAGAGGGGGTGGACCCGGGTAGGGAGCAATGTCAGATTTTAGATTACTGGAGGGAGTTGAATGAATCACCAGGGGGGCAGCACACTGTTTGCACAGGCCCTATTCCCCTCTGCTGCTGTCAGAAGGTGGGGGGAGTAGCCACGCCCCCTCACTACTTCTCTGCAGCAACCGGCATCAGTGGGAGGTCAGGAGGGCGACTGTGTGCTCCCTGCTCCAGCCCCTCCCCTCCTGTACTCTGCAGGGCTGCTCAGTTCCTATGTGGCCAGGAGGGCAAGAGCCACATTTTGCCACAGGCTGGCCACCCTTAGCTAGACTCTTTATTTACCCTGTAGGATTAGATACGGGGGAACAAAAATTACTTCTTCAAACCAGGTTTGGACAAGTATAAAATTAATCAATCAACACACTTAGATATAGTAGCAGACTTGTTTTGTTGTGATAAGTTCAAATTTTCTTTTTTTCCCCACAACCATGGCACCAAAAATCTTACATTCACAGTTCTGCTGAAACACAACTGTTAGGCACAGGACAAGTCATTTTGTTTCTGCCCCCCCCCCCCCCCAATGTTTGCATAGTTTGAGTTGGCTTACCATGGATTTAAACTTCCTATGCAACAACTATTTTAATGGAATTATTAGCCACAGAAACAGTCCATGATGGCGGAAAGCGACCCTCAGGCCCTAATTCTCATTGCAACGGCACAGACCCCAGTCTGGCTTTTCTGCAATTAAAGATCCTCTCTGCTTATCCCAGGCTTTCTTGAATTCTGTTACTGCTTTTGCCCGCATCCACAACCCTTTCCATGAAGAAATATTTCCTGATGTTACTCCCAGTGACAGATTTAGAGTTTTGCAGCTTCCAGGCACTGTCGCTCCCCGCCCGCCAATCACACACATTTCCCTCCACAAGTCGTGAGGGGGGGAGGGCTGGAGCTGAATTAGGAATCAGAGCAGCTTTTCTTTGCTTTGCTCTGACTGCTCCTCTCCCTCCTTTGCAGCTGCCTGGGAGGAGATGGGCTGGAGCAGGAAGCAATGTATGAGTTGTTAGATCACAAGCGGATTGTGATAAATTGCAGGAGGCCCTTGCAAGACTAGAAGGCCAGGCATCCAAATGGCAGAAATTAAACGCCTGCTTAGTTAGTATCGCTCCATGGTGACACTGCATCTTGAGTACCAGGTGCAGTTCTGATCATCCCCTCTCAAAAAAACTGAGAAAATTCTTGTTTCACTCAGTGCACAATTAAACTCTGGCATTCATTGCTAAAGGAAGTGGTAAAGACAGTTAGTGCAGTCGGGATTAAAACAGGTTTGGATAAGTTCCTGGAGGAGAAGTCCATAAACTGCTATTAATCAAGTTGACTTCGGGATTAGCCTCTGCTTATTACCGGCATTAGTAGCCTGGGATCTATTTAACCTTTGGGTACTTGCCAGGTTCTTGTGACCTGGTTTGGCCTCTGTTGGAAACAGGATGCTGGGCTTCATGGACCCTTGGTCTGACCCAGCATGGCAATTTCTTATGATCTTAAGCACTAATTATTTAACCTGAGTTCTACTTTCTGGACATTTCTCTAAGACATGGTCAGAGGAGATAAATTATACAGTCTATAGACATGAGCATTCCATTTACCCAAATAATTAGGGAGGGATCTAGGCCATTAAAAAAAATTCCTTCAGGAAGAATATTTGGATGTTTTATTGACTTTATAAAAGCTATTGATTCTATCTGGCACCCTTGCTTCAACTTTAAACTACAATAAACTGGAACAAGAGAAACCTATAAAATAATACAATTCATATATTCATCCATCAACTATAAGGTAAAAAAACATGCCAACAGTGATGTAGCCTGAGCCCCCTCCCTCTTCAATATCTACATCAAGAACATCCATTCTCGCCGGCTCCCTCAACCACCCAGCACATCCGACGCGCTGCGCTTTCAGCGTGGAGCCATCAGAGTCAAGAGCACACCGCCCACCCGACCGATATCGGAGCAACTCCAGGAAAGGCCGCTCCTCTCTCTGCAAGAGGCCCGCCCCCCTACCTGCGTCACTCCGGCACCACAAGATCGGCTTAAAAGAAAGGCTGCAACCGCTGGCATCGCGCGCCTAAAGGAGTGCGACCAAAGGGGCATGCCCCTTAGTGCTGACCCCTCCTGTGCTGCCCACCCCCTCATATTCACTCTGAACCTTACCGCAGCACCCTTTCCCTTCCAACCCCATAATCAACACCCACACAGGGATTCCTACTCACACCCAAAATCTAAACTCATCTCATCTTATCTGCCTCCCCTATTCCCTGCTCCCATCAGTCACACAATCCGCCTGCCCTTCCCCTCAGAGAACATCTCCATTCACCCTTGGCAAGATCACACCCCTATGCTCCTGTCCATCATTCATACCCCTCTGCTCTCTCTCACCCCCTCCTAATCCCAGAACTAGCACATAATTTTCTCCCTCCATAGTCACCCCCTTATTCAACCCCTCTCCCACTATAGACCACCCTCTCCCATTCCCTCTCAGTTCAACTTTACACCCCTCCATTACCACAATGCAATTTCTGGCAAACAAACCAATAACCCATGGACACAAGAAACCCCACAATGTAAGAACGGTCCTAATCCCGAGATTCCTAATCCCCATCCTAATTTCCCCCATGACCCAACTACTCGGTCTCACGCTATTCTCTCATATACTATTCAATGCCCAATCACTAATGAAGTCCCCCATCCTACATGACATCCTGACAACAAACCTGACATATGCGCCATCACGGAAACCTGGCTCAAGCAAACTGACATAGTCCTAACCAACCAACTCCCTACTCACCTATATGACATCATTTCCATCCCCAGGATCAAAAAAAGAGGAGGTGGCCTTCTACTAGCCACTAAGAAAAAACTCAACACCAAACTAATTACTTCCCACACAGACCCTAAATAGGAAATCGCCTACTTCAAATCAATCAATCTCCAAATCTGCCTAGTATACACTCCGCCAGGCCTTCTTGAACGCGATGCCTCTCCGCTTTTCGAATTCATTACTGAAAACAGACAAACACCCCTGCCATCATACTAGGCGACTTCAATCTTCACGTTGACTATCCCCCTAACCCCCTCTTGTGAAGCCATCCTCAACTCCCTTTCAACCATAGGCTTCAAACAAAATCATTGACTCACCCACAAAGCAGGTCACTCCCTAGACCTAATCTTTATAAACTCACACATACAATCCTCTTGGCCCCCCTCATGCACACCAGTCCCCTGGTCTGACCACTCACTAATTCAACAAAACTTCTCCTTAAACAACCCAGCATGCGCCTCTCCTAATCACACCACCACCGTTCAATTCAGGAAACCATGTAAAACCGATGACCTGACTGAAGCGTTCCCTCCCGCACTTGACAATCTAGATTTAACCAGCCCTGAATCCGCCCTCACTACATGGAACACCATCATGAATAACATTGCCAACCAATTCTGCCCTCTAGTAACCAAAGATATAAATCCTCACAAGCTCAATAACGCTTGGTACTCCCCGGAACTAAAAAAAACCTCAGAAAAAAATATCGAAAAGAAATGGCGGAACTCCCACTCCCCCAGCCTTCTGGCCACATAGAGAACTAATCTACATTACTATAGAACTGAAATCCTCAAAACAAAACATGACTATTACGCGAAACCATGTCTCTAATAGCAATTATGTCCAAATCCGCCTCCACCATTAGGGCCTACAGATCTGGAATTTTATTGCCCACACTAGGAGCATCTGAGCTCATAGCTTTCCAGCTGTTCTCCTTTCAGAGTCACCTTTACTGATCTTTCACTTAAATGTGGAAAATTGAGCTCTTTGGTTTTTCCCCTCCCGTTTCTTTTATTGTTTGGAGGTGACATTCCAGCATCATTGGTCACATTCTGCCACCTCCATTCTCTAGTTTAAATGTCTGATAACATGACATGAATTTCTTGCTTAGGATCCTCTTCCTTGCCATGAACAAAGATAGTCCGTCCTTATCATAGAGCCTTTTACTGTTCCATACATGGCCCCAGCCTCCAATACATCTAAACCACAACATTTAACATGTGTTGAAATAATCTATACGGCTTAGTCTTTCCTTTCCATGAAGAGGTAGCACTACAGAAAAGGCAATAGTTTTTGCCACGTATCTAATCCTCTTCCCTAGATTCTGGAAATCTTTCTGTACTGCCTGGATACGATTCCTAAGGAGGTCATTGATCCCCAGATAGATAACAGAGTAGAGTCCGTACTTTCTTCTACAATTGCACCGACTACCTGGTTTGCATTTCTGCCTGCTGAAGATTCTAGAAGACATTTAAATATTGAGTCTCCTTCAAAATGAGTTCTCAGCTTATTGCCTCTAATGACAGTCTTCCAGCAGAAGCAGCCTTCTTTTATGACACTTGATAATGGTAAAGGGTTTCTGGGTGCATTGAGTGTCTTCTTTCCTTTCAGACATGTCGTTTTCAATTGCTAGTGCATCTTCATTTTCCAATGCTGAAAGGATATATACAGTGGCTTGCGGATGTATTCGACACCCCCCCAAAGTCAGCAGATGTGTGTGGATTACAAAGGACCCTTACACAGATTGCTCCAAACAATGTTTATTGAAAACCAGTATGCTCTTAACCTATTACATCCCAACATTTTTAAGAAGATCTCCTCTAGGACACTGGGCATAATTTTCAAAGTCACAATTCATTTTTCTCTGCATTTTTTGTAAAATAAATGAAAAATGCTGTTTGCATAAGTTTTCAACCCCTGTGCTGTGCAAGCCACAAGTTTACACAGATGAAAGTTATTGCTATTGGCCTCTACCTGTGAATCATTAAAAAAGGTCAGCTTTTCTGGATAAAAGACCCCCTAATTCTAGTACCATTGGTCAGACTGTGAATCTGAAGGAAAGCTGTGAAAATGAAGAAAAAAGAGCATGCTAAAGAAATTAAAGATAAAGTTATAGACATGTACAAGATAGGAAAAGGCTACAAAATATCATCCAAGTGCTTGGATATCTTATTGAACACTGTTGGATCAACTGTGAGGAAACGGAAGCTGCATCTTTCCACCCAGATACTGCTTAGACAAGGCCGTCCTTCAAAACTCAGCATCTGAGCAAGGAGGAGATTTCTGAGGGAAGCCATAGAGAGGCCAAGAATCACTTTGAAGGCGCTACAGAGTTCAGAGGCTGAGACTGGAATGGAGGTGCACCAGTTACTCATATCAAGAATTCTGTTTATAGCTGGCCTGCATGGGAGGGTAGCTAGAAAGAAGCCATTAATAAGAGTGACCCAGGTAAAATGTGGGATTAGGTTTTATGGTCAGATGAGACAAAAATGGAACTTTTTGGCCAAAATTTAAAATGCTGAATGTGGCGCAAACCTAACACTGCTTCAGCAAACACCATCTCAACAGTAAAGTATGGGGGTAGCAGCATCATATTGTGGGGATGCTTTTCCTCCGCAGGGACTGGGCATCTTGTTAAAACCGAAGGACAGATGGATAGAGCAACATAGAGGAAGATACTGCAAGACAACCTGCTTCAGTCTGCTAAAGAAAAATAAAACTTGGGAGAAAGTTGACCTTCCAGCAGGACAATGATCCCAAGCACAAGACCAAAGCAACATAGGAATGGTTGAACAACAAAAAGGTGAATGTTCTACAGTAGCCAAGTCAAAGTCCAGATCTCAATCCAATCATCTGTTCTGTGGCACTGTTTGAAAATTTCAGTCCATAAGCATCATCCAACCAACCTGAACAACCTGGAGAAAATCTGCCCGGAAGAATGGGCAAAAGTCATTCCCAAACAATGTGCAAAGCTGGTAGAAACTTACTCCAACAGACTTAAAGCTGTTATTGCAGCAAAGGTGGTTCTACCAAGTACTAGTCTGAAGGAATTGAATACTTAAGCAAGCAGTATTTTTTTATTTTTAATTTTATTTTACATAAAATGCAGAGAAATAATGAATTGCGACTTTGAAAATTTACCTTAAGAATATATTGGATTGAATAAACATTATCTGAAACAATCTGTTTAGGTATCATCTGTAATTCACACAAGTCTGCTGACTTTAGTGGATCAAATACTTTTGGGGAGACAGGGTGTCTCCTCTTCACAGCCTTATGTTACCCAAGCCCACAGTAATCCATTTATTCCTGGGTGTCTGACTTCTCTGTGGGAACGGGGGCAGATATCCTGGATGCTACTCAGAAGAGGAGATTGGGTATCTCTTGGTCACAGGTCTTGCTCTACCACAGCCCATTGTAATGTTTATTCCTGGGTTTCTGAATCTTCTGTGGGAGTTCAGGGAGATGTTCTGGGCACTGTGTAGTTGGGGAGTTTTAAACCCTAGAAAATTCTTCTTTCAGAAGAATATTTTTCCTCAGTTGGTCTAGCTGTAGCAGCAGCCACTGGCAGTACTCTGTACTGATAATGTCAATCATGTAGAGTGAATCTCAGATATCGTCTGTGTTGCACAGGGACTGGTATATGCATCCTTGACATCTATGGATGTTAACCAGTCTTTTTTGCCAAGAAACAGAGGGAAAAAACTGTACTTAAGTTCATTTTGAATTTTACCTTTTTAGATAAAAGTTTAGTTCTCCAAGGTCCCAGTATTGAGCTGAGGAGATCTGGGTTGTATTTTTTTTTTTGGGGGGGGGGGGGGGGGGGGAACCAAAAGTTAGAATAGAATAGGATCCTGTTCCTCTTTGCAGCTGAAGGACAGGTTCTACTGCTCTGATTCATACTAGGTGGTCTAACTCTCTTCTGAGGAATTATTGTTGCTTTATCGGGTACTGTTGATAAATTGGAGGACTGATTGGTGGTGGTTTCTTGAAGTTCAGAAAACATCCCTTGGCAATTAACTTGAGAATGCATTTGTCTGTAGTGATGTGATTCCAGTAAGTCTGGAAATAATGGAAGTCGCCTTACTGGAATATGTAAATATGCAAGCTTTGTTGTGATTTTGTGTTTGTCAAAACTCCAAGAGGGTAGGCTGTTGTGGTTGCTGCTACTGTGGCTGTGTAGCTGCTGTAATACCACTAGATGTTGTCTAATTAAAAGACTATGGATTGTAACATCTTCTTTTGTGTGGTAGTTGAGTTGACTGTACCTTCTCTCTGAGGAATGACTTATCTGAAGTAAAGAAGGATTGAGGGGATGAATTTTTCCCTTCTAGGTGTTCTATTAGTCTCCAAATAGGTTCTCTCTGGTGCAATGTGTATCTGCCAGTTGTCCATTCATGTCCTCTCTTGAGTCCAGATGCCTTAAACCAAGCCATTCTTTTGGTTGAGACTGCTATAGCTAATGCTCTGGAAGCCATTTCAAAACGTTTAAAGATGGATCACGTCACAAGCTTTGTAGGGTCTTTCCTGTGTTATTTGACTGATCGTCATCTGCTGTTCCAAGTAAAATGATGCACAATTTCTTCTACCTTCTGGATGTTGTTGAACTAGAATTCAACCATCTGATGAGCACCTATTCATAAGGTTACAGTTTCTTGCCTCTTTCTGCCATCTTTTCCTGATGGAGTGGAGGAGTATGATCTTGTTTTTTGGCCCTTTTTAACACATTTTACAATTTTACAGTCATGGGAGTAGGTGGATTTTGGTATGTCCTGGACAATTTCGAACCTTATTACTTTGTGTCAATATTATGCAAAATGGTATCTTCCACATTCTGTTCTGCACCTCTTAACACTTTGTGCACTGGCACTGCTCTGAACTGGTGGTTGAATGAATTGATAAAAGCCTTCATATTCCTTAGATTTAAACTCATCCTCTTGTAGGCTAAATTTATGTCAGACAATTTTGTGACCTCAAGCGGGGTTGTTCTAACCCGTTGGTTCTGGAGATGGTCCTGAAGGAATATCGTGTGTTGATGGTTTGTCTGAAAATTCTGATGAGTGCAGAGCGCCTGAGTCATCCTCTGAATGACCTAGGTCTTGCAAAGTGAGGAAATTCTTTTCCTTTTCTCCTTTAAGACTGTGCTTTGCTTGTTGATCTATATTTGGTGCCTTAGCCATACAAATGGACACAAAAGTCCGACCATAGCTTCTTCACTGAGGAGTGACACACTGGATGTGGTGTGCTAGGAAGGCCTTTTCTTCCTTTTGGTGTGTGATATATCAGCTGCACGAGTGGAGAAGAGTCTTTACTACTAGATTCAGTCTTGGTTCTTTTTTTTTTGAAAGGTTTCTGTTCTTTTATGGTGGCTGTAGCTGGATGCTTGTTTCTTTTTGGTGATGATTCATCAGCACTGTGCCTCGGCATTGATATTTCTTCAGCGCTATCATTTTCCTCTACACTGAACGTGCCTGGCGTCTGTGCTCTTTCAGCGCTGAATGCAACATGCGCTGATTCTTGGGCGTCACATATGTGTGCATATGAAACTCCAGAGTTACTCTTACTTTGCAATTTTTGTAACTTGCGGTGTTTTCTGGAGATATTGAAATCTCAGGTTTTCCATCACCCATGTTGAGATTTAATATCTTGTAAAGTGAGTCTCTGTATGAAGGGGCATGGAGCCTGTTGATTATGTACAAGCCACAGTTTTGCATATCAGGATCTGGCCCTAGACATCTGAGGCACAGATCATGTTGATTGCAAATAGACGTTCTGTGAATTTTTTCAGAGCCTGAAAAGGCATTTATTTTTAATTCTATGACAAAATCTCTTCTTGCGACATCTTATTTTTACACCAACTCTGAATCGTTTAATTTAATTTTTAAAGAAAGTAAAGGAAGAGGCTTAAAGTTTTCACGGCAATATGAAGGAGAGAGACAATGATCCAACTATTCGTGAAGCTGATAATTTTAGGCCGAGGCAGGTCATACGATGGCATTAACACTGGAAGGACCATGCATGCTCATAAAAAGTTCTAGAAGAGAGCAGTATTTAATTCAGCACTGTCGTGTGACTATATTGTCCAGCTTGTAGAAAGAGCACGCCCGTTACATGTAAGCAACTTTGCTTTACTATGCACCATACAAAAAAAAAAAATATCCAAATTCTGGTGTTTTCAGTAACAGTGATATAAACTCTCTCCACCACCAGGTAGTCTGTGAAGTTAACACAAAACTTAAAATAAATAAATAATATACATTTAGCACCTATGAGGCAACCTGCCATATCAAAATGGCATAAACACCAAGAACTCAAAACAACCCTGCCTATGAAAAGGTGGCAATGAACTTTGGATCAATGCAATATGCTGGATCTACACTCCAGCACGTCCTCTCTATTCCACTAGTAGGTGTCTCCTCAAGGTGCCCTCATTGAGGCTGGTAGGCCTGGATGAGGTTGGAGAGTAAGCATTTTTGCTTGTGGGATCAGCTTTACGGAATACTCTGACATCAGGAGTATAACCTGTATACCTACATTTAAAAAGGCAGTTAAGACTCTCTTCTATAAGGAAGCATTCGGCATAGTAGACAGTGTAATCGTATGGTCCAGTATTTTACCCTTATGTTTTTATATTGTTTTTAATGTCTTTGTTATAGGTTTTTTTAATTAGATTTTTATCTGTCCATAACTTGGCTTGAGTTTTTATAGTATTTATCAGTTTAAGTGTTCATTGTATTTATGTTTTATTTTTATTTTTTATGTTGACTATTTATGAATGTTACATTGTAATCTGAATTTTGGATATGCACAGAAGTCTCTGAAATAAAACAAAACAAATATTGCACTGTGCCCTAGAACACCAACACACCACTTATTGAAAGGTGCAGACTGGAAAACAGAGCAAACAACTGCTACAGATCCCAACAGAGAAACTACATACTAGTCAAATCCCTCACATCAGTCACACAAGCAAAACCCAGACAGACTGTCACCAAATACTGTAAAGCTTACTCTATGCTTATGGCCAGGGACACAAGAACACAGACTCAGTAAAAGTATAATGTATTTTTATTAGTCAATATAAGTGTTCTCGGGAGATGCTGGGTACTGGGTGCCCTTAGTCTTACGCGGTTAGTTTGTAAGACTAAGGGCACCCAGTACCCAGCATCTCCCGAGAACACTTATATTGACTAATAAAAATACATTATACTTTTTACTGAGTCTAAGTGTTCTTGTGTCCCTGGCCATAAGCATAGAGGAAGCTAAACATTTTAGAATAAGTGACCACAAACTAGAAATATACAGACAAAATAAAAATGTAAAATGTTCACTTCCTGTAACATGCTTTGAGCTCTCTAACTGGAAAAGTGTGGAACAAACAACAAGTGATGATGAAAAGCAGAACTGGAAAACGCCAAGAAGTCAGACTCTGCGTGCAATGCAACGCTGGAAAAGAGAAACAGCAAAGCATTTCCTCCCATACCGTGCAAAACAAAGATATCAGAGACACACATTTTCCAAAACTAACAGAGAACATCAAAGACTTCCCACAAAAGGAAGAGCAGGAAAATCTCTGCATAATCCTGGGGAAAACAGAAGGAACAGCAGTGACAGAAACAAAGTATGCAATATCCTTTTAGTAGGCCAGAAACACAGTCTGACCAGGAACCATTCGACCAGACTGAAACTTGGGAATTGCCCTCGTTATTGTCCTTTTAAGTGCACGCACACACTGAAAGAGAGGCAGTCTCTCTCACACACACAGAGACTGCCTGTATGTGACAGGCAGCATCTCTCTCACTGTATATCACACACATCTCACTCTCTCTCTTCTTCAGCCACCAGCTGCAGGGGAAATGCTGGCGGCTTTGCAGGGCATGTTCTTCAGACATTGGCTGGACGGAAATGCCAACAAGCCCCCCAGGACCTCTTCTACTCTGCCCATGGCATGGCCCTGTGTGCTGAGTGCTAATCCTGCCCCTGAGGACGACACACCCAGCTATTCGAATGAACACTTTATAAAAAGTTTACATAATACTTCACCGAATCCCAATAACCTGGGCTCTAAAATGGCAAGAAATTAGCAAGTTAATTACATAAAAACAGGGCTCAATTTGTGGGAGACTGGCCAGGATTGCAGTTCCAGCACTTGTTTTCAAGCTTAAGAGTGTGCTCTACTCTAGGTGGCTTCAACCCAGACAGCCTGCAGGGAAAAGAATGGGAGGAAGTGATATTGGAGCACACAGAGAAGAGAACAGCCACTCTCCTCCCTAACCCAGGTACTCCCCCCCACACACTTTTGCCCTCTCCACTTCTCCTCCTGTAGTGCAGGGAACAGAAGGGGAAGGAGTGATATTGAAGCAGACAATTCAGAGCAAAGAAAAAAGACACAAACACACCGATGTAATACCGTGCATACAGGTTAGTGCACAGGTTAACCCGTGGTTGGACATGCGGCCATAACTCCTTATGCAACAAGGGGATTAGCGCGTCCAAACCAGTGCATAGCTAATAGTGTTGGAGTTGGGTAGACCTCGAGGGTCCTTATCTGCCATCATACTCTATGCACATAAGCAATTCCAAACGTGGAACGTTTGCATGGGATGAGTCGGATTGCAAAAATAGAGATTTATGCACGACATTACAGCAGTGGTTCTCAAACAGGATGGATCATAAAATGAGAGAGGGGGGTACACACGTTCCCCTATTTTATATCCAATTTACTTTATTCTAGTCCTCAGCCGTGGAAAATGCACCAGGGCTCCTTCCAGAACCCTGCAGTCATAGGCCCTGAATCCAGCCACTGCCACTTAGGTGATCCAATTTTAATTAAAAAAAAAATATATATATATGATATGATCCTTCATTTAAGTCATTCCCTCAGTGAGTTTGGAGTGGAGGAGCCTGAGAACCAGACTTCAAATCCCACTGCAGCTCCTTGTGATCTTGGGGAGGGTAAAGTGACTTGCCCATTGCCTCCCTCTGGGAGACAGGGAAAAACCTACGGTACCTGAATATAACTTGCCATGAGTTACCAATAAAAAGATGTGAGCTAAATCTCAATAAATAACTGGCAGAAAGTACTTTAATATTTTTCACTCTGATTAACACTATTATAGGTGAATTAAGGGAACAGAAATGAGAAATTACTACTTACCTGATAATTTCCTTTTCTTTAGGACAGTCAGATGAATCCAGAACCAGTGGGTTATGCACCTCTACCAGCAGATGGAGACAGAGCAAGCTGACGTCACAGTACATATACCCCTGCAGTGACATCAGCCTGCCGGTATTCTCTTCAAAAGCAACTGTGAACAGGCTAGCAAAACACTTATTAAAAACATATAACCATTTCAATAGTCTCCCAACACCAAGCTTAGACAAGAATCTAATAACACTAGTCTAGGGATTGGAGTAACACTTACCAGTAATCTCTGTAACACATAGGCACACAGGAGGATCATTATGCAATCATTCGGAAGCCAAGAGAGGGAAGCTGGATTCATCTGACTGTCCTAAAGAAAAGGAAACCCAAGCTACTCCTGAATAGGGCAGGAGGCTGCCCGCAGTCGAGTCAAAACCGCACGTGCAAAGGCTGTGTCCTTCTGGCTTGAACACCTGGAAAAGGTGTGTAAGGAGGATCACATTACAGCTTGGCAAGGGTTAATGGAAGACAATTTCACCTCTGCCATTATTCTGCCTGAGCCCTAGTGGAATGAGCCCTAACTTGACTAGGTAACTGCTTCCCAGCATCAACGATTGCAGCCATGACTAACTCCTTAATCATCGACCTATGGTAGCCTGCGAGGCTGGTCTCCCTGCCTAGTACTGCCGTGAAGGACAAACAAGTGATCCGTCTTCTTTAAAGGATTAGTAACCTCCAGATAGTGAACAATGTGTCTCTTGACAACCAAGGGTTGCAACAGACTATACTCTTCTACATCCAGAGACAGCAGGGAGTTGGACTGATTCAAGTGAAACTCAGTGACCACCTTCGGTAAAAAAAAAGGAAGGGTCAGTACACAGCTATACCGCACCTGGAAATCACCTGGAGAACTGGCTCCCTGAAAGACAAGGCCTGCAGTTCGGAAACCCGATGCACAGAACAAATTGCCACAAGAAACACAGTTTTCGAGATCAGTAAGTGCAAGGACAGAGTACGCAGCAGTCTAAACATAGGACCTACCAAGAAATCCAATACCAAATTAAGACTCCATGAGGGCACCAGAAACTGCAAAGGAGGACGAAGATGTTTCACTCCATTCAGGAAACAGGCCACATCAGGATGAGCTGACAGGGAACCACCATTCACCTGACCCCTGAAACAGGCGAGAGCCTATGCTTGTACCTTTAAGGAATAGAGGGCCAAGCCTTTATTCAAGCCATCCTGCAAAAAGTCCAAAATGAGCGGGATCTTGACCGAACAATGAAGAGTACCTCAATACTCACACCAGGCCTCAAACATTTGCCAAACCCACACATAGGCCAAGGAAGTAGAGAACTTTCCTGCTCTTAGCAAGGTGAAAATCACTGCTGCACAGTATCCATTTTTCAGCAAGCGAGCCCTTTTCAAGGGCCATACCATAAGACAAAATCAAGTCGGATCTTCGTGAAGAAACCCTGTCTCAACAGAAGGGGCAATTCTGCCAGGAGCCACCGCAGATCTGCATACCATGGTTTCCTGGGCCAATCTGGAGCAACCAAGAGCACCATCCCTCTGTGTTGCTCAATCCTTTGGACTAATCTGCCCAACATGGGCCATAGGGGAAAGGCATACAGCAACTTGTCTTCCAACCACTCCTACACCAAGACAACTATCGCCAACGATGTTGGATCTCTCCTGCAACTGAAGAATCGTGGAACTTTTCGCACTGCGAGCAGTAGCCAACAGATCTAGAAACGGGAAACCCCTGTAATCCAGAATCAGCTGAAATGCCTATTTTGATAGCATCCGTTCTCCTAGGTCCAGACTTTTCCTGCTGAGAAAGTCTACTCTTACATTGTCTTTTCCTGCTAAATGCAAACCTGAGATCTGGAGAGTTAGTTCGGCCCATTCCATAAGTTGATATATCTCCTGCAACACTGGTTGGCTCTTGGTTCCTCCCTGCCAATTTACATAAGGTAGTCATTGCGCTGTCAGACATTATCCGGATCGCTCAACCCTGCAGCCTTTCGCTGAACTTCAGGCATGCCATCCGGACTGCCTTGGCTTCCAAAAGATTAATGTTCCAGAGAGACTCTTGAGCTGTCAGCTCCTGACCGTGAGCTCCCCAATCACAAAGGCTCGCATCAGTCAACAGTACTAGCCAGTCTGGTGGTGCCAGGGAATTTCCATTCTTTAGATGATCTGGTTGTAACCACCACCACAGTCGGGAGGAGACCTCCGTCGGCAGATGGAGCTGAATCAAATAGTGCAGAGACTGCTGGTTCCACCAAGACCACAGGGAGCACTGAAGAGGATGCATATATGCTCTCACTCATGGAACCACTTCCAGAGTTGCCGCCATTAAACCAAGTAGCTGAAGGTAGGATGAATATGGATGGGTGAAGAGTATTCATTAATAGACAAAGCTGTGCCATCAACTTCTGAATACAAGTTTCTGGCAGAAAAACCTTGCCCTGCTTCATGTGGAACCGAACCCCAAGGTATTCCAAAAACTGAGCAGGCTGAAGACTTCTCTTGACTAGGTTCACAACCCAGCTGAGCTCCTGCAATAGGGAGATCACCTGGTGGGTCACCAGGCAGCTCTCCTCCAGCGGCTTGGCTCAAATCAATCATCCAAATATGGGAGTGCTAGGATCCCACCCCGTCTCAATTTTGCAGCAACTACCACCAATACCTTGGAAAAGGTACTGGGAGCAGTGGCGTCCCAGAATTGCAAACCGCAGAAAGCGCTGATACTCTAGTCAAATGGGAATGTGAAGCGAGCAGATCCAAAGAGACCAGAAATTCCCCCAACTGAACGGCCATTATCACTGAGCACAAGGTCTCTATGCAAAAATGAGACACCTGCAGATGACGGTTGACACCCTTGAGATCTAGGATGGGATGAAAGGATCCCTGTTTCTTGGGCATAATGAAATAAATTAAATATTGCCCTGTATTTTCTTGAGACATGAGTACCGGAATCACAGCCCTCAGACTGAGGAGCCTTGCCAATGTATCCTCCACTGCCTGCTTTTTCGGCGGGGAGTGGCAAGGAGAGACCATGAGGAATACTGTGAAACTCTAGTGTATATCCATCTCGTATCACCTCCAGGACCTATTGATCGGATGTGATCTCGGCCCACCTCTGATAGAAGAGAGGCGACCCCCAATCTCCTGCACCTGAGAGTGGATCAGCAAACCTTCATTGGGAGGCTTAAAGATCCACTACCTAAGCCCGCACCCTTCTGAAACTCACCAAAAGGTAGAGTCTTCTGAAAGATCGCTTCTCTACAGGGTCGAAAACTCTTTGATCCCCTAGCATGACCACTCATGCTAAAGGAGCGTGGTGTTTGCTTCTTATCCTCCGGTAATCAAGGAACAGATGATTCGCTCCACTGCTGGCCAGTTTCTCCAACTCACTCCCAAACAAGAGTGAGCCTTTAAAGGGTAATTTCATGAGGTTAGCCTCGGAGGTCGCATCAGACGACCAATTTCTCAGCCATAAGAGATGCCTGGCTGCTATTACCAAAGCCACCCATCTGGCTAATGTGTGGACCAAATCACAGCCTGCATCTGCCAAGAAGGAGGCCGCTGGTTCCATAACTGCCCTGGAATTCACCCCAGAATCATCAACCTCTTGAGAGAGAAGTAAACAAGAGCGAGCCACCAGGGAACAACAAGAAGCTATTTGCAAAGTCATTGCCACTGCTTCAAATGCCTGCTTAAAGATAGTTTAATCCTATCGTGTACAACCTTCAAGACCGCTCCTACCTCCACGGAGATAGTCGTTCACTTGGAGACTCCACATACGAGTGCATCTACCTTCAGAAAATGTAATCGCTCTCTCACCACTGGATCCAGAGGGTACAGGCCTTCCAAAACCAGACCTCCTTTGAAATTAGCCTCTGGGGTGCCTCATTCAAGATCAATCAATTCTTGAATGGCCTCCATCACAGGGATGACAACAAGAGGCTTTACACAGAGAAACCAAAATGGGATTCTTGTTTGGTTCAGACAGAATCTGTCCCAGGTACTCCCAGCATTTTCAAGGTCAGCAGTTCATCTCTATGGAAGAACTGTAGCATAGTCCTATACGGTTGTAATCCTGGAGGAATTTCACTATCCTCAAGAGAGTCAGGATTGGCATCATCATCCGTGCCATCTGGATCTCTAGCGGGTAATCCCACTGCCGCTCTAGGAGTACTCCGGCACTTACCAGTAGGTCCAGGCAAGGTTTGTACCTGCAACTCTGCCCTAGGAGTATTGGACAAGGCTGAGGACTGCACCTGAAGAAAGGATTGCAATCCCTTGGAAAAAGATTTTACCCATGAAAATGTAGAAGTATCCCGACCAGAAGGTAGCAGAGGCAAACTTACTGAGCTGCCTTCCCCTGCTGAAGAACCAGTTAGGGGAGTTCCAAAATCAGGTGCCCCAGCTGAAAAGTCTTTACCCAGACCTAGACTCGGCTGGGAAGAACCAGGCTTAGTGAAGTCAGAGGAAGACAATTCTCCCTGAGCTTCCAAACAGCACTGGCACACGTCAGCTATACTCCTGGTTGAGATGCCCGAATGATAGGCAGTGCAAAGAGAAAGGTGCTTAGGTTTCTTAGATACAGGTGCCATTAGACTGGCACCTGAAAGCGTGCATCTAGCTTTTTTTTTTAGGTGTCCAAAAGCTTTAGGCACGCAACCTAGGCATCCAAAAATTAGGCGTCCAACACCTAGGTGTCCCAAACTTAGGCATCCCTAGAATAGACGCTGTAAAAATTAAGCGCACAGCAACGTTCAACTTGTGCACACAGGCGAGCGGATGGCCACTTAAGGTGCTGCTTAACTTGGATGCACACACTAATAGGCCTGCCTAAGCATCCGAAAACTGGACACACAACTTAGACACACAGACACAAACCAAACTGACAATCCTGTTCAGGGCAGCCTAAAGAAAGCGCATGAAACACCGTTGACGCCCACCACACGGCGTGCAGTGAAAAAGCCTCAGAGTAGAGCTTAGCCTATGAAGGCTGCTTAACCCGCCAGGCTACCCATATCCATCCACCTCCCACGAAGCGGGACGAACGTTGGAATGGCGCACTGAGCTGGAGACCGGGGGAAGGAGGAAGCTCTACAGTAAAAAAAAACAAAACAAAACCAAACCCTCCTTCTCTGTAGTTTTTTGGGTTCTTTTAAACTTAACTGAGCTCAGCTTTACCTGGCTTAGTACAGAGAGTCTCCGGCTGCACGGGGAGGGGGCGGGGGGGGGGGGGGGGGAAAGAGAGGCATTTGCTGTCACCGCTGTACTCTGCTTCCTGCACCTCCTGCCTTTCAGCTGCCTAACAGCCAAGTCTATGCTGGCTGAAAAAGCAGCTACCGGACCAAGGCACTCATCTGAGGGACCATGGAAATCGCCTCAGGAATTCTCAACTGGGGGAGGGACCTTTTGGTATCACCGCAGGAGAGCGGGGTGAATTTATTTTCCTTATTTCTCTTTTTTTTTTTAAATCAAAGCAATCCCCAGTAGGGAGATGCACATCCACAATCTGCTGGAGACAGAATACTGGCAGGCTGATGTCACTGCAGGGGTAAATAAACTGTGAAATCAGTTTGCTCTGTCTCCATCTGCTGGTAGAGGTGCATAACCCACTTGTTTTGGATTCATCTGACTGGATGCTAAGAAAAATGGGGCTGTTACGGCCCCCACATACTGCAAATTTAGACATTGTTGAATTTGAGCAGAATGTGCTCTCTCATCATCCATTCAAGAAATTCAGGAAAAAAAAAAACAAACCACTTAGGGGTAAGCACAGCAACCACATCCCGCCTCTGTGGAGACTCTCACCACCTTGGCTACCCGAAAATGCCAGAAGAACTTGCAGAAATGGCCACACTGTCACCACGGCTTGATCTTTTTTTGGGTAGTCTGGTCTATAACAGCCTGTGCATGTGTGCGCGCGCGCACCTGTGTGTCCAGGACTCATGCGGTTCCTGACCCTGGGGTGGAGTACTGCCAAGGAGCCGCACTGACGTGTACTGTGGCAATGTGCCATTACGTTCTCGCATGCAAAACTCCATCCGCTCTCTGCCTGCTCAGGCACCCTGACAGCCGATTCACTCCACAGGTTTCTCCAGGGGAACAGTAAGCGAGTAAATGATTCATCGCTGGCGGCGGTACGTGTATGCCCCGGCAAGTGGAATGTGTGAAAAATGAGCCATCACTGGTGTGAATACTGGAG
The DNA here is from genome assembly GCF_901001135.1 of Rhinatrema bivittatum. Classification (NCBI taxonomy): domain Eukaryota; kingdom Metazoa; phylum Chordata; class Amphibia; order Gymnophiona; family Rhinatrematidae; genus Rhinatrema; species Rhinatrema bivittatum. Next base: position 241,586,667 of record NC_042622.1, read on the forward strand.
GTGGGGCGGAGTCTTCCCCGGGGTGTTATGGATTTTCTCTAATCGGACAGAAGTCCTACAAACGCCATCCGTGCATTGTTTGGGGTGCAGAGAGGCAGGGGAGGGAGATCGATTTTGGAAAATGATTTAAGGAACTTTTCCTTTGGCACTTTTGGGGGCTAGTGCTTTTTCTAAAGCTTTTAAAAAGAAGATCTATATAGTTCTAGGGTCACCAAGTGGAACATGGCAGTGACCGACACTTTCTAAAGCACCTAAGACATGGAAATTGGGAGATAAGAGGGAGAAAGAAAAAAAAAGGTTGCAGCAGCAGCAGCTTAGAAAGAAGGGCCCAACTGTTTCAATGTGCGCATCTATGCTGCTACTGCTGCAACAGCACGGACATTAACACCAGCAATTGGTGGTCCCCGACGTGCCCCCTATAAAGAAGAAAAGCAGGAAGAACAGCTCCCATCTGGAAGCCAGTACCAGCTTTGGGTGGCACAGTGCCCCAGTTTCTGAAGGGAGACTTGGAGGCTGCTCCCGACTGGTTTTCCCTTTTTGACAACCCCCCTCCCCCCCAAATCATCTGATGCATTCAGTGGAGCATGGCGGAAAGCAGTCCCCGTTCTAACCCAATGTCACTCATCTGCTCGTCCTCGGAGAAACAGGGACCACAAATCCCACAATGCACTGCAATGGAAATAGGTTGCCAGCTTTCAGCTGTCACATATACGGACGCTTGGAGATGCTGTTTAATATCTTCATCACGTGTGGCTTTTGTTGCCATTCACCCCCATTAGAAAGACACAGAAACAGAGAATATAACAGCAGGTAAGGAGCCATCTAGCGTGCCAATTTACTTCCTGCTACAGTGCCGAGGACCCCAGTCAGTCTCCAACCTTCCCCTCGCTTCCCTGCAATTAATGGTCCTCTGTACTTGTCCTGTGCTCTCTCATTTTTGTTTCCGTCACTATGTATCCACCACCCTTTCTGTGAAGATGCATCTTCTGATCTTACTCCTCAGTCTGCCCCTTTTGGAGCCTCGTACCATGATCTCTATTCTCAAACTTCTTTACTCCAAAAAGAGAGTTCTCTTTTACCAGCCCAGGGGCCAAACCACTGCTCTGTGAATATTTTTAGGCCTCGGTTTAAAACATGGACTGAAGACTATGTAAGTGGCACAAAATTTGTGCATCCACACATTTAATATGGAGTAGCTACCAAAGTGCACGCTGTACTGTTTGCTCACAGGGATGCTAAAGCTGCAACTCCCCCCAAAATCTGCACAGTCTGGCAAAATCATGACAGTTGGCAAACCTAAACAGAAATTCAGAAAAAAACCTCATAGGATTTGCCACGGAAGGCTGAGGGGGGAGGGGGAGCTGGGCCATGCCAGCTCTGTGGGATCCCAGCAGGGCACCCCAATTCTGGGGGTTCTGAAGGAACTCAAAAATGAAATTTCTGATCTATTAGTTAAAATTTGTAACCTATCATTAAAATCATCCATTGTACCTGAAGACTGGAGGGTGGCCAATGTAACCCCAATATTTAAATAGGGCTCCAGGGGCGATCCAGTGAGCCTGACTTCAGTGCCGGGAAGAATAGTGGAAACTATTCTCAAGATCAAAATCGTAGAGCACATAGAAAGACATGGTTTAATGGAACACAGTCAACATGGATTTACCCAAGGGAAGTCTTGCCTAACAAATCTGCTTCATTTTTTTTTGAAAGGGTTAACAAACATGTGGATAAAGGTGAACCGGTAGATGTAGTATACTTGGATTTCAGAAGGCGTTTGACAAAGTCCCTCATGAGAGGCTTCTACGAAAACTAAAAAGGCATGGGATAGGAGGTGATGTCCTTTCGTGGATTACAAACTGGTTAAAAGACAGGAAACAGAGAGTAGGATTAAATGGTCAATTTTCTTAATGGAAAAGGGTAAACAGTGGAGTGCCTCAGGGATCTGTACTTGGACCGGTGCTTTTCAATATATTTATAAATGATCTGGAAAGAAATACGACGAGTGAGGTTATCAAATTTGCAGATGATACAAAATTATTCAGAGTAGTTAAATCACAAGCAGACTGTGATACATTACATGAGGACCTTGCAAGACTGGAAGATTGGGCATCCAAATGGCAGATGAAATTTAATGTGGACAAGTGCAAGGTGTTGCATATAGGGAAAAATAACCCTTGCTGTAGTTACACGATGTTAGGTTCCATATTAGGAGCTACCACCCAGGAAAAAGATCTAGCATCATAGTGGATAATACTTTAAAATTAGTCAGCTCAGTGTGCTGCAGCAGTCAAAAAAGCAAACAGAATGTTAGGAATTATTAGGAAAGGAATGGTTAATAGAACGGAAAATGTCAATGCCTCTATATCGCTCCATGGTGAGACCACACCTTGAATACTGTGTACAATTCTGGTCGCCGCATCTCAAAAAAGATATAGTTGCGATGGAGAAGGTACAGAGAAGGGCAACCAAAATGATAAAGGGGATGGAACAGCTCCCCTAAGAGGAAAGGCTGAAGAGATTAGGGCTGTTCAGCTTGGAGAAGAGACGGCTGAGGGGGGATATGATAGAGGTCTTTAAGATCATGAGAGGTCTTGAACGAGTAGATGTGACTCGGTTATTTACACTTTCCAATAATAGAAGGACTAGGGGGCATTCCATGAAGTTAGCAAGTAGCACCTTTAAGACTAATCGGAAAAAATTATTTCACTCAACGCACAATAAAGCTCTGGAATTTGTTGCCAGAGGATGTGGTTAGTGCAGTTAGTGTAGCTGGGTTCAAAAAAGGTTTGGATAAGTTCTTGGAGGAGAAGTCCATTAATGGCTATTAATCAATTATACTTAGGGGCGGATTTTAAAAGGAGCGCGAATAGCCTACTTTTGTTTGCGCTCCAGGCGCAAACAAAAGTACGCTGGATTTTAGTAGATACGCGCGGAGCCGCGCGTATCTGCTAAAAACCTGGATCGGCGCGCGCAAGGCTATGGATTTTGTATAGCCGGCACGTGCCGAGCCGCGCAGCCTACCCCCGTTCCCTCCAAGGCCGCTCCGAAATCGGAGCGGCCTTGGAGGGAATCCTCTAACACCCTCCCCTCACCTTCCCCTCCCTTCCTCTACCTAACCCACCCGCCCGGCCCTGTCTACACCTCCCCCTTACCTTTCTCCGGGGATTTACGCCTCCCTCTGGGAGGCGTAAATCCCCACGCGTGAGTGGGCCTCCTGCGCGCCGGGCAGCGACCTGGGGGCGGGTACGGAGGGCGCGGCCACGCCCCCGGACCGCCCCGGGCCGTAGCCACGCCCCCGTACCCGCCCCAAAACGCTGCCGACACGCCCCCAAAACGCCGCGGCGACCGGGCCCGCCCCCTGACACGCCCCCGACACGCCCCCCGACACGCCTCCCTCGGAGAACCCCGGGACTTACGCGAGTCCCGGGGCTCTGCGCGCGCCGGTAGGCCTATGTAAAATAGGCTTCCCGGCGCGCAGGGCCCTGCTCGCCTAAATCTGCCCGGTTTTGGGCGGATTTAGGCGAGCAGGGCTCTTAAAATCCGCCCCTTAGGGAATAGCCACTGCTATTAATTGCATCAGTAGCATGGGTTCTTCTTAGTGTTTGAGTAATTGCCAGGTTCTTGTTGCCTGGTTTTGGCGTCTGTTGGAAACAGGATGCTGGGCTTGATGGACCCTTGGTCTGACCCAGCATGGCAATTTCTTATGTTCTGTCTCATCCGTCCCCTATAACACAACTATCTGGTCCGGATCAGAATCCAGGAGTCACTTGATTTCAAGCTCACGCCGTCTCAGCACGTATACAGCAACAGGGAGAGTCGTGAAGCGTTTAACCCAGGCGAGCAATTCAGTAGACAAGTGGGAGCTCGCCAGTAAGGAACTAGAGAATAAATACAAAAGGAGGGGGCTGACCATTTTCTCTCGCTCCTTATTTCTGGGAGCTTCCAGCCCAAATTGGAACTGACCCATGCTGTAATTACAACGCCCTGTCCCTTCCCAACCACATTTTTAACCCTCAGAGTCTCCCATATAAAACTGTTCACAAGGACATGCCCTCCACCAAGTGCCACAACCCAAGTTTGGCCACTAGGTGTCAGCTTTGTGCACCGGCCAGGTCTCCCTCTGAAGAACATGACCATAAAAACCCAGTCTCTCACCAATTTACTTCCTGGTGTAATGCCAGGGACCCCAGCTGCAATCTGGCCTGTTCCAGGCCTTCTTAAATCCCATAACCGTTTTAGCCTCCACCACCTCCTCTGGCAAGTCAATCCATGCCTACACTGCCTTTGCTGTGATGAAACATTTTCTGATGTTACTTCCGAGTCTCTCTCTCTCCTCCTCCCACCTTCCCCTAACCAGGTGCTTCATATCTTGACCTCTCTTTTCAGAAATCAATCATTCCCAGCCCCAGGAGCAGAACCCAGGTCTCCCATGTAGCAGCGCTGCACCTGAGCCACTGAATCAGCGCATTTTTTATTTATTTATTTTTTTTAAATGCTCTGCTGCCCACGTTCAACGCAAAATGGAGACTGGTGGTGGAATGTATGACAAGCCCAAAAGGATTAAGAGAAAACATCACTTTTGAAGTTCTTTGGGAACAGTCCTACAAATCTGAAGCCAATTTCAAAACATTCAGACCAAGTAATATTTACACTTCTTTACACTCTTGGAAATTTTCACAGGTTGAGTGTCTTCAGCTGGCAAGAGTAGGTTTATCCCAGGAGAGATTTAATAGCCACAGCTCCAGTTCTGACTAAGAGTGCATGACTTGCCAGCAGGCCATGCACACCAGAGGTGGCTGCACACACATTACTGAAGCCAGCAAACTACAAAGGGTCCTGGTATCCTGTCTGCGTGAAAAAGTGAGATGCATAACCTCACATTACTGCTAGAAACCCTTTGTCTTTCTATCCTTCATTTGTTGGGGGAAATATCTCAGTCACAAATTGTCAGTCCTAAAAAGAAGCAGAAGTATTCTCAAAACACCTGAATTTTATTCAGCACTTTGTCTGCTACACCAAACAAAGAGAAAAAAAAAGCTTTTCTGGATACAATAGATAAAGGGATGGAAGTGAGTATAACAAATTAAATGAGCCAGTACATTTAATAAAGAATCAGTATTGTGTAGCAACTACAGACTGCCAATCCTGTTCCATTTTAAGATGATAGAGAATTACATTAAAACTTATCCAATGACTCCATTAGAGCTTTTTTACAGACAACCCGAGCAATGCCGGCTGCTGATTGCTAATATGCTCTGTCTGTGAAGCCCCATCTCATGCTCCCACACACAGGGCAAGCAGGCACAGGCACACATGCGTGCGCGCACACATACACGGGCTGTTATAGACCAGACTACCCCGAGCAACGGTGGGCACTTTTGCTAGTAGTGCATACACAAGCAAAACTTTTTTCAGTGGAAGGAACAAGAGAATCATAATATGAGGCTCCATGGAGATAAGAATTGAGAGCAATGTGAGGAAATATTTCATAGAAAGGGTAGTGAATGCCAGGAATACTCTCCTGCTGGAAGCCAGGCTAAAACAATAATGGACTTCAAGAAGATTTGGGATAAGCACAGACAATCCTTAGTTGCCAAAAAAAAAGAACAGACAGCAGAAGAATGAATTAACAACATTGCTGGATTACAAACATAGTAATAACCAGAAGACCCAGAAAAAGAAAAAAAAAAAAAATAAGAGACAGGCACTCATGTAGTCAGGTGGGTCTGGCAGAGTATGAAACTAGAAATAATTAACTGGCTCCATCTGGCAGGCAGCCAAAATAACTAGAAATCCTAGTGGAAACTCAAGTGCTCATGTAGCCGGGTCTGTCTGGCAGGCTAAGCCCTCCTTGAGGTGATCGGGTTAGTACAGTGTGTTGGTGGCGGCAGCAGCAGCGATTAGCCTCGAAAGGCCATGGGTCTCCAAGAGACTGAGTATTCTGCTAAAGCTGTGCTGGTGACTCTGGACTATTGTGACTGGACTGAAGGGTGCTGAGTGTGAACTAATAAAGGGATCATGTGTGCTCAGATACAAAAGTTATCTTGGATAAACAGCAATATTCTACAGATGGTCATGCTCTAGAGCTTGCAGCTGGGATATATTCTTGTCAGTGTGGAAAAGAATATCTGGGGGACTGGATAAAACAATTGGTCTTTTCTGCCATCATCTACTATCTTACTATGTTTTGAAGGGGAGAATAAACGTGGATAAAGGTGAACCGATAGATGTAGTGTATTTGGATTTTCAGAAGGCATTCGACAAAGTCCCTCATGAGAGGCTTCTAAGAAACTAAAAAAAGTCATGGGATAGGAGGCGATGTTCTTTTGTGCAGTGAAGTTGGTTAAAAGAGACAGGAAACAGTAGGATTAAATGGTCAGTTTTCACACTGGAAAAAGGTAATTAGTGGAGTGCCTCAGATCTGTACTTGGACCAGTGCTTTTTAATATATTTATAAGTGATCTAGAAAGTAATACAATGATAGGCCGATACAGTAAAGTTCGCGGGAGAGCAGGCAAGCACCTGCTCTCCCAGCGCATGCACAGGCCTGTGTCCTGTGCGCGTGATTCAGTAAACCAAAATATTTAAATTAGGGCCCGCGGTAAAAAGAGGCGCTAGGGACGCTAGCACGTCCCTAGCGCCTCTTTTTGGACAGGAGCAGCGGGTTTGACAGCCGACGCTCAATTTTGCCGGCATCGGTTCTCGAGCCCGCTGACAGCCACGGGTTCGGAAACCGGACGCCGGCAAAATTGAGCGTCCAGTTTTCAACCCGCAAGCCGATTTAAAGTTTTTGTTTTTTTTTAATTATTTTTTCTTTTTTAAACTTTTGGGACCTCCAACTTAATATCGCCATGATATTAAGTTGGAGGGTGCACAGAAAGGCAGTAAAAACTGCTTTTCTGTGCACTTCCCCGGTGCCGGCAGAAATTAACGCCTACCTTTGGATAGGTGCTAATTTCTTAAAGTAAAATGTGCAGCTTGGCTGCACATTTTACTTACTGTATCGCGCGGGAATGACTAATAGGGCCATCAACATGCATTTGCATGTTGCGGGCGCTATTTGTCTTGGGGGGGTTGGACGCGCGTTTTCAACGCACTATTACCCCTTACTGAATAAGGGGTAAAGCTAGCGCATCGAAAACGCGCGTCCAAATGCCGGTTAAAAGTGCGCTCCACCGGAGCGCACTGTACTGTATCGGCCTGTGAGTGAGGTGATCAAATTTGCAGATGACAAAATTATGCGGAGTAGTTAAATCTCAAGCGGATTGTGATACATTACAGGAGGATCTTGCGAGACTGGAAGATTAAATTTCATCTGCCATTGAAAGCCCAATGTGGACAAGTGCAAAGTGATGCATATAGGAAAAAAATATCCCTTGCTACAGTTACACAATGATAGGTTCTATCTTAGGAGTTACCATCCAGAAAAGAGATCTAGGCGTCACAGTGGATAATACATTGAAATAGTCAGCCTGGTGTGCTGTGGCAATCAAAAAAGCAAACAAACAATGTTAGGAATTATTAAGAAGGGAATGGAAAATAAAATGGAAAATGTCATAATGCCTTTGTATCGCTCCATGGTGAGACCACACCTTGAATACTGTGTGCAATTCTGGTCACTGTATCTAAAAAAGAATATAGCTGCACTGGAGAAAGTGCAAAACAAGGCAACCAAAATGATAACATGGAACATGGAACAGCTGCCCTATGAGGAAAGGCTAAAGAGGTTAGGGCTGTTCTGTTTAGAGAAGAGACGAATGAGGAGGGATAGGATAGAAGTCTACAAAATCATGAAAGGACTTGAACAAGTTAATATAAATCGGTTATTTACTCTCAGATAATAGAAGGATTAGGAGGCACTCCATGAAGTTAGCAAGTAGCTCATTTAAAACAAATCGAAGAAAATTCTTTCCCTCAATGCATAGTTAAGCTCTGGAATTCATTGCCAGAGGATGTGGTTACAGCAGTTAGTGTAACTGGGTTTAAAAAAAGGTTTGGTTAAGTTCCTAGAGGATAAATCCATAAACTGCTATGATGGTAATTAATAAGCAAAAGTAGCTTGTGATCTTTTTAATATTTGGGTATTTGCCAGGTACTTTTGACTTGGATTGGCCACTGTTGGAAACAGGATGCTGGGCTTGATGGACCCTTGATCTGACCCAGTATGGCATTTATATTTTTATGTATTATTCATGGCTGTATCTTGCATTCAGGTCCCCATGTCTACAGAAATAGTGTGTGAGGGTGTGATCATTCATGCTACCCCTCTTGTACCTCAGAGCTGCACTCTGCTCACCTAAAGCACTATAAATACAAACAATTAGAGGAGTCAGCCCCAGAGACCATTCCCCCTTTCCATTTATTGCTGTGTGACCATGAGTAAGTTACTCAATTCCCCTTGCTCTTAAAAATGTAAGCTTTTGGGACAGGGACATAGGGGTCATCAAGTGAAGTGTCTTAAACTGCCCTAAATGTCTCATATGTCCTATACTTAATCCTTTCTCCTGTTAAATAATCCAAAATGACAGCTAATTTAAAAAACAAACACAGACATTTAGAAATTCCCTTAAAAAAAAAAGAGGGGACTCCTCTCCCGATTTAGTCACATTTATGACCAGGGTCTAGGCTCTGACATTTAACCAGGCTATAACATGTTAAGGAAAGACAGAGAGGACAGAAAAGGGGGAGGAGTAGCTCTTTATATCAAAAACAATATCCAAGCATCTTAACTGCAAGGAAGATGGGACAAAGAAGAAGCACTATGGGTCGACCTAAAGAAAGATGATGGTGCATCCATAATTACTGGAGTAGTTTACAGGCCTCCGACTCAAACGGAAGAACTAGACAGAGAGCTGGTCAAAGACATCCAAAAGGTGGGAAAGAAGGGAGAAGTGTTGATTGTTGAGAGATTTTAATCTGCCGAACGTAGACTGGAGAATCCCATCTGCAGTATCTAACAGAAGTAGAGGGATAGTGGATGCCCTGCAAGGGGCTCTGCTCAAAGAAATGGTAATGGAGCTCACGAGGGAGGGAGCTATACTCGACTTAGTGCTCACTAATGGGGAGAATGTCTCTAATGTACAGGTGGGTGCCCACCTCAGCACCAGTGATCATCAAATGGTATGGTTTGATATTGCAAATAGGATACGGAGAAGTCACATGAAGATCCGAGTTTTGAACTTCAAAAATACAGACTTGGTCGAAATGGGAGATGTACCTGGAGGTAGAACTAGAAGACTGGGAGAAAATGAGAGAGGTGGAACAGCAGTGGGCAAAATTAAAAGGAGCTATTACAAAAGCAACTAATCTATATATGTTAGAAAAGTAAACAAAAGCAAGAAAAATAAGAAACCAATCTGGTTCTCAAAGGAGGTGGCTGATAAAATAAAAGCAAGAAAAACAGCATTCAAGAAGTATAAAGGATCCCGAAAAGAGGAACACACGGAAGAATATCTGGTGAAACTGAGGGAAATGAAGAAAGAAATCAAGCAAGCAAAAAGTCAGGTGGAAGAAAGGATTGCCAAAGAGGTAAAGAGAGGGGACAAAACATTTTCGCAAAGCTTCCAGCACAGAATCCCTCCTGGTATCACTAACAGACCACCTGATCCTGGGCCTTGACAAAGGCCATTCATACCTGCTGATCCTGTTGGTCCTTTCAGCCGCCTTCAACACGGTCAACCACTCCAGCCTCAGAAAACAACTCGCATCCATTGGAATCTCAGGTACTGCCCTAGCCTGGTTCAAAACCTTCCTTAACAACAGAGGATACAAAGTGAAAATACACAATAAGGAATCCTCCCATTTCAAGGCCCCCATAGGAGTTCCACAGGGATCCTCCCCATCACCTACCTTGTTCAACATATACTTACGCCCACTGTGCCACCTTCTAACGGACCTCAAGCTCAAACACCTTATATATGCAGACAAGGTTCAGATAGTGATTCCCCTTAAAGAATCATTAGACAAAACACTTGAATACTGGGAATCTTGCCAATCAAAAATTAATGGACCTCCTCTCCAGCCTAAATCTCATCCTAAACACCTCCAAAACGAACTAATTATCATTACTCCTGAAAACAACTACCACCATACTCACACAGCAAACATCCCCCTATCTTCTCAAGTCAGAGACCTAGGAGCCATTATTGACAATAATTTGAACCTGAAAGCTTTTATAAACCGGACCACCAAGGACTGCTTTTATAAACTACAAGTTTTAAAAAGAATTAAGCCTCTATTCCACTTTCAAGACTTCAGAACCATACTTCATGCAATAATCTTCGCAAAAATAGATTATTGCAACGCTATACTTCTAGGCCTACCATCTTCATACACCAAACCACTACAGATGGTACAAAATACAGCGGCCAAAATCCTCACAAACTCCAAAAGAAGAGACCATATCTCATCCATCTTAAAAAAAATCTTCACTGGCTCCCCATCCATGCCAGAATAGTCTACAAATCCATCACCATCATCTACAAGTCAATCCATCACCACACCTCCCTGGACCTTCAACATCCGCTCAGCCTTCATACCTCTCAAAGACCAATCAGAGAAGTCTACCAAGGATCCCTCCAGGTTCCAAACACAAAATCCACCCGACACACAATGGCAAGAGAGCGGGCATTCTCGACAGCTGGACCTTCTCTTTGGAACTCCATCCCCACAAATCTGCGCCTAGAACCCTGCCTACCAACTTTCCGCAAAAGATTGAAGACCTGGCTTTTCAAACAAGCCTTCTCGGACAACTCATAACCACCTCCAACTCCTGTATCAATGTTACCATTTGGTATTGTAAATAAACTTTAAGTTATTTATTTTATCCCCTTACAGTTCTCTTACTCCCCTCTGTTCCTATCTTTCTCTCTCCCAGTTATTATACCCCTGATTTTTTGTAACTGCAAGGGGTGCACTGTTCATTGCACCCCTTGTTTTCTATGTAAACCGACATGATGTGACCTGTTCATGAATGCCGGTATATAAAAAATCTAAATAAATAAAAATAAATAAAATTTTCAGATACATCAGAGAAAGGAGAAAGCTCCAAAGTTGTATAGTGAATTTAAAGGGTGAAAAGGATCAATGTGTGGAGAGAGACAAAGAAAAGGCGGAAATATTAAACAAATACTTTAGTTTGGTGTTCACTAACGAAGACCCTGGAGAAGGACCTTTGCTCATTCACAAGACCATGGATGGGAATGGGGTAGATGAAACTCCATTTACAGATGAGAAGGTATGGGAAGAGCTGGGAAAACTGAAAGTGGACAAATCCATGGCACTTGATGAGATTCATCCCAGGATACTGAGAGAGCTCAGAGATGTGCTGGCGGGTCCACTGCAAGACCTGTACAATAGATCCCTGGAAACGGAAGTGGTGCCGAGTGATTGGAGAAGAGCGGTTCTGGTCCCGCTTCACAAGAGTGGAAGCAGAGAGGAGACTGGAAACTCCAGGCCGGTTAGCCTTACCTTGGTGGTGGGAAGATTAATGGAGACTGCTGAAGGAACGGATAGTGAACTATCTACAGTCAGGACGATTGCTAGACCCGAAGCAGCATGGATTCACCAGGAGAAGGTCCTGCTGGACAAGTCTAGTCACCCAATCAAAAAAAATCAAAGAATTGGATCGAGGAAGAGTGCTCGATGTGATCTACTTGGATTTCAGCAAAGCTTTAGATACAGTCCCACACAGGAGGCTTATGAATAAAATGGAAGCTTGGGAGTGAGTGCAAAGCTGTTGGAGTGGATTACAAACTGGTTGATGTATAGAAGGCAGCGTGTGATGGTAAATGGACCTGCTCTGAAGAAAGAACTGTGTTAAGTGGAGTGCCACAAGGATCAATGTTGGGACCGATTCTGTTCAATATCTTTGTGAGCAACATTACAGAAGGGATAGAAGGTAAAGTTTGTCTATTTGTGGATGATACTAAGATCTGCAACAGTGTGGACATGCCTGAAGGAGTAGAGAAGATGAGATGGGATTTAAGGAAGCCTGAATGGTGGTCAAAGACATGGCAGCTGGGATTCAATGCCAAGAAGTACAGAGACATGTATCTGGGGTGTGATAATCCAAAAGGGATGTATGTCTTGGGGGGGGCGGGGGTGTGAAGGGCTGTTGTGCACTGAGCAAGAGAGGGATCTTGAGTGATAGTGTCTGTGATCTGAAGACGGCGAAGCAATGTGACAAGGCGATAGCTAAAGGCAGAAGAATGCTGGGCTCCATAGAGCGAGGAATAACCAGTAGGAAAAAGGGAGGCGATAATCCCCTTGTACAGGGCCTTGGTGAGGCCTCACCTGGAGTGCCGTGTTTGGTTCTGGAGCCCATATCTCAAAAAAGACAGAGACAGGATGGAGGAGGTCCAGAGAAGGGCAACAAAAATGGTGGTGGTGGTGGGGGGGTCCTCCATCAAATGACTTATGAGGAGAGGTCGAAGGACCTGAATATGTTTACCCTGGAGGAGAGGAGGTGCAGGGGAGATAGGATACAGACCTTCAGATACCTCAAAGGTTTTAATGATGCACAATCAACAAACCTTCTCCGTTGGAAAGAAATCAGTAGAACTAGAGGTCACGAAATGAAACTCCAGGGAGGACGACTCGGAACCAATGTCAGGAAATATTTCTTCACCGAGAGGGTGGTGGATGCCTGGAATGCCCTTCTGGAGGAGGAGGTGAAGACAAATACAGTGAAAGAATTCAAAGGGGCATGGGATAAACACTGTGGATCCCTAGGGACTAAAAGGTTAGAAATGAAGAAAAGAGTGCATGGGGGTAATTTACTGATGTGGCGGTTACTGCCCTTAACCAATACGCCTTCATGCTGTTGATGCAACTCCAGTATTGCTTTCTGCTCCGATATTACTCTTTGCTTTAATGGTAGGAGGGGAAGAAAAAAATAAAGGGGGGGGGGGGGGAAATCAAACTTAGACAGCAACCAATGAGGACACTAAATTTTAAGGTCTGGGAAAACAAATAAGAATGGGGGTAACTTGCTGATGGGGCTGTTACTACCCTTAACCAATAAGCCTTATACTTTTGATGCTACCACAAGCTTGCTGGACAGACTGAATGGACTATTTTGTCCTTTTCTGCTGTCATTTCTAATTTTCTATACATAATCAGAACAGAATTTGTTAGTGAAATAGTTTTCAGAATAATAACTGTTCCTATGCCCAGGAAAACCGAGCGCTGCTCCAAAAAGCAGAAAGCACCTACTGCAGTCAGGGTCCCTAAGGGCCTATGTGCACCCATATCAATCCCACCCCCAGGGAGATACAATTCAAGAACATGCTCCGTTGTGTAAGATTAAAAAGAGAATATTTGAATTCCACTACTCTGAGATCCTGTACACAGCATGCTAAGGGAGAACGTCACACAGAGGATAAGATGCAAAAAGGATGTGCAGTTCTTGGAATATTAAAATGGGCTTTGGCTTACCATCATGTTTTTGATAAAATGGTTATCAAACCTGACTACAATTGTATTCAAATACTTATGAACTACTAATGCAGACTACACTCATGCACCAGTAATCTTGGACAAGAAAGGTAATCAGTATTTTTCGTTTAACCACAAGAAAGAAATGGTTCCAATTGGTTAAGTATACATCCTCAAACTTAACTACTAATCTACCAAATAGCAGAAAAATAATGTTTCCAAAACAAACATTTGTGTTCATATTTTTTCAAACATGCCAAAAAAATCCACATGAATTAACTGTTGATTTTTTAGTCTTTGTCCAACCTAGTGAGCCACCGACCGAATAAAGCAATTAAAATGTAAGTGATTTGACACACACACACGAAAAAGTCACTTAAGCAGACAAAAATCAGCCCTCGGAACAGACCTGAGCAAAAACCGATTCTCCTTTTAGCAGTCTTAATTCTCGTTTCCTCTAGCCTCCGTGTTTACACCAGGCTCAGCGGGCATCCAAGAGAGCGGCCGGGGTTGCCGTTTCCCTGCAGTGGTCAGGAGAGTCGCCGGCTCCAAGGCAGATGAAAGCGATTAAGCAGTCATCCGGGTTCCCCTCTTCAGCACCAGCGGAAAGAGCCCGCTCCTCGCTCTTAATCCGACTCAGAGGCTGCTCTGGCGGACGCGTTAGCGAGCGACCTTCGGGGAGGGGGACGAAAGCTCCCCCGCCCAGTCCAACCGCATGCAGGCTGCTCGGTCCTCCTTATTCCGCGCCGGCCCCTACGGATAGATACAGCACCCGCCCGATTCTTTCACCGGACCACAAACCCGGGGCCTGATCATCACGCAAGAATTTCTCCATCTTCCCCGGATAGAGAGAACTGGGGTTTTGTATTTTTTTAATTTCCTGGCTATCTAAATTGAAGGTGCAGATGCCCGCACAACAACGGTAGGAGTGGACGTGCCCAGCGTGGCAAACTAAATTTCCATCACAAAAGAACCCAATAACACACAGTGTATTACTAATGCTGCCAAGATCGCCGAATAAATGCTGGTGCTTTTAATTAATTGAGGTGGGGGCAGGTTTTTTTTAAAAAATGTTTTCTCCCTTTCAGGATGGAGACATGGATGCTGTTCAATGAATCGTCGCTTTTTGCTTGTTCCTCTTGCAAGGAAGCAGCCCTGGATCAGCTCCACACACTACTGTACCTAATGTCTGCTTAAGGAAAAAAAAAATCATCTATTCAGCTGCCTTCTCCTCCCCCAATAAATCATCGCCCTCCATACACCACCCTTTTTTTCCCAGACACCCAACTCCATTATAGCATCTCTTGTTATTCTGTATCCTCATATGTCAAATGAAGGTTACTCCACTTTGGAATGAGATACAAGAGGAAATTAACATTATATAACACCATAAAACAGATCGAAAAGGAGAATATTCTAATGTGCAAGACAACAAAGCACTTCGAAGGGATTTTGGGTTTTGTGCATTTTGCAACGGTCTACAATGCAAATAATGTCGCGTCTTACCTCAGAGATATATTATTTTTTTCCTCCCTCTGCTCCTATTGCATCAATGCAGCATCGGCGGCGGCGCTCGCGCACCTGCAGAGCCCATGCTGACGTCAGCGTGATTGACGGCTACAGAGCTAGGGGCGGGAGAGAAGGGAAGGCGGTCCGGGCTTGTCCCGGCCCGACGCAGTTAACATGGGCTTGAGCAGCTGTGAGTAAGGGATAGGATTAGCAAAGGCAGGTGGGGGTGGGGGAAAAAAGGGGAGTTAGGTAACCGATAGCAGCATCAGCAATTTGAATGCCGTTAAGCTATTGGTCAGTAGTTAAACAATAGGCTGGAGCAGAGTTTAGAAAGGCAGTTGGGAATTCAACAGCAAGCAGAGGGCAGGTTTTTGCTTTGCTGCGCTGGGGATTTTCCAACTGTCATTTTCGCGGTTTTGCCGTCTTTTAGTTAGTTATTTAGCAAAATGAAGAGAGCCAAAAACAAACCGGAGGTGGCCGCAGCGGGTAGAACTTCATCCCGTTCCTCAGCGAGGTCGTCAGGGGCTGGCAGGTGACGGTCTCTACAGATCAGCAGGCCTCATTAGGTAAGGGACTGTCGGTCTTGACCCCAGCCGGCTTCGTCTTCACCAACTGACGTCCCCCCCCCCCCAATTCCCTTGTGCCCTGCTGTCCCGCCCCCCCCCCCCCCCCCACGGATTCAGGTGAAAGCGGCCCAGAACCTGCTGTTTCCCTCCCCCCCTGTTTCCTCTTTTCCCTCAGGCAAAGCCCAGCCCTTATGGGACAGCCTCCTGTCAGTGTTCCTACTGCTTAAGGTTTCCACAACCTTGTACTTGTTTTTTCGCCTCAGCTAGGCTCATGCAACATTTTTGTGAAGGAGGCAGTCAGTGCTGAGGTCACTGGGAAAAAACCTATTGGTTTCCGGTTACAGAGTGATTTATATTTAAATGTGAATGCGATAAAGGCTAAGAAACGGAAGGAGCGTGCCTGCTCTAGTGGCAGTAGAAAACCCCATTCTCTAGCCGGCGCCTGCCTGCTATGTCTCCTGTTATGACGGGATATTCTTTTAAAGGCAGTGTTTTAAAAGAGCTGCTAGAACAGGCAAGCAGCAGAGTAAAGAGCGAGTTAATAGATTCTTCCCAGAGCAAGTTCCCAGCAGGGGATAATGAATCTGATAGCAGACTTCCCAGTCAGCCAGTTGCCCCTTCGGTGCCAGTTGGTGCTAGCGTGGAGGATACAGCTGCCTTTATTGCAAATATTTTAGGTCACATGGCTAAAGCTGGATTTGTTAATTTTCAGCAGGTGCGGTGGGTGGCGGGAGAGGTGTGGAAGGTATAGGAGGTTGGCCCTCAGAATTAGGAGCATCTTTAGGCAATCAGATTTATCCTCAGGATGTTGGAATAAAAGGGTGGCCCCTTGTGGGCAAGCAAAAAGGGGCTCCTTTACAAAAGATCCCTTTACATTTAGGAGCACTAAAGGGGGATTTGGTGGCCGGGGGGGGGGGGGGGGGGGGGATTGTTGAGGATACAGGTTGTTTTGCAGATGAAGCAGATGATTAGGTGCCTGGACCTTCCAGTCGTGAGGCCTGGAGGGAGTTGGATACGGCAGCGCAAGCCTTTACTGCTCAGGGAGATCAGAAAGGAATGAAGAGGAATGCTGCGGACGACAGGAGTGGCATGGCATCGGGAACACAAGGCAGCAGTGTTTGGGAGCTGAGCAAGGTAAGACTTCAAAAGATAGTGATCGGGAGAGTAAGAAAGATAATAAGAGGAGAAGGAGGGCTCATTCTAGTAGTAGTTTAAGCTCTTCTTCGTTTTCCTCGAGTACTAGCGACAAGGGGCCAGGTCAGCATACGGCTTTATCTGTAGGGCCATGTTATGATATGGCTTTAGCTTCTTTAATGGAGCTTTGGGAGGAGGTGCCTACCCGGTTAGTTAAAAGGATTAGGCAAAAAAAAATAAAAAATTCTGTTAGTATTTTAATTGTTAGAGGGAAGAAAAGGGGGAGGAAAACATCTAAGAAGTCTAAAAGGAAGAATAAGAAAGGTAGTGCGGGCCCAAAAATGTCTAAGAATATAGTCAATTGGGTACAGGGGTTTTTTGCGATTAGCAAGTGTTGTTAGTCATTTTGATCCTACTCAGTACGGAGCACTTCTGTCCTACGCGGATAGTATTCTAGGAGCTTTTAAGGATTATGAGGGTTGGGCATGGCCCAATTATGAAGAAAAGTTCTGGGATAAAATGGCTGGGAACAAATTTATGTCATGGGGTTCTCAGGACATTCATTTATGGTTAACTCTGATGACCAACAACGGAACCAATTTAGTAAAGTGGGACAGGGAGTGCTGGCTTTAGTGCTAGTTCCGGTACTTTATCCTCCAGTATTGGTAAGAATACTTCCTTTTGTGGTCTCGGAACTGTTCGCAAAATCGAGTCTGGTACGAAAAGTACGGGAAGCGAGTCTGACATCTGTTGGAGGTTTAATAAGCTCACTTGCCTGTTCCCTGAATGTAAATTCAGGTACGCATGTGCCACTTGCGGGGGGGGGCGCATTCGGCTGTCAAATGTTAGCAAGGTCAAGGTGCTAATGTTATCAAAAGCGCTAAGTGAATCTCTATGGTATAGCAAGGCTGACTCTCCCATAGTTTTTTGCAGCTTTAGTTGAAGGTTTGAAATCGTATCCCAACAGAGATGCAGTTGCTATGTTGTCTGAGGGATTTCGATGCGACTTCCATATCCGTTATGAAGGTCCCGGGGTAGGGGGGAGGGCTAAGAATTCTAAATCCGTTTATCGGATGGCTGAGGTCGCACGAGATAAAATACAGGTGGAACTTCAGTGTGGAAGAGTAGCCGGGCCATTTCCTTGTAAACCTTTTGAGCATATGCACTTATCACCATTAGCAGTAATTAAAAAAAAAAAACGCCGGGAAAATTTAGGTTAATTTTTAATTTGTCATACCCTGAGAGATCTTCAGTTAATGATTTCATCCCTAAACAGGTGTGCTCAGTCAAGTATGCATCATTCGATGAAGCCATGGACTTGGCCATGGACTTGGCCATGGACTTGGCCAAAGCTGATATTGAATCAGCTTTTCGGTTATTATTCATTCACCGATGGGTAGAGCATTCATTCGCAGGTTGTCTGCCAGAACATCAGGAATTCGTGCTGTTCGCGATTTTATTCGGATTACACAAGCAGTCAAAGCTGAATTAGCAATATGGGAGATTTTTTTTTTTTAATTCTTTTAATGGCATTTGTTGATGCAGGAGAATGAGATTTCTAACATAGACTTGAAATTGTATTCAGATGCAGCAGGTGCAACTGGGTTCGGTGTGTATTTTAGGGGCAAGTGGTGTGCAGCGCAGTGGCCAGAGCAATGGGTTTCAGATGGTTGAGTATCGAATATAACTTTCTTGGAGCTTTTTCCTATCATCGTTGCTTTAACTATATGGGGCAAGGAGCTGTCTAACAAGAAAGTAGTTTGGTGGTGTGACAATATGTGCGTGGTCCAAGTAGTCAATAAGCAAACAGCAAAGTGTCCGAGATTTTCTGCTTTGTTAAGAGAAATGATGATGTTATGTTTAAAATTGAATGTAACCATAAGGGCAAGACATGTACCGGGGAATTTGAATATGATTGCTGATGCTCTTTCGCGTTTTAAGTGGGATGTCTTCAGGGCCGAAGCTCCTCATGCCAGTGGGTTGGGAGAGAGCATACCAGAACACCTTTGGCATCTTGGCACGAAGAAACGTGGAATTTGATCAGACAATCCCTGGCTCCAGCTATATGGAGCTCATACTTAGCAGGCAGAGGATTAGGGTCTCTTTTTTGTTGTTTTCTTTGAGATGGAATGGGGGAGGAGATGAAAGAGCGGTAGTTCAGTTTATTCTGTGCGGTTGTTGGTTTGGGGTGGGAAGCGGGGCAATATTCGGCACATTCATTTAGGAGCGGCGCAGCAACTACAGCCGCAGAATTGGGGTGGTCTGCCCAGAGAATTCAAGCGCTGGGAAAATGGAAGTCGAAGGTTTATCGTAGTTATGTAAGGAAATAGCTTTTTCTTGGAATATGGGAATACGATGTTCTGCATGAAAATAATTGAAAAAATTTGTTTTGCAGAAATAAAAAGGGTGGCGTGGATCAGTGAATGTGCTCGGTCGTGGGTCATTCTTTTGCATCGTGCTCTGCGAAGAGCGGGGAAGAGGCCTTATGGCGAACACCAGAATCTGAATCATAAAGAATGGATTGTTCGCTGGTTTGGCAACGGGGGAATGCGTTGGGGGAATCTGCTTACCTTTCTCCAGAATAAAATGCTAAGATGGGGAATCCCGGAGATTGTTATCATTTATCTGGGGGGTAATGATTTTGATAAATTCACATGTCGCGAATTAGTAGCGATCATACGCAAAGATTTGGCTACTATCCTGAATTACATGCATAATACTAAAATTGGCTGGTCTAATATTATAATTCGTATTAAACACTCCATGGAGCCTTTATGGCGAAAGGGTGTTGGAAAATGAATTGAATAGGCAAGTCGGTAAATGGTTAGTTCAACAAGGTGGTTTTTGGGTTAGACACACAGGATCATGGGAAACCTTAGGTGGTTTTTTCTTGAGAGATGGGGTTCATCTTTCTGACGTGGGCATTGATTTATTTAATAATGCTTTGGAGAAAGTTTTCAAGCAGCAGCTTTTAGGTTAAGTGGCCGCAGTGGGGGAACAAAGGCAAATATTTTGCCTTTGTTTGTGGCGGAAAACCCCGAGCCATATGTTTAATGTATTATTTGGAATTGTAAAGGACATTGGGGGGGGGGGGGGGGGGGGGGGGGGAAATGCTCGTGTAGTTTGGGGCTGCTACACGGGAAGGCCTAAAGAGCAAGGGGGGGGCCGATGCTCAGGCCGCATGATTACCCTCGCTGGTGCCATGGCGGGGTGAGTGATGGGGGGGTGCCTAAAGTTGGCGGGGGGGGGGAAATGCTCGTGTAGTTTGGGGCTGCTACACGGGAAGGCCTAAAGAGCAAGGGGGGGCCGATGCTCAGGCCGCATGCTTACCCTCGCTGGTGCCGTGGCGGGGTGAGTGATGGGGGGGGTGCCTAAAGTCGGCTTACCATTGGGACGCGGTGGTAAGCGAGGAGGGGCATGGGGGTGGTGGAGGTTTGGGGGAATTAACTTTGGAATTTTGTATAATTTGCTGGCTCGGGTTATGTTTTAATAAACTGCGGCCGTTATTTAATGCCACATTGTTGTTCTGCGCATTTTGTTCAGGGAGAGAGGGCAAGTATGTGTATGTATTGCACGAACAGCTGGTATCAAGTCCCTATGTTAAGGCAGTCAAAGGAGGCGCAAGGACGAGCCGCCCCACCCTTTTCCGTTTTAAATCCATTTAAATCAAACCTTCGGCCGCGTCGCCGCCCTCCGATCTTCCCAACCGCCCTCTGTTCAATAACTCACCACACGTGTGCTTCAGGGGAAGCGGAGGCTGCACTGAGGGAGGAGATGCAGGTACGGCAGCGCAAACACTGCCACGAGGGCCTGTGACGTCCGCCCCTTTCCCCATTGGATGCAGGGAGTTGTGGTTCCAAGTCTCCAAAAGAGGGAGGCGAGGGGAACTACGAGGCCCGAGATACCCTGGTGTTAACCCTAACAGGGGCAGCAGGCAACCACGCTCCGCCTATAGCTCCCCTTCAGCTCCACCACTGCCCATTTTTTTTTCTTTATGTCTACAGTAGTGTTGCCAACTTTTCCACAGGCAGGACTGGACACAAGTACGGGGGAAAGGAGGGGAGAGAGGAAAGGAATCACACAGAATCCCCCCTCATTTGCATACATTTCAGATCATCCATCTTGATCTCAAGGTATCAGGCCTATTGTAACAGGCATTGTTTGTGGGCTTGGCCCTCAGAAAGCCATGAATAAATTAAATTACTATTACAAAATGGTAAACTTCCCAGAGAAAAAGAGGATGAACTGCCAGGCTCAACCAGTATCAACTTTATTCATAAAAAGGCAACACTGCAAATATTACACCAGACTAGGGTTGCCAACTTTTCCACAGATCACATCTGGACACTTGAGGACCAAGGGTGATGTTTCTTCTCTCCCCCTCTTTTGCACCAATTTGCATTTTTTCATACCATGCAACTTGGAGTCCATATGGTATTAGGCCTATTGTAAACTGAAGATGTGGAGTAAACAACTCACACATGCAAATAAATATAAAAAATAGGAGGATGTGTGGCATCAAAGTATAACCATTCAATATATATAACTTCAACTTTATTAATTTTAAGCCAGCAGGAACTCACTTTTTTACAATATACAATTATTGAAGTGAAAAGCACTTCAATAATTGTATATTATTGTTCTTCAATAACTGCATATTATTCTTTCACTTCAATAATTGTATATTTAAAAAAGTGTAGTTCCTGCTGGCTTAAAATTAATAAAGCTGAAGTTATATATATTGAATGGTTATTCTTTGATGCCACACAACCTCCTATTTTTGATTAGGTCTATTGTAACATGCATTGGATATGGGCTTAGCCCTCAGAAAAGTAATGGTAAACAATTACCATTACAATATAGTAAATTCCCATTCCCAAACAGGACTAACTGCCAGCAATCAAACAGTAACAACCCTACCTCTGAAAAAGCAACATTGCACATATTAAATCAGGCCCTAAGACAGCAATACACCTCCTAAAGGAAAACAGACCAAGCCAAGCTTCTTTTCTGGTGTAGGGGTCTAAAAGCTATCTAGAAAGTAAATAAATTGAACTACATGCTAGCAGAATAAATACCTCATCTTGATCAAACATGCAGAACACAGCTAGACCTTCACTAAATACAAACAAAGAGACCATGAAATATAAACAGAAAGTGTGCTGACAAAAAATGAACTGGACACTACAAGCTAAACTCTGTATACAGTGCAATAATGGAAAAACAGGCACATCACCATTCCTCATAAACTATCAAACCATAAATTCGGACTTCCGGCGATGACGTGCAGGAGGCGGAAATGAACGGGGATAGCTCCGTGGCCTCGCTCCCCGGAATCGGTAAAGAAATACCTTAAAAATCATCTGTTTCGCTGCCGGACCTACGGAAGGGCTGCCGGAGATATTGCTGCAATTTTCTGGCCCGGGCTGGCCTGTGGGGGATGCGCAGATCGAGCGTTCAAGGGAGACCTGAGCGCCGCCTGCATCGACCGCATGCGGCCAAGATGGCCGCTGCAGCCCAATCCGGGGAGCCTTTGCTAGCGTCTGTGACTGAAGAGGCCCTGCAAAAAATTTCACAGAGGGTGACAGAAGTGCTAGACGGCCGGCTATATAAGCTTCAGACCGCGATGGAAGACATCAAAGCTGCGGTTGAAGGCCATGCCAAGCGCTTGGATACCGCGGAGGGGCTGATTTCTGATCTGGGTGACCGGCTGGTAACTTCAGAGAGGACCATAGCGGACCTCCAAGCCCGACAGCGTGATATCCTTGCTAAGGTGGAGGAACAGGAGGACAGAGGACGCCGGAATAACCTAAAAATTATCGGCCTGCCAGAGGAGGTGAGGGAAGGGGACCTAAAAGATTTGGTGGAGAAGTGGCTCCCTCAGCAGGTAGGCCTTCTTCTTGCGGGAGACCAGCTGCATTGTGAACGAGTACACCGAGTGGGGCCCGTGCGCGAGGGCCTTGGGCGGCCGCGACCAGTCATGGCCAGGATTCTTAATTGGGACCATAAGACTCGGCTCTTGCGGTCCTATCGCCAGAAAAAAGAGGTGGATTACAATGGACACAGACTACTGCTGTTTAATGACTTCTCGGCTAGCATGGCTGCGCAGAGGAAAGCCATGGCCCCGGCTTGCACAGCATTACATAACCGTGGCATCAGATTCGCCCTGCTCTACCCAGCAAAACTGCGGGTCCAGCATGAAAATAAAACCCTCTTTTTCAACTCTAAAGAGGAAGCGGAGCGCTTTGTGGCGAGCCTTCCCCAGCCGGCTGGGGACTGAAGAGCGAACTCTCGGTGGCCTGCTACTCAGCTCTTGGATTACTATCTTTTAAATGTTCAAAAGTATGGTTACTGGCGTGCCTAGGGGTGAGTTTACCTCCCCCATTGTGTTTGGAGAGACCTCTATTTTTCTTTTTCCTACTTGAGGGGGCACCGCCAGAGAGTCTGATGTGCTACCTTGGGGCAGCCCTCGTGGAGATCCACTCTTTTTTCTTTTGTTCAGTGTCCCGGTTGGACTCTGCCTGGGTGGATGTGCAAGTTATACCTCCTACTTAAAACTGGTTTGTTTCAAGTTTTCCTCTTACTTGTTGGACACTGCACCAGCTTACTGTTTGCTTCCTGTTATTTTTGAAGCCTCTGAAGTTTGTTCTGGCAGCGACGGGGGGACTGAGGCGGGAGTGGGGGAAGTAGCGGCTTTGTGTGGCACCCTTATGGAGCTCGGTAAATTGAGTACCATGAGGTATGGGGGGGGGGGGATTTTTGGTGATTGTATGGATGTGTTGTGTGGTTGTGGGTATGTGTGATAGTAAGCAGGGGTGGGTAGGGGAGATGACTCAAGTGCTAATAGTCTTACCGCTCTCTTTGGAGACTGGTGTAGACTCAGTCCCTTTCCCCACTGGGCCTAGGCTGGGAGGCCTGGAGGGATTTTTTGTGTGCAAGGTCCGGGGTCCAGGGGGCCCAGGTCCTATACTGTCTTTTGATGCTCGTATTCCCTTCAAGTGATGGCGTCTGTTAAAATTGTTACCATGAATGTGGATGGCATCCACTCCCCAATCAAGAGGTCTAAATTATTTGCCCTATTTAAGCGTATGAAAACACAGGTGGCGCTTTTGCAAGAAACCCATTTGGGAGATGGGGAGCATGCTAAACTAAAAAGAGATTGGGTGGGCCAGGCCTATTACTCGTCTTATAATAGGCGGCAACGGGGAGTAGCCATCCTTATTCACAAAAATTAACCTTTCCAACTTGAGCGTATTTGCCAGGATGAGGAAGGCAGATATGTTCTGGTGGCAGGCACTTTGTATCAACAACGTATTGTGTTCTGTGCTATTTATGCACCTAACGTATATTCCCATGGCTTTTTTGCTTCTTTGATCACTCTCTTAGCAGACTTTTCTAATTATAGTTTGGTGCTGGGTGGCGACTTTAATATTGTAGCAAACCGCCAACTTGATAATGCACCCCCTAAGTTAGCCTCCCGGATGGAGGGGGGGGAGGGTATAAACCTACTGTGTCAAGAGCTTGGGTTGCTGGATATTTGGCGGATTTTACATCCACAGGAGCGTGATTTTACTTTTTTTTCACACCCTCACAATGTATATTCTCGACTTGATTATTTGCTAATCTCTGATCAGTGCTTTGCTAAGGTACATGACGCCTCTATAGGGACCATCTCTGTATCAGACCACGCGCCAGTGTCCATGGTTCTCCAATGGGGTTTGGGGACTCGACCTCTGCACTCTTGGCGCCTGAGACCCGATCTCTATTTAGATAAAGAATTTCATGGGTATTTGCAGGCCCATTGGAAGGAATATGTTGAACATAACTCAACTGCGGAGGTTTCCCCCTCGACTGTATGGGAAGCGGGGAAGGCGGTAATGCGAGGGGCGGTCATTGCTTATGTCGCCAAGAAAAACCGTCGTTGTAACGCTGAAATTTTAAGATTGACGGGAATCCTTAAAAAAGCTCAGAGTGCCCATATGGAGGGTGTGACCCCCGATGCCAAGGCCCGCATAGATTGGGCGCGGGAGACTTTAAATAATTTGTTACATCAAAGGGCTTCCAAATCCCTTCAATATTATCGATACCACTTGTACAAATATGGCAATCGGGCAAGTCGACTTATGTCGCACCTGGTTCGGCCTCGGGGTCAACGAGCCTCGATAGTTGGTATACGAGACAAGCACGGGGTGCATCAAACTACCCCTACTGCCATAGCAACCCGGTTCTTAGAATACTACCGGACTCTTTACACCTCCCGGCCTATGACTCAAGACCTTGCAGATCAGATGTTTGCGGACTTCCCCTGGCCCCAGTTAACGTCAGACCACCTGGAGCTGTTAAATTGTCCCGTTACTACCCAGGAAATTTATGCAGTGATTAAGACGCTGCGGCTCGGGAAAGCGGCGGGGCAAGATGGGTTTGGATCTGAGTATTATAAGATCCTTAACTTTGGGGTGCTTGCTCCATTGCAAGCTTATTATGCTGACTTGTTGCAAGTAGACTCTCTTTCCCCCGCCTCCAATCAGTCTGTTATTGTAGTTCTTCCCAAGCTGGGGAAAGATCCTTTGGAGGTGGGATCCTATCGCCCCATCTCGTTGATAAATGTAGATATAAAGATATTAGCCTCGGTCTTAGCGGCTCGTGTGTCTGCTATCTTACCAACACTAATTCATGAGGATCAGACTGGATTTATTCAGGGACGACAAGGGGTGCGGAATGTTAGGCGCTTGTTGGCCACATTGAGTTATCAGTCTGATGCAGAAGCACTGATCTTAAGCCTCGACGCTGAAAAGGCGTTCGATTCTATTTCATGGGAATATATGTTTTGGGTATTGCAAAAGTATGGGTTTTCAGGGGCTTATTTACAATGGTTGCAGATCCTGTACAAAAACCCTAGCGCTACTCTTTTACTTAATGGGATACCTACTGAGGCTTTTCCTATTTCCCGGGGAGTCCGCCAGGGGTGTCCCCTATCCCCTTTGTTATTTATTATGGCGCTGGAGCCCTTAGCCACTTGCCTGAGGCGTGAGAGGTCCATTAGTGGCCTTAGCTTGGATGGTCACCTCTTAAAACTAGCTCTGTTTGCTGATGACCTCCTCCTATTTGTGGGGAAACCGCGCACCAGTGTACCGGCTATCATTAATCTGTTTGATCGGTTCCATTTGATAGCCGGTCTAAAAATAAATTATGATAAATCCGAGGCATTGGCCTTACAGGCGGATCTCCCAGCTACGTGGGAAGGGGAGTTTCCTTTTCGTTGGGCCTCGGGCAAGCTCAAGTACCTGGGGGTATGGATTCCAAGGGACTTACAGAAGTTGTACTCCCTAAATATAGCCCCCTGCATTGCCAAATTTCAGGCCCAATTAGCTGTGTAGAAACTATTACCGCTCTCATTTTTGGGCAGGGGCGCTCCAATCAAAATGGTGCTGGTCCCTAAACTGTTATATCTCCTTCATATGCTCCCCTGCTGGCTGACGGTGGCGGATGTCCGTCGGTTACGCTCCAGCATTCAGCGTTTTATGTGGCGGGAGAGGCGTGCCCGTTTAGCCTATGTGACTATGGAATATCCAAAGGAGTGGGGAGGGCTCAATCTGCCGGACTTCCGGTTGTATAACGTAGCCTGTCAAATGAGGTTTATAGGAGAATGGTTAACGGGCACTTATCGCTACTGTGAAGAGGGGATGTTGGGTTGTATGTCAACCCCGGGGTCCCCTTTAAGCCTTATACAAGTACGGGCTGGGCAGCGTCGCAGTGCTTATTATCCAAAAGTCCTAATCTTGCCCTGTATCCGTGCCTGGCGCTGGATGCGGAAAAAACATAACTTATCGGGGGGGAGGTCCCTGTTGATGCCCTTTTTGAAAAATGTAGAATTTCTCCCAGGTCGTGAGAGTGGCTTGGTGTTTCGCACTTGGGCGGACCATGGGGTGCTGTTTGCGTTTCATATGTATGATTCTATTACAGGTACGCTACTGGATTTTGCTATGCTTGCACGCACCTTTCAACTACCCGCCAAGCAATTTTATGCTTTTCTTCAAGCCCGCCATTACTTGACTGCTTGTGCCTGGACGAAGTCGGAATTGGAAGCGGAGCTGAAATTTGCTAATGCCATCTTTGACACTGCCTATTTGCGAAACACTATTACCTGTTGGAAAAAGCTGGGCCAGAAACTGGGTGGTGCTGTTCCATTCCGTAACCTGGCTGCTCGGTGGTCCAATGTCTTGGGAGCTCCTGTTACTGGCAAATGGCGAGCTGGTGTCGAGGAATGTACAAGCTACTACCTGACTTGAGCCTCCGAGAGCTTCAGTTTAAGCTTTTGCATTGTCTGTACTATGATGATGTTCGACGGTTCCGGATGAAGCTGGTTACCTCTCCCAACTGCACTAAGTGTGGCAATGCTGCGGGCACATTGCTCCATAGGTTGATAGACTGCCCCTTGCTCCGTTCCTTTTGGCAGGCCGTGTTGACGGTGGTGGGAACTTGTATCGGTGAACCCATCCGTCTCACTGGCTGGTTGCTACTTACCTGTACTGCACCTCGACGCACGCCGGGCAGTGGCTCTAAGGCTCGATTTGAACGAGTGGCTATTTTGATGGCATGTCGTACTATTCTCGCTGTTTGGACAGAGCCCTTGACGGTGCCTACGCTTGCTGCTTGGTTTGGACGAATGGCCTCCCTTGCACAAATGGAAAGACTGGACTACCTGGCTGGCAAGAGGCGGCCTGATAAACATTATTGCACTTGTTGGGATGTTTGGTTTGCCAATCTTCCTACCTCTCTTCAAGAGGACTTACGTCACACTGGGTACACCACGCACTGGTCATCTAAGGAAAGAGGGACAGGGAAGGGGGGGGGTTACGGTATGAATGGAGAATGCATGTGGTGTCTGTGGGGGGCTGGGGGTTGGGAAGGGGAAAGGGTATTGGGGTGGAAATATAAAAATTAAGGTGGGAAGTTTGCCGCACCTATGGTTGTACTGTGTTATTTGTGCTGTCACTGTTCCATTCTGTACTTTGTACTTACTTGGGTGGCGGAGGTTCCTTCCCACCTGTCAATAAAAATTATTTTGACAAAAAAAAACCAAAAAAACCATAAATTCAAGAAAAATAAAACATATTCCCTGTACGTACCAGGATCAGTCCAGGACACCTGGGTTGTGACTCCGCACCAGTAGATGGAGACAGACTAAAACTTGTGGGCGGAGCCATATATGCCCCTGTGCCAGTCACAGCCCCTCAGTCTTACTCTGTCTCCAGTAGATGGTGCAGGTCCGGTCACAGCCCTGCCTGCCCTGGTTCTGGTACTCCGTCAGGGTCGGTTCTTTTTGATTTCTTTAGGCCAGTTTAGGCTACGGTGTTTTCTATTTGGGAAATTTTTTCTAAATTGTCACTTAGGTCCCTTTCGCCCTGCCTCCCAGGAGGGTTGTGAGGTTCTGAGGGGACCACCCCCCCCTGGTTGAGGCCGCTGCTAGGGTCGAGGACCCAGCTGGCCTAGTAGCAGCGTCAGGGGTGACACCGGGGAGCCCGGTTCACTCACCCCTGCTGGATTAGGGCTCCAGGACCGTGGACAGCGACAGGCGTTTTTGTTAAAAAAAAAAAAAAAAAAGGTTTGTTTTTATTTTCTGTGCCGGCTCCCTCTTGCTTCGCGTCGCCGCTCGTGGGGGGGGCGCCGCTGACGGGGGGAGGCCGTTCGCTCGATTTTTTAAAATTTTTTTGTTGCTCCTGTTGCCCCGTTTTCGCGCCTCTTCGCCGGCATGCCTCGCGGCTCGGTCTGCCGGGCCTGTGCGTTTCTTGCATCCCGGGCAGAGAGGGGTCGTCCGGGGCACCTCGGGGGGCTCGTTCGCGACCCGCGCGATCGCCTCCGCGCGGGGGGGGGCGCCGTAGAGAGGCCCCAAGAGCTCTTCCCGCTCAGCGCGGGAGCGGCGGCCATTTTGGCCACGGGCCGCGAAATGGCGCGGGAAACGGCAGGGCCTTTGGCCTTGCCTCCCGCGCTTTCTCCGCAACGGATCGCAGTCGGAGGGGGTCCCTCGGGGGACCCGGGGTCCCCGGGGAGTCCCGCTGACGATTCTTCGGATTCGGGCTCAGTTTCGGAGGACTTTGCGCTTTTGTTGCGCAAAGTCCTGAAATATAAAAAAAGCAAGCGCGGCCGGAGTGAAACTCGCAAGGCTCCACCGCAGAAGAAGTCCAAGAAGCCTTCAGGGGTCGCGGAGGGGCCCCAGGGCGCCTTGCGGGGGAAGCGGCCTCCACGTGGCGTCCCACAGGAGGCGGACTCCGATTCCTCCCCTGGGGCAGACACTGATTCCCCTGAGGAGACCCAGAAGGGAGCCGACGAGGTGGGAGCGGACGGCTCCGCTACGTCCGGCGTAGGAAAAGGATCACAGGCGGTGGAGGGAGACGATCCCAAGGTGGTCCGGCTATTCCGTAGGGAGGAACTGCCACCTCTAATTCCGGCCATTCTCCAGGAACTGGGAATAGAGGCCCCTCCGGCGGTGGTTCGTCAGGAAGCGAACATGGATCCTGTCCTGTTAGGCCTCACGGGTCCGGCAGTTGCTTTTCCGTTCCATTTTTCTTCAACGGACATCATGTTCCGAGAATGGGACACTCCGGAGTTGGGTTTGAAGGTCAGCAAGGCCATGGACAAGCTTTACCCGCTCCCGGAGGATGCGCTGGACCTTCTCAAGCTTCCCAAGGTGGATTCAGCGGTCTCTGCGGTAACGAAGAGATCTACTATCCCGGTTACGGGAGCGACAGCCCTCCGGGATCTTCAGGACAGGAAGCTGGAAGTACAGCTCAAGAAGATTTTTGAGGTTTCAGCGCTAGGAGTTCGGGCCGCCATCTGCACGAATTTCGCTCTGAGAGCTAGCTTGCGCTCGGCTCAGGTCCTCCAAGCCAATGCGGATCTTTCTGCAGACGAGGCAGCGCAAGCGGATAAGTTGGAAGCGGCAATAGCATATGGCGCAGATGCGCTCCACGATCTGCTGCGCACTTCGTCTAGGTCCATGGTGGCGGCTGTCTCGGCGCGCCGCCTCCTGTGGCTACGCAACTGGGCGGCGGATGGCTCTTCCAAGGCTCACCTCGGGGCGCTGCCATTCAAAGGTAAGTTACTGTTTGGCAAGGAATTAGATGATTTAATGGCTTCCCTGGGGGAAAATAGGGCTTTCAGGCTGCCCGAGGATAGATCCAGGTTGCGGTCTTCGTTTTCAGCCAGGTCCCGCTTTCGTGGTCCCAGGAAGTCACGTCCTCAAAGGTCGTCTGGGCAATCGTACAGGTCTTCCTCCTCCCGTACCCCACAGTGGCAGCAGCAGCAGTCCTTTCGTGGGAGGCGCTTTGGTAGACCAGGGGGTGCCCTGGCGATCACGGCACCCAAGTCTTCGCAATGAAAGGGGGTCGGCCCATCTCCCGCCGCAGCCTCAGCACGCTGTTCCCAACGTCGGGGCGCGGTTGCTGTCGTTTTACGAGAGATGGGCCGGGATAACGTCGGACCAGTGGGTCCTCACCGTGATAAGACACGGCTACGCGTTAGATTTTGCTCGCATTCCAGTGGACAAGTTCCTTGTATCACCCTGCAAGGCCCCCGAGAAGAAGGCGGCGGTGCTAGACACCATCCGCCGCTTAGAAGGCTTGGGAGCTATCTCCCCCGTTCCGGTCAGCCAACACAGCAAAGGCCGTTACTCCATTTACTTCATCGTCCCAAAGAAAGACGGCACGTCCCGACCAATTCTGGATCTCAAAGGGGTGAACCGATGCCTTCGCGTTCCTCGCTTCAAAATGGAGACGATCCGGTCAGTCATCGCCATGGTCTGGCCCGGCGAGTTCCTGGCCTCCCTGGACCTCACGGAGGCGTATCTTCACATAGGCATTCAGCCGTCGTTCCAACGCTTCCTCAGGTTCTGCATTCTGGGATGGCATTACCAGTTTCGAGCGCTCCCGTTTGGGCTCGCGACGGTCCCCCGTACATTAACGAAGGTGATGGTCGTGGTGGCGGTGCAGCTGCGCCGAGAAGGTCTCCTGGTCCATCCTTACCTGGACGATTGGTTGATTCGGGCGAAGTCCGAGGATCAGTGTCGGATGGCGGTGGCCAGGGTCCTCCATCTGTTGCAGTCCCTAGGATGGGTGGTCAACTTCAGCAAAAGTCATCTGACGCCCACGCAGACTTTGGAATATCTGGGTGCTGTTTTCGACACGAAGCAGGGCAAGGTGTTCCTGTCCCACGAACGGATGTGCAAACTGCAAACTCAGGTACGGCGCTTGTTGTCTCTCCGCCAACCGCGGGTCTGCGACTACCTTACGGTCCTAGGGTCTATGGCTTCCACGCTGGCGCTGGTTCCCTGGGCGTTCGCTCATCTGCGACCATTACAGTCATCCTTGCTATCCCGCTGGAAGCCGGTCTCGGAGGACTTCCATCTACTGCTTCCTCTAGCGGGACACGCGAGGTCCAGCCTGCTCTGGTGGCTGGACCCCAATCATCTGTCCGCCGGAGTCTCTCTCCTGGTGCCCAATTGGACAGTGGTGACAACGGATGCCAGCCTCTCCGGTTGGGGAGCGGTCTGCCTAGGGAGCTCAGTTCAAGGCCTATGGTCAGTGTCGCAAGCCCAGTGGTCTATCAATCGCTTAGAGACCAGAGCGGTCCGTCTGGCCCTGCAGGCCTTCCTACCATTGCTGCGGGGAAAGGCAGTCTGAGTGTTGTCAGACAATGCGACCACCGTGGCATACATCAACCGTCAGGGCGGGACACGGAGCCCCTAGGTGGCGGAGGAAGCTCAGCGCTTGATGGCCTGGTCGGAGCTACATCTCAGCAACCTTGCAGCGTCTCACATTGCGGGAGTCGACAACGTGCAGGTGGACTATCTCAGCCGTCATCGCCTGGGGGAGCTGGGGGACGAAGCGTTTCTTCTCATTTGCGAAACGTGGGGTGTGCCCCACATGGATCTGATGGCCACGTGGCACAACGCGAAGGCCCCGCGATTTTACAGTCGACGTCGAGAGCGGGGGGCAGAAGGCGTCGATGCGTTGGTGCTTCCCTGGCCGACGGATGTGCTGCTCTACGTGTTTCCCCCGTGGCCGATGATCGGCAAGATTCTACGGCGCATAGAGTTGCACCCGGCCAATGTGATCTTGGTGGCACCGGAGTGGCCGCGCCGGCCGTGGTTCGCAGACCTCGTACAGCTGGCAGTAACGGCACCCCTTCGGCTCCAGGGAATGGCGGCCCTGCTCCATCAGGGCCCCGTCTGTTTGGAGGATGCGGATCACTTCTGTCTCGCGGCATGGCTTTTGAGAGGAATCGGCTGAAGAGAAAAGGTTATTCAGATGCGGTGGTGGCCACGCTACTGCGTTCCAGGAAGCAGTCGACGTCTCTGGCTTATGTCCGTGTCTGGGTGGTTTTCGAGGACTGGTGCGCGCAGCGTGGGGTGGACCCCACTTCGGCTTCCGTCTCCGACATTCTGGCGTTCCTCCAGGCAGGTCTAGCCAAAGGTCTGGCGTGCAGTTCCCTACGGGTCCAAGTGGCGGCGCTTGGGTGTTTGCGAGGTAAGGTCCGTGGTACGTCCCTGGCGCTTCACCCGGATATTTCTCGTTTCCTTCGGGGTGCTAAGCACCTTCGCCCCCCGTTACGTCTTCCTTGTCCGGCTTGGAACCTCAATTGGGTTCTCTCCGCTCTATGTGCGGCGCCGTTTGAGCCCTTGAAATGCGCAACTCTTAAGGATCTCACTTTAAAAACGGCATTCTTGGTGGCGATTGCCTCGGCACGGCGTGTTTCCGAGTTACAGGCCCTGTCCTGTAGGGAACCTTTCTTGCGTATTTCCGATTCTGGAGTTTCCTTGCGGACGGTTCCTTCCTTTCTACCGAAAGTGGTCTCGTCTTTTCACGTGAATCAATCGGTGGAGTTGCCCGCTTTTGCGTGCGGAGAGTCCTCTGTTCCAGAAGCGAGGGAGTTACGGAGGCTTGACGTGCGGAGATCCCTTCTCCAATATCTGGAGGTCACTAATCCGTTTCGGGTCACAGATCATCTGTTTGTCCTGTTCTCTGGGCCAAAGAAAGGAGCCGCAGCGTCACGCACAACGATCGCCCGTTGGCTCAAGGAGGCCATTGGTTCAGCGTACTTGGTGCGGGGAAAACCTATTCCCGTGGGGCTGCGGGCTCACTCGACTCGATCTCACGCAGCGTCTTGGGCGGAAGCTTCTCAGGTGTCGCCTCAAGAGATTTGTAGGGCGGCCACCTGGAAGTCGTTGCATATCTTTATCCGGCATTACCGGTTGGATGTCCGGGCTACCGATTCCGGGGGATTTGGAGAGAGGGTACTCCGAGCGGGACTCTCTGCTTCCCACCCTCAGTAGGTTGCTCTGGTACATCCCAGGTGTCCTGGACTGATCCTGGTACGTACAGGGAAAGGAAAATTAGTTTCTTACCTGATAATTTTCGTTCCTGTAGTACCAAGGATCAGTCCAGGATCCCGCCCGCAGTGCTACGCTGAAGTAATGGAGAGTCCGCTCTGTGTTCTGAATTGCTCTGTTCCGCTTGTTAGCTCTCTCGGTTGGAGAGTCCGTTTCCAGGAGGGGTGTTTCTTTCCCCGTTTTATTAGCGTTTATAGCTAGTTGTTTACTTCTCTGGTTGTGTTCTACTTTGACATTCCGTAAGACTGAGGGGCTGTGACTGGCACAGGGGCATATATGGCTCCGCCCACAAGTTTTAGTCTGTCTCCATCTACTGGTGCGGAGTCACAACCCAGGTGTCCTGGACTGATCCTTGGTACTACAGGAATGAAAATTATCAGGTAAGAAACTAATTTTCCTATAGTAAAATCATAAATAAAAAATATTTCAAAACAGCTAACAAATAGAACATCCAATAATTAAAAACTCATTTCTCAAAAATTCCTAAACACTGACAACATACTTCAAAACAGGATTCATATTAATTAACACCTAATAGTTAAAACTAATAATGATTAAAAACAACCTCCACTCCCCAAACCTGGGAACTTCTTTTACAGTCATTCTGAGAATGAAATCCACTTTGAAGTGGCTGAAAGGGGGAAAATAAAATCAAATAAGTTATTGTGCATTAGTCAAACTTTCTCCTTTATCTCTCATATAACACACCCGCACTCTCTAACACACATGATCACTCATATACAAGCTCAATCAAAGCTGGGTTAAGAAGCGGGAATGCTCACATACACACATGACCCTCACACACTCATTCACATGCTTACTGACACACATTTCTCACTGTTCTCACATGCTCTCTTATGCACATGCATGCTGACACACACACAGGCTTTCACACTCACATGCTGTCTCTCACATGCACAGCTCTCACTCTCATGCTCTCTCTCATACATACTTACACAGTCTCTTTTGCACATGCTGTCTCACTCTGACACACACACAGGCTCACTCGCTCCCACATGCCGTTTTGCTCAAGCACAGGCTCTCACTGACATATGCTGTCTCTTTCACACACTAGAGGCTTTCATATGTTGTGTCTCCAAACATTCAGGCTCTCACTCCCACACACTTTCTCTCAATTCACTCTCACGAACAATCTCTCAACTCACTCTCATACACAGACACGCTCTCCAGGCCCTCAGCCTCTCTCTTGCCTATGGGCCTCCTCTTCACGGGTTGCCATGGGATGGGCTCTGCAGCAGCCCTGATTTTCTCAGGCCACTGCAATGTGGGATCCGCGGTGGCCCTGCTGCCGGGCCTCCTCCTCTTCTCAGGCCAACACAACGTGGGATTCGCAGCAGCCCATAAGCCCTGCTCCTCTTCTGTACGTGGCTGCTGCTCCTTCTCCTTCCTGCCCGCACGGATCAGGCAACATTTTTCTTCCGGGGCCGTGTGGACAGGAAGGAGGACGAGAACCTGCAGGTTTGGATGTGACATTTTTCTTTGGGCTATAGTGAGATGAGCTCCATCACAGCCCTGCTGATCTTCCTGCTGTATGTGTCCATCCACCCATGGCTGCAGGAGCCTCCATGTCAGCCATCAGCAACCCCCTATGGCCCTGCACCCGGGGGGCATTACCCCTCCCCCCTTTGGTATGCTACTGGCAGGCGCACAGAGCAGCAATAACAGCAGCAGCGGTGCCGGGACAAGAAGCACGCAGTCAGGAAAAGCATGCTACTTTATTTCCAACTCTTTGGCTGGGTCAATAGGCCCTATTTAAGACTTAGCCAGCTGATTGGTTCTTGAGATGCCTTGCCTTCCCTTACTTGACCAGGATTTAGTGTCCGGTTACCCATTATAACCGGACACTGTACAGCAAGCTTTAAAACCGGGCTGTCCGCTTCAAAACTGGTCAGTTGGCCACCCTATACCAGACCTTAAAACACCAATACACTTCCTATTATGGAAAAAGAACGAAGCAAGTTGCAATAGATTCCTAAACATAGCTACATGCTAGCTACCTCACCTCAGTCACACATGCAGAGTCAGACACTTGCCAAAAACAGAATAAAGAGACCATAGTATAAATAAAAACATATGACCTGAACTGGAAATGCAACTCTACATGCAGTGCAATAATAGAAAAACCGAAACATCACAATTTCTCATAAAATAACGAATAAATGGAGACCACGTGATATGGTGAACGAGGAAGGTCGTCTTCCCTGGGGCTCTGGGTGCCTTCCCTCTGGATCCAGTAACATCCGGATCCCTGCCTCTCCTCTCTCCCCGCTATACTCACAGAGAGGTGCTTCACCCCCCGCCGAAGTGTCCTGTGAGACTGCCAAGAGGCTTAACAGCACAGAGAGGAAAATGGCTGCTAACAAGGAACCGGCGCTGCAAGTGGCCCTTAACGAGTCAGCCGGAACTGACTTGACTAACGCCATGGTCGCAGCGCTAGCAACCCGCTTTGATGACTTGACCACCCAGATGGCAGAGGTAAAAAACTCTATCTCTGATTTTCAGATCCGATTTGACATCATCAAGGGCCGGGTCAGTTTAGTAGAAGATGACATGCTCACGCTCAGGGCCAAAGTAGAAAAACTAGAGAGGCTGGTGGGAGCACAGGAACTGAAAATTGATGACCTGGAAAACATTGTGGCATTCTAACTTGTGGTTCCTGGGCTTTGAGGATCAGGTTTCCGATGGGAAACTTCAAGATATTCTGGAGCAATGGCTGCCTGTTGAACTAGGCCTGTTGGATCTGAAAGATCTTCTGCGTGTTTAGCGAGTGCACCAAGGGGGTGCAGCGAGCACAAACCCGGCTCGTCTGCGCATAGTGCTGGCGAACATTTTCAAATTTGCGCATAAGACCCACATACTACAAGAGTATTGCAAACGCAAAGAGATTTCCTATGACGGCCGCCAGATTATGATCTTCCAAGATTTCTCTGCGAGGTTGTCTGCCAAACGCAAAGCTTTTGGGACAATCTGCGCTGATCTGGCCAAGCGGCAGATGTACTTTGCGTTGATTTACCCAGCCAAGTTAAACATTTGGTCCAACCAGGGAATCAAGTAGTGTGAATCTGAGCGGGACGCCAAAGCTTTTGTACAATCAATGCCTGAACAAAATGACGGCACTACCACAACATGAATTCGGGGAGACAAAAAGACTGCAGTAAACTTGCAGGAGCCTAGCGTCATGTTCTATTTGCGAAGCATCTCCAGGACTATTTACCATATGACGATTTGCACCTGGAACTGTAGTGATGCATGACTGTGAGTACGGGCCATGGGGAAGTGGCACCTATTTTTGTTAGGGATTGTGGACCCTTGGCCCGAGGTGGTGTTGGCGCTATCTGTGGGGATGGACCCCACAGGTCCCCACTGTCGGGAGGCGAGGCTGGATGGGAAGCAGAGGCCAGCAGAAGTTTTGCCACTACCAGCCCTCGGGTGCTGGGGCCGGCTGGTCTCAGGTGGGCCTCTGAGTGGCTGGTCCCGGGAGAGTGGCCAGAAGAGATAGATGTCACGGGGCCTTGAGCCCGAGGTGGGCGAGAGGCAGGTCAAGCCCAATCCATAGGCACTGGGGCCGGGACCAGAGGTGGACCGGCCCAGGTCAGGCGAGGCTGGAGGAAGGCAGAAGGAGGTATGGTCAGGTCCGGTCCGAGGCAGGCAGCAGTAGGCGGTGGTCAGGTCCGGTCCAAGGTCAGAGGAAGGCAAGGCAGCAGTAGGTGGCGGTCAGGTCCGGTCCGAGGTCAGAGGTAGGCAGCAGTAGGCGGTGGTCAGGTCCGGTTCAAGGTCAAGGGCGGTCCGAGATCCGAAGCCAGAGAAGAGCCTGGAGAGGGCAGGAACCGGAACTGGAGTGGAGGCATTGAGACCAGACAGCCAGGATCAGAGTGCTGGAGCAGGAAGGCTGCCATAGAAACGCTGGGACAGGACCACTGAAACAGGAAAGTGGGAAATGTTGCCAGGTCAGTTTGCTGGAGCCAGAGGCGGCCTTTAAGTAGGTCAGAGGGATTGACGTCACCAGTGGGGGCTGAGCACCCTTTCCCACCGTTGGCCCTTTAAATGAGCCGGAGCGGCGTGCGCACACTCGCCTAGGGAGGACCCGGTCGTGAGAGGAGGTTGGCAGCGTCTCGGCCGCCACGCAGGCGGGCGCTTCGGAGGACCCAGACTGGGACGATGTGCGTCGGCAGCGGCTTCCCGCCCCAGCCAGGAAACCGAGGGCTGCCGTGAGCGGGCGGCGAGGGGTGAGTGAAGTCGGCCGCGGAGTCCCGCAGCCAGTGAGCGTAACAATTTTCTATTCGCCGGCTGTATTGCAACTGTCTGCACATGGATAACTCGCTGTTGTGCCGGAGACAACAGACGACATTCCTTTATTTTGTTTCTTTTTTTTGTACTAATAATTTTATTAGATTTTCAAAAACTACAAAGTGAAA
Organism: Rhinatrema bivittatum; assembly: GCF_901001135.1. Taxonomy (NCBI): domain Eukaryota; kingdom Metazoa; phylum Chordata; class Amphibia; order Gymnophiona; family Rhinatrematidae; genus Rhinatrema; species Rhinatrema bivittatum. The sequence continues at coordinate 241,624,136 of NC_042622.1, forward strand.
CAGCATAACAATACATAGCAGATAACGCATCAGTTGCATATGCGGTGCCATTCCCCCCCACCCCCCCCATATAATCCCTCCCATCCCACCCGACATCCATGTGCTCATCGAATCACAGGGGATAAGATCCAAAAGCTGTAGTGAAGAGAAGGGGATAAGAACTTCAGAAATGGAGAAAAAACCAAGGTGGCAGTCAACAAAATAAAACCTGCAGAATGCAAAGTATATCCCATTGTTAAGACATGATCTGTTGTTTCTCCCAACGCAGATAAGGAGACCAAGCGGCTTGAAACTTGGTGATGTCCGCATGAAGTTCCGCTGTAACCGCCGCCAGCTGACAGGAAAGATGAACTTTATGCTGCACCACCTTCAGCGAGGGCACCTCCGCTGACTTCCATGCTTGAGCAATTGTCAATCTGGTTACAATAAAAACTTGTTGGCAGAAATGGATATGGTTCTTTCGGAGGGTCAAAGGTGGGTGGTGGAGAAGCATAAAACTAGCCCTGTATAGGCCAGTGGCACCCAACAGGTTCTCCAACCACTGTGCCACGGCAGTCCAAAGGCCCTTGATCCTTGGGCATTGCCACCAAATATGAAAAAAGGTCCCTGGATATCCGCAGCCCCGCCAACACTGAGCGTCCAAGTGGGGATAGCGCCGTTGCAGGAGTTGAGGTGTGAGGTACCAGTGGGTGATCATTTTATAGCAATTTTCCTGATAAAGGGCTGAGACAGAACACCGGTGGGCTCGCTGATAGATAGAATGCCAGTCTTTGGGCGTCAACGCCAGGCCCAAGTCCCGTTCCCAATGACCCGTATGAGGAAAGGGTGTCCCGTCAGTCTCAGCAAGAAGGGCGTAAAGCTTAGATATCATCCCATTAGTCTTGTCAACTGCAGCACAAAAATGTTCAAACTGCGACTTTCCTCTGCGTATGGAGTCCAGCATTCTGGGAGATCGTAGGAAGTGAAGCATTTGACTGCCTGCTAAAAAGTCAGAGGAGGGTAACCGATAAAGAGCCTGGAGTTCTGGCCAGGTCATCAGAGTCTCGCCCTTAAGCAAATGTTCTATGCGAGTGATCCCCTTCTTCCGCCAAACTTGGAACACCCCGTGCTGACGTCCGGCTGGAAATTGGGAGTGATGATAAAGGCCAGTAGAGTGAAAATAGTAACGATCACCGGCCAGCTTCACTTTCCAATGGTCCCAGAGGCGTAACATGGTATCCAGGGCCCCCGTCTTTAGACCCATCGATAGCCAGGTGGGGCGCGGTTGCCAAATAAGAGCGGTTAATGGTATACCCCCAAGGACCTGCTCCTCAAAGGAGGCCCATTGTTTAGGGGATCGCCGGCTATGAATATCGGGAATGGCCTTCAATTGGGCTGCTACATACATCCAAAGTAAATTCGGTATTCCAAGTCCACCTCGGTCACGAGGCTGAAACAGCAGACGTCTCGACACCCTGGGTGGGCGCTTGCGCCAGATAAAATCAAAAAGTATCTTCTGCCAGGAGCGGAGTATTGCAGAGGAAATGAATATAGGGATTGTTTGGAAGAAATACAAAAAACGAGGTATAACATTCATTTTTACAATAGCTACCCTCCCTAGCCAGGAATATTGTCCCCTGTCCCAGAGATGGAGGTCCTGTCTAATCCGTTGCAGCAGTGGCATATAATTGAGGCGATATAAGTCAGAGAGATTCGCTCCCAGATGGACCCCTAAGTATTTTAATACCTTCTGCGAAACCTTAAAGGGGTAAAGGCGCGCCAACTCGCCCATGGCATCAGACGGTGTATTAATATTCAAAATTTCCGTTTTGTCCAGATTAACCTTAAATCCAGACACCGCGCTAAAAGCCTGCAGCTCTTCCGTTACGCCTTCAATAGATGTCAAAGGATGGGTGAGAGTGAGAAGAATGTCGTCTGCAAATAGAGAGACCTTTATGGGGTCAGGCTTCATGGGCACTCCAGTAATCGCAATAGAGCCGCGCACCCGGGTCGTCAGAGGTTCTAAAAACAGCGCGAATAATAATGGGGACAAAGGGCAACCCTGGCGTGTCCCCCTTTTAACCGAAAAGAGATCCCCATATTGTCCATTAACCTTAATTCTGGCACCGGGGTCCTGATAGAGGCATTGAAGCCAGCGCAAGAATCCCGAGCCAAAGGACATTTTTTCCAATACGGCAAACAGGAAGTCCCAGTGCACCAAGTCAAACACCTTTTCGGCATCGATGGCCATCAATACCATAGGGACGTTTGCCGTAGTGGCCCACCAGATCGCATCAACCACTTTTCGTACGTTGTCGGCAGCCATCCTGCGGGGAATAAAACCGACCTGGTCACTATGCACTAGTAGTGGGAGTACAGTATTAAGCCTGGCGGCCAACACCTTTGCCAAAAGTTTCAAGTCAACATTAAGTAAGGAAATGGGTCGATACGACCCACATTGCGTTGGATCCCGACCTGGCTTTGGAATGACCGTAATACCCGCTACATTGGAGTGCAGGGGTAGTGGGGCTCCCTCCCGTAGGCCATTAAAATATGCAGTCAGAGGTCCCTCTAATTGGGCAGTGAACTTTTTATAGTAACTCCCAGAGAAACCGTCCAATCCTGGGGATTTTCCGGCTTTAAGATCCCGAATGGCCTCGTGGATCTCGATTGTTTGAATGGGGGAGTCTAGATAAGTCTGTTGAGATTTAGTCAAAGAAGGGAGAGGCATCAACTCAAGGTAGCGATCTACTTGGGCCGCCGATTTGGTAGGGTCACTCTCATATAGCTGGGTATAATATTGAGTAAAACAGCGGCGTATATCTTTAGACACAGTCAGCATAGTACCCGTCTTGTCCCTAATCTTGGCTATAAGGGTTGAATAAGTACGTTGTTTGAGCAGCCTTGCCAAGAACCGCCCTGCTTTATTATTTCCCTCATAAAATTGTTGCTTGGCCCGAAGCATGGCATGTGTGATCTGCTCAGTATCTATTAGGTGCAGTTCAGTACGCTTAACCCGAAGGCGTGCGAGAGTGGCCTGCTTTGGGTGAAGGGAATGGCTGCGCGTCAGAGAGGCGATATCGGCCAAAAGGGCGGTGCGCTTCGCGTCTCTTTGCTTCCGTAAAGCTGAAGAGAGTGCGATCAAATGTCCTCTCATGACCGCCTTGGACCCCTCCCAGTAAATTCCCGCATCGCGAACTGTCCCCTTATTCAAAGTCAAGTATTCCCGCAGGTGTGCGGTCAAGCGAGCACTATGTCCTGGGTCCCGTAAAAGGTCATCTCTAAGGCGCCAAAATCTGCACCCCGGATCAAGGTCCCGCAAGCCTACCGTAAGCCACACGGGAGCATGATCCGACCACGTGATGTCCCCTATGCCAGTAGTCAGTACCTGATTCTGAACCCCCTTGTCCACTAACAAAAAATCCAAGCGTGAGTAGGTGCTGTGAGGGTTAGAGTAGAAGGTATAGGATCTGGACGTAGGGTGCCGCTGTCGCCAGATGTCGAGAAGGCTCCACCCACGCATTAAGTTCTTTAAAGAGGCGGTGGCTTTCCAGCTCCCTGCCTTTCGCGGATTGGAGGAATCCACCCTAGGATTCCGCACTACGTTGTGGTCTCCACCCCAAATGAGCATGCCCTCTGCAAACGCGGACAACACTCCCTCCATTTTCTCAAAAAAGAGGTGTTGGTCCACATTGGGGGCATATACATTGACTATGGTATACATGCGGCCGTCCAACTGCAGCTTCAATAAAATGTAACGACCCTCGGGATCGGCGATGTGGGATTTATATTCAAAAATGACAGAATGAGCCACTAATATACCCACCCCTGCGTATTTTGAGGTAGGGGAACTAGAAGCAAAATAACCGTGTGGGTAGCCTGCAAAACACAACAGATGCGCATGACGCTTCCTAGTGTGTGTCTCCTGGATCAGGGCGATATCTACCTGTTGGCGTCTAAGGTCTCGAAGTAGGTGTTGTCTTTTCATGGGGGTATTAAGTCCCTTCACGTTCAGGGACCAGATCTTTAACGCCATGGATAAAACCTAATGGGTCGACGAATGCCACGCTGCTGCAATAAGGCCCTAGCTCCATCTCTGGTTTCCCCTTCACATTGAATACCCCTGATACTTCCCCCTGAGCACATGGATGGAAAACCCCCCTCCCCCCCCCTTCAGATCCCTGTATATCCCCCATTGGGATAACTCCTATTACCGGGGGTCTTAGTAACCAACGAGAAAAGTCGCTCCCCGGCTAAACATGGAAAATGCCCACCTAAACTGGATCAAAACCCACATACAGTAAGACATTGCTAGCAAAAGTCTCAAACATTAGACAAAAAGGCAAAATGCCCAAAACCTCTATTCCTGGAAGGACATGAAAGTGCACCAGTCCCTTCAGCCCGTGGGGCCAGCAGTGGAGGTCGTCCGAGGTCCAGGGGGCGTCCGTCCCTGGCGTTCCAGCCTGCGTTTGTTGCCCACCCGCTGCCAACGTGGTGTCTTCGGCAAATGGGGCAGCTGCGGAGCATTGAGCGTGGAGGTCGGTGGCAAAGGCAGCTGTACCTTAGCAAAGGCCTCGGACGCTTCCTCCAATGTACGGACCCTAGAAAAAGTGCCCAGATACTCAAATTGAAGTCCAAAAGGGAAGGTCCATTTATATCTGATGTTCTTGTCCCGCAATATGCTGGTGATCGGGCGGAAGTCAAAACGTTTGCGCAATGTGGAGGCCGCAAGATCATTGAAAATGCCGATTTTATGTCCGTCCCAGACCCACTCACGCTGATTGCGGGAGCGGGTATACAACAGCTCCTTTTCTTTGTAGGACTGGAGACATACCAAAATGTCCCGAGGCTTTTCTGTCTTCTTGGGCCCTAGGGTCCTGTGCGCTCGTTCAATATGGAAGCTGGGGCCGCCATCCTCGGTCCGCTCTCCCTCAGTGGCAGTCTCCTGCATAAGATGGCGAAAGATGTTTTGCACCACGACCTCGCAGTTTGCATAGCTGTCAACTTCAGGCACTCCCCGAATGCGCAGATTATTTCGGCGGGACCTGTTTTCGAGGTCCTCCACCTTGTCAGCCAACTGAGCCTGGTCTCTCATGCTGTTTTGCAGTGCGTCGGCCATTTTGTGGAGCGTGTCATCATGTCCCTCGATCTTAGTCTCCAGGCCATCCACGCGATATCTGAGGGCGGCTAAATCGTCTCGAAGCTCGTCCATATGCTGTAACAAGTCAGCTTTTTGCTGCTTCATATCGGCCCGCAGACCGATGAACCAGTCGCGCATTTCTGCTCTCGACGGTAAGTCCGAAATCATCTCCGGGGCTGGGTGCTCCGCCGTGGTCTCAGCACTGGGGCCTACCGTCGCACTTGCTACAGGCTCCTCATCTGTCGGTCCCGATTTCGCATAAACAAAACGCGCCAAGTCGCAGCCCGGATTCATTTTCGCCATCACGGGTGTTCGCTCAGCAGGTTGCAGCAGCGTAGAGTTAATTTTGGGTGCGGTAAATGTGGGTTTGATCGCCCGCAAAAGAAAGACACCGGGAGCTCTCGGGTTATGCGACCATTCCCGCTGGTGACGTCAGCGCGCCCCCCTTTATTTTGTTTCTATTCAACTGTTGAGAATGTTCATCCAGAGGACTTCTTTCAGAGCTTCAGAGCTACTTTGGCTGTCAAGGGGGCCAAGTTTTTCACCCCTTGAAGGGTTCTTTTTTCTACAACAATGGGCACCCGGAACTTGCTGCTGATTCTTATCAACACTATGCCCACTCGGCGTTCTTTGCAACGTACGGGCAGGGAATCCTGGGCCTGAATCCCCTTGTTTGAACTTGTCTAAATCATTGAGGGAGAGCACCCAAGAGCATCGGGGGGGGGGGGGGGGGGTGTCTCATGCTCTCACATGGAAGAGAGCATTAGGAGGATGTACACTTTGACTGGGGAGGGGGGAGGTTTTTTTTTGGGGGGACAACCCAACTCAAGTTTATGCTGGTAAATCATTATTACATTTCACTATTTACCCAGGAGAGATATGGCTATGTTTCAGGACTAAGATGACAAGGCCCTGCCACGCAGCTGGATATATGGATCTTACTCTGCAGCAGGGAACTCGGGGCGTTTGCATTACCAGCCCTCAGTTGTTAGTCGGTTAGTTTGATGACGGGTAGCCCGGTTAAAATTGTTACATGGAATGTCGTGGAATTGGGCACCCCAATCAAGTGTGAAAAGGTAATTTCCCATTTAAATAGACTAAAAGGCTCCATCATGATGCTGCAGGAGACCCATATGTCCCACCAGGAGCATTTTAAATGACGAGGTATATCACAAGTGTTCGCAGCTACCGGCTCCTCCCACAGTCATGGAGCAGCGATCCTTATCCATAAGTCGGTTTCCTTTCAACTGCAAACACAGGTGGCTGACCCTGCCGGGTGTTATATATTGGTGCGGGGCTTGATGTTTGGGAAACCATACGTATTGGGCTCTATTTATGGCCCTAATAACTATGATCATGCAGTGTTTACGAAAATTGTTTCTCACGTTCTGGCCCTGGGTAGTGTAACTACAATCCTGGGAGGGGCAGATGCACTGGTGGACAGGTCACCGACAGGGGTGGGTCGTCCTTCCAGTCAATGGGAGCCTAAAGGGATCCCATTTCTATGCAATGTCTTGGGACTTTTGGACTCTTGGAGAGTATTACACCCCGGTGCTATTGACTTTACTCATTAGCCAGAGCCAGTGATTCTAAGTCTCGACTGGATTATGTATTAATCTCTGAAAATTTATTTCCTCAATTGCTTGAAACCAACATGGAATCATTAGTTATATCCGATCACTGCCCTGTGGTTTGTGCTCTTTGGGGGCCCAACCCAAGACGACACTTTGCTGATTGGAAGATGCCACCTTGGCTCTGTCAAGGCATTTGCGCATTTTTTTTACAGAGCCGTTGGCAAGAGTATGAGCAGCTAAATGCCCAACATAAGGAGGACCCAGTCTTATTCTGGGAAGCTGTGAAAGCAGTGCTCCGTGGGGATATCTTTAGCTATGTTATAGCGAAGAAAAAGGAATTAAATCAAGATATCCTAGATCTCACTAAACGTCTGAACGAATTAAAACAGGAAATGTTGAATAATTTCATTGCTGTTCGTTCCAGTTCTTTTTCCAGCTCCTTTTCCAGCGTTCCAGTACCTGTTCCTGTTCCAGTACCTGTTCTTTCTACCCTTTGGATGGATCTCCCTGGCTTTGACCCTCGCTTGAACCTGACCTTGTCTCAAGCCGCCTGCCCTGACTTCTTGCTTGGACCTGACTTTGTCTCAGGCTTCTGCCTGACTTGCAGTCTGGACTTAACCTTATTCCTAACCATGCTGCCTGCTTCAGTCTGTCCGGACTTTGGACCCCGGCCTGCCTGACTTGCAGTCCAGACTTGATCCAGTCTTCAACCGCATTGCCTCTGCTCCAGTCAGTCCGGACTTTGGATCCAGCTTTTTCCTTTGAATCCTGCTTCTCTGCTGCTTCCTGGCACCCTGCCTTGGACACTGTGTCTCTGGGATCAACCACGCGGAGGCCCACCTAACTCCAGCCAGCCCCGGTACCCAAGGGCTCAACCTGTGGGGAACGAGGGCTGGTATTGGCGAAGCTCCAGTTGGCCTCCGCTTTCCATTTGGCCTCGCCTCCAGATGGTGGGGAGCCGGGGGGGGGGGGGGGGGGTTGCCTCACAGGTGGTGCCAACAGCACCTTGGGCCAAGGGTCCACCTCTGCAACAGCTTCACTTGGAGTACTTTGTTCATTTCTGGAGACCACACCTCAGAAAGGATATAGAGAGGCTGGAGTCAGTCCAGAGAAAGGCAACCAAAATGGTGCAGAGTTTGTACCAAAAGTCTTGTGAGATGAGACTGAAGGTACTTAATATAGAAGAGAAGTGTAACAGGGGAGTATGATATAGATATTTAAATACCTGAAAGATATTAATGTACAGGAAGCCAAGCTTTTTCAATGGAAAAGAAGCTGTAGACTTAGGGGCCACAATATGAAGCTCCAAGGGGGTAGATTCAGGAAGAATGTCGGGAAGTATTTTTTCACAGAAAGGGTGGTGGATGTCTGGAATGCCCTCCCGGAGGAGGTGTTGATTACAAGGACAGATACAGACTTAAAAATAAGCATAGCATAACCAGAGGATCCCTAATGGCAAGAGAATGGAAATGAAGCACTGGGCAATTTTCACTGAGCAACAGTTGCAGCCCAAGGCAGCAATGATATGGCTGCATTGTGCATCCTAGAAGGCATGGGATAACCTGTATAGAGCAGCAGTTGAATCCCGAAAGGGGACACAATGGGATTGGGGGTTGGGTTCCATGTGGGAATTTGATCGGTTTTGGGTAGATGTGCATAACATCTCTACTAGACAGACAAAATGGGCCTTTTTGTCTTTATCTGCCATCATTTTATTATGCTTCTGTAATGTCAGTGCCCCTCTGGGAACTAGCATGGGCCCCTCTGCCGGATGTTCTTTTAGCCTCTGACAGGGGTTGGACCAATCTGTAAAGCTACCAATGCCTATCATCTTTCGATCCTGTTTTTCCTCAAAAACCAATGATGTCAATTCTGTATGAGAATCAGGAGAAAAGGTCACAAATTCTTGGGTCACTTGATAAAGATCAGTGGCTGGCATTTCAACCCTTGGAAACTTGAGATTCTTGAGAATGATGCAAGGATGAGCTGTCTTTTCTATGAGAATGCTTTTGTTGAATTAGGGCAGCAGCCAGAAATTTTACTCGCCTGGCACTGCACACCAATGGAGGCCGATGCTGATGCTTCTTGGCTTTTGTTCGATGCACGTCATTGGAGCTCATCAGTGTCAGAACCAAAGCAGAGCCATTCACTTTCTTTGGCTGGGAGGAGCTGGTTGGTGGGCTATGTTCCTGGCTGCTATGGGTGCTTAACATTGGTGATCAATGCCCTCCCAGTGGATGATGCAGCTTTTGGGGTCCTGCAATGCCAGTGCCTCTAATGCTGATGGACTGGACTTAACGCTCCCATATAGTATCTCCATCAGCTTTTTTGGGCGATGTTATTTTATGAGGTAGTGACACATTTTTAGCACAAACTCCATTACTATCACTGGGCGTCCTGACTCAATATAGATTTCATTATTCTGGTGATTTGTAGGTGTTTTTTATGTAATATGTATGTTTTTATTGTAAATTGCCACAGTGTTTGAGTATATGATTAATAAATACTTTTAAATAAATAAAAAAGTAAATAAATAAATTGGGAACAATGTCCTAATTTTTCTGCATGTGAAACACCTTGAGGCAGCATGGCCATCCCTTAGACACAGCACACGTCTTACCAAAAAGGTGGAGGGTCTTCATCGAAAGACTTATGAGGAGAGATTGAAGAATCTAAATATATACACCCTGGAGGAAAGAGGAGCAGGGGTGATATAATTCAAACTTTCAGATACTTGAAAGGTTTTAATGATCCAAAGACAACGACAAACCTTTTCCGTTGCAGAAACATCAGCAGAACCAGGGGTCACGATTTAAAACTCCAGGGAGGAAGACTCAGAACCAATGTCAGGAAGTATTTCTTCACGGAGAGGATGATGGATGCCTGGAATGCCCTTCCTGAGGAAGTGGTGAAGACCAAAACTGTGAAGGATTTCAAAGGAGCATGGGATAAACACTGTGGATCCATAAAGTCTAGAGGATGTGAATGAAGAGAAGAGGCAAGGGAGTGGCTTGCTTGCGGGAATGACAGCTACTACCTGGAGATTAATATCCTTATTCAATAAACATACACACAGTTAATGCGACTCCAACATTGCTCTATGCTTCAACAGCAAGAGGAAATGTGGAAAAAAGGATTTGCATCCACAAAAAAGCAGGGGAGTAGTTTGCTTGTTAGCGCGGTTACTACCCCAAACCAAATAAGCCTGATACTTCACTTTCAATGCACATCGAGCATAGCTCTCTGCTTCAACGGCAGGGAAAATGAAGAAAAGATGATTTATATTCAGCATCAACCAACAAGGAATGAATTACATAGTCTGGGTAAACAAATAAGCATGGGTGTAAGCTTGCTTGTTATGGCGGTTACTACCCCGAATCAATTAAGCCTGATACTAATGCTTGTTACGGCGGTTACTACCCCAAACCAAATAAGCCTGATACTTCACTTTCAATGCACATCCAGCATAGCTCTCTGCTTCAACGGCAGAGAGAATGAAGAAAAGATGATTTATATTCAGCATCAACCAACAAGGAATGAATTACATAGTCTGGGTAATAAAATAAGCATGGGAGTAGCTTCCTTGTTACGGCGGCTACTACCCCGAATCAATTAAGCACGATACTTCACTTGGAATACATATCCAGCGCAGTTCACTGCTTCAACAACAGGGGGGAATGAAGTAAAGAGGATTTATATTCAGACAACCAACAAGGACTGAATTGCACAGGCAGGGTAAACAAACAGGAGTAGCTTGCTTATTACAGCGGTTACTACCCCAAACCAATTAGCTAGATACTTCACTTAGATGCAGCTCCAGCACTGCTATCTGCATCGATGGTGGGGGTGGAAGGGAATTGGAACCAAAAAGTTACCAATAAGGGCCCTGACCTCAGAGGTCAGAGTAACAGATAAGTATGAAAACAAATAGGTGTGAAAGCTTGCTGGGCAGACTGGATGGGTCGCTTGGTCTTCTTCTGCCGTCACTTCTATATAAGATAGACATGATGCGTTCACACTTGAGGCACATATTGAAGCCACTAGCTTTCTTCACTTTCTGGGACATTGGCTAGAAAACAAGCAAGGTGGGGTAGATTTTAAAAGGATGCGCACACATGTGCGCCCAATTTTATAACATGGGCGCACATGTTATAAAATCGGGGGTCGGCGCACACAAGGGGATGCACAATTGTGCATCTTGCATGCGCCGAGCTGTGCTGCCTTCCCCTGTTCTCCTGTTCCCTCCCAGGCCTAATTTTTGAGCACCTACTTTTTGAGTGCCTATTTTTTTTCAAGTGTCTACTGCGAGCACAGCTGGGTGCACAGTTCTCAGATGCCTTTTGGAGCGTACTGACAACTCTGGCACCGATAGCAAAGAAGCCTCGCGCCTTGCCCTTTGTGCTGCTTGCCATGTTTGGGCATCTCAGCCTGGCGTCCCCTCTAACTTGCGCCTGTTACGAGTGCCGGCCGTGGCAGACCCGCGGCCCGAGCCCCTCACCTCTCTCTGGCTAATCCAGTGCCTGGTTCCTCATCCCTGGCGGCGGTGGGCCACCAGCTCCGTCCTTGGGCCGGCCTCGGTGCCTCAGCTTCAGCTACCGATTCCAGTATTCTGCGTCGGGCCTCTCCGTGTGGCCTGCGGAGAGACGCCGCCGTCCAGCGCCGTGCATCTCTGACACTTATGAAGGGCCCGTGGCGGGAACTTGGCCGTGGCCCTGGATGATGATGTCGCCGGAGCTCCGGTACATAATGCCAGGCTCAGCTTCCAGTGATTGCCTTTGCAACAGGTCTCCACGCTGGTCATGTACTCATTGCCTCCTGGTGATCCTCCTGCATTCCTGGTTCCTGATCCTTGCAGTTAGTGTAGCTATGTTTAAAAAAGTATTGGATAAGTTCCTGGAGGAGAAGTCCATTACCTGCTATTAATTAAGTTGACTTAGAAAATAGCCACTGCTATTACTAGCAATGGTAACATGGAATAGACTTAGTTTTTGGGTACTTGCCAGGTTCTTATGGCTTGGATTGGCCAATGTTGAAACAAGATGCTGGGCTTGATGGACCCTTGGTCTGACCCAGATTGGCATGTTCTTATGTTCTTAAATTCCATTTCCTGTTCTCCTCCATTCCTGCGTTCCTGATTCCTGACCTCTCCTCGTATTGCTTTCTTGGACACGACCTCCGCATTGCCTGACTACGCCATTGAATCTCTCCAAGCCCGGACCTCTGCATTGCCTGACTACGCCATTGACTCTCTCCAAGCCCGGACTTCTGCATTGCCTGACTACGCCATTGACTCTCTCCAAACCCCGACTTCTGCATTGCCTGACTACGCCATTGATTCTCTCCAAGCCCGGACCTCTGCATTGCCTGACTACGCTATTGACTCTCTCCTCGACCAGACCTCAGCTTTGTCTTGCCACCACTTCTTGATTACCGCAGGCCCTGACTCTAACTTGCTCTACGACACCTCTTCAGTCTATGTCCTGGACTTGGCCTATTCAGGCTTCAGCCTGTTTTTGTTCGGGCGCCCCCTTTCTGACTTTGGTTCTATTGGTGCCCGGGTCTCCAGGACTCCGCCTCGTCCAGTACAGATCTCTCCACTCCACTGTTGCTGCCTCTGGGCTGATCCCTGTTCTTCCACTGATGATGGCAGATGGAGGCCCACCTAATTCCAGCCAGCCCTGGTACCCAAAAGCTCAACCCACGGGGAATGAGGGCTGGTATTGGTGAAGCGCCAGCCAGCCTCCGTCCTTCAGCCCACTCCGCCTGCCGATGGTGGGGACCCATAGAATCCTTCCTACGGGTTTTGTCAACCCCACCTCGGCCCAATGGTACTCCTCCGGCGCAACAGGTTGCAAAGGCCATGGACTTGGCAGAGCCGTTTGCCCTCCAGGCTATTCCTGGCTTGGCTTCAAAGGTATGAGAACAGCAACAGATTCTTGAGGCACTGGCTTCCTCCCTTGAGCATCTGCATGCCCAGCTTGATACCCTGTCCGGTAATTCAGTTCCAGTACCGGCTTCCTCTCACCAACAGCTGTCTCCCTCCAATCCTAGAGCCTTGCTGGCTCTCCCAGCTCCGCCTCGTTTCAACGGTGACTCCAAGCTCTGCAGAAGTTTCATTAACCAATGCTATATGCAGTTCGCTCTGCAGCCCTCTATCTTTCAGGATGAACTCACAAAAGTCACCTTTATCTTGTCTCGTCTGGAAGGGAAGGCGTTGGCTTAGGCTTCGGCCTTATGGGAGCGATCGGATTTGCTCCTACAGGAACTGTCTCAATTTGTGGCCATGTTCTGGCGGACCTTTGACTATCCTGGGCGGCATGCCATGGCAAGCACTAATTTATTGCATCTTCGATAAGGCCAAAGAAGCCTATTTGATCATACGATTGAATTTCGAACCTTAGCTACAGAACTCTCTTGGCAGGAAGACTGCCTACGTGCGATTTACCTGCATAGGCTATCCCCGCAGCTGAAGGATGAATTGGCAGCTCGGGAGCTCCCTTCCTCACTTGAGGATCTCATCGATCTGACTGGCTGAATTGATCGTCGTCTCCAAGAGCATCACCGGGAGAATCGGATGCCCAAAGGCCCTCTCAGGTTCGCTCCCGCTCGCCACCGGCCACTAGCCCTGCCGCTGGTAGGGTCTCCATTGTGGCCAAGACAGAAGAACCCATGCAGTTGGGCCGTGGGCGGCTGTCCCTGGAAGAGCGCCTCTGGCGGAGACAAACTGGCCTGTGTCTGTACTGCGGAGCACCTGGCCAGTCCGTCCGGGAAACTACCCGGCCTAAGTTCAGTTGGGGTCCTGAACTTGGGTGCAACATCACTGGCCCCTCAACTGTCTTTGCCAGTTACTCTAATTTGGGACTCCTGGTCCTTTCCAGTCCTTGCTCTGGTGGATTCCAGAGCAGGAGGAAATTTTATCCTCAAAGATCTAGTTCAACTTTTGGGTATAAAAACCCGTCCTTTGGAGACCTTGTGTATTGCTTCAATTTACGGGGAACCATTACCCGGTCGAATTTCCCTGACCACTGAGCCAGTTCAACTTGTTACTGGCGCCCTTCATATTGAAGAAATTGAACTATTGGCGTTAGAGAAATCTATCCACTCTGTAGTCTTAGGACTACCCTGGCTCCAAAGTCATTCCCCCCCCTTTGATTGGGGTCACGCCAGCTGGTGGAATGGGGCGCCACCTGCCATCAGTCCTGCTTACGAAAGGTGGTGCCACCTCCTGTGATTCCTTTGGCAACCACCTCCTCAAGCATACCAGTTCCTTATGCGGACTTTGAAGATGTTTTTTCAAAGCAGAAGGCGGACCTTCTACCACCTCTTTGGAGGTTCAACTGCCCTATCAAATTTCTGCCTGGGACCACGCCTCCCCGAGGGCGTACTTATCCTCTGTCCCTTCCTGAGACCAAGGCTATGACGGAGTACATCCAAGAGAACCTTGCTAAAGGGTTCATTCGTCCCTCAACATCTCCTGCCAGTGCAGGATTTTTCTTTGTTACGAAGAAAGACGGATCCCCAAGGCCGTGTATCGATTACCGCGGCTTAAATGCCATCACCCACAAAGATAAATATCTGTTGCCCTTGATCTCTGAGTTATTCGATTGATTACATGGAGCTTCCATTTTCACCAAATTGGATCTACGTGGAGCTTACAACTTGGTGCGTATCCGCCCCGATGACATCTGGAAAACAGCTTTCAATACCAGAGACGGGCATTACGAATATCTGGTGATGCCCTTTGGCCTCTGTAATGCTCCCGCGGTATTTCAACGAATGATTAATGAAATTTTCAGAGATCTACTATATGTTAAGGTTGTGGCATACCTTGACGACATCCTTGTCCTCTCCAAAGACTTGGCTGCACATCGCACCGATGTCCACATGGTTCTTCAACGTCTCCGTGAAAACCATCTTTTCGCAAAATTAGATAAATGCCTGTTTGAAAAATCCAGCTTGCCTTTCTAGGGTATATAATTTCGCAATGGGGTTTCTCAATGGACCCCAAAAAACTCAAAGGAATCCAAGATTGGCCTCAGCCCGTGGGACTTAAAGCCCTCCAACGATTTCTAGGATTCACGAATTATTACCGCCATTTCATTACTCAATGTTGGCGGCTCCTCTTATCGCATTGACCCGTAAGGGCCAAAATACCCGGAAATGGACCCCGGAAGCCATTACAGCCTTTCAACACCTCAAAGAGACCTTCCTAGCTGGACCATGTCTCCACCATCCAGACCCAAACCGCCCCTTCCAGGTCAAGATGGACGCCTCTGCTATCAGGGCTGGAGCGGTTTTAAGCCAACATTCAACTTCTGGATCCCTAGTTCCGTGCTCATTCTACTCATGCAAATTCTCCTCTGCGGAACAAACCTATAGCATTGGAGATCGCGAATTGCTCGCCATCAAGTTAGCTCTAGAAGAATGACGCCCGTGGTTAGAGGGCGCGCAACATAAATAAATTCACTATATTTACAGATCACAAGAATCTGGAACACTTGAACCATGTCCAGTGCCTTAATGCTCGTCAGGCTCGATGGTCCTTGTTTTTTTTCTAGGTTCAACTTTGAACTTCGCTACTGCCCAGCTGGGAAAAATCCTTGGGCAGATGCCCTATCATATTCCTTCGAACCAGAAGATACTCCTTAAGAACCCGGTCACATTATTGACCCAGCCTGCATTTGTTTGTTTGCAACTCACCCAGTTTCGACTGGGAAGACCGTTGTGCCCCGTCGCCTCAGTGAAAGAGTCCTCCAGTGGGCACATGACTTAAGTTTGCTGGTCACCCAGGGCAAGCGCGAACTCTAGTGTTGCTCCAGAAGTTCTTCTGGTGGCCCACAATGGTCTCTGACGCTAAAGCGTACGTCGATTCCTGCAACACTTGCGCTCAACAGAAAACCCAGTCGGCTGACGCTGGGGTTTGCTTCAACCACTTTCAGCTCCCGAAGAACCGTGGACACATCTCTCCACGGATTTCATTATGGACTTACTGCCATCCAAGGGTCACACGGTGACCCTTGGATGGCAGTAAGTCCATAATTTTTCTAAAATGGCCCATTTTGTTCCTCTGCTCCTGAATTGGCACGCCTGTTTTTTCTCCATATATTTCGGCTACACGGTCTGCCCAAGGACATTGTCTTGACAAGGGTCCACAATTTGTTGCCCGATACTGGTGCGCTGTCTGTAATAAATTTGGCATCAACATCAGTTTAACAACAGTGTACCAGCTGCAGGCCAATGGACAAGCTGAGCGAATGAATTGCTCTTTAAAATCTTTCCTCCGTGCCTACATAAATGACCGCCAAGACAACTGGTCTTAACTCCTTCCTTGGGCAGAGTTCTCCCACAACTCCCATATTGCCGCTGCCACAGGTACATCACCCTTTTCATTCGTTTACAGGAAGCAACCACGACCACCACTCCTGCTGCGCAAGCCATTGCTGATGCCCTTAAGGCACTTTGGAATGAGACAAACCTTCGCTTACGCCAAGCCGCATCCCGGGCCAAGAAGTCTGCGGACATCCATCAACGCTCGGTTCCTGAGTTTCTTCCTAGTCAGAAAGTCTGGTTAAGCACTCGGTATATTTGGCTTAAGATACCTTCCCAAAGGTTTGCATCGAGGTACACTGGACCTTTTCCAGTTATTCGTCGTGTTGGACCAGTTATATACCAGCTTCGGTTACCACCAACATTAGGAATCCATAATATATTCCACGTATCACTTCTGAAACCAGTGGTCCTATCTTGGCCTTCACGGAAAACTCCTGAACCATCTCCGCTGGTTGCGGAAACTGACACTACCTACAAGGTTCATGAAGTCCTTGATGTTCGCTGTAGGGGTCACCGGTAGGAATACCTCCTTTACTGGGAGGGTTACGGCCCCAAAGAGAATTCATGGGAACCAGCTCGTAACATCCTTGATAAAAATCTCCTCAATTGCACCTTGCCTATCCGGGCAAACCCAGACCTCCAAGGGGGGAGGGGCATAAAGGGGGAGTACTGTTACGAGTGCTGGCCGCAGCAGACCCACAGCCCGGCCCCCTCACCTCTCTCTAATACCGTGCCTGATTCCTCATCCCTGGTGGTGGTGGGCCGCCGGCTCCGTCCTAGGGCTGCCCCCGGTGCCTTAGCTTCAGCTGCCAATTCCTGTGGTCCGTGTTGGGCCTATCCGCGTGGCCCGTGGAGAGATGCCGCCATTCAGCCCCGCGCCCCTCCCTAGGCGCACGCACGCATCTCTGACTCTTATGAAGGGCCCGCGGTGGGAACTTGGCCGCAGCCCCAGATGATGATGATGCCGGAGCTCCGGTACTTAAGGCTGGGCTTGCTTCCAATGATTGCCTTTGCAACAGGTCTCCATGCTGGTAATGTACTCGTTGCCTCCTGGTGATCCTCCTGTGTTCCTTGTTCCAGATCCTCACAAGTTCCAGTTCCTGTTCCCCTTCGTTCCTGATTTCTGACCTCTCCTCGGATTGCTTTCTCAGACACGACCTCCGCATTGCTTGACTACGCCATTGACTCTATCCAAGCCCAGACCTCTGCATCGCCTGACTACGCCATTGACTCTCTCCAAGCCCGGACCTCCACATTGCCTGACTACGCCATCGACTCTCTCCAAGCCCGGACCTCCACATTGTCTGACTATGCCATTAGCTCGCTCCACAATCCTTGGCGTTACCCGCACTGCGGGCTCCTGCCTATCGTGAACATCTGGGTGAGACTATACTTCTGAGCCTGTTGAGCGTATTGGCACCTCGTGGATCAGTGCCTTACCTTCTTGCCTTACCATCTATTTACAGCAGTGTCTGCTAACTGTGTCAGCCTATCGCAGTGGTTCCCCATGGGGCTCATCCACTTGGGCGGAGTCATCTCCATTGTGACCAAGGGTCCACAATGCCTCAAACACAACAGAGCTGTATAGAACTATGTTGCATTTCTTTCATAGAGATGTTACCGGCTCTGATTTCCTAGACATCGAAGATGCTGGCTGATTCTATGCCTGAGCCAAAGATCCCATTTTGATTTCTTTGTGTAAAGCCTCATGTTTCTTCCCTATTATGGAGGCCATTTAAGAATTGATTGATCTTTAATGGGGCGCCCTGGAAGCTAATTTTAAAGGGGGATGAGCCTTGGAGAGGCTATATCCACTGGTTCCGGCTGCAAGAGAGAAAATGCACTTTCCAAAAGTGAATGCGCTTGTGTGTGCCGTCAGCAAGTGGATGACTGTCCTCGTAGAAGGGAGAGCAGCATTAAGGATGCCACAAGATAGAAGAATTGAGGCTATCCTTAAGTTAACCTTTGAAGTGTTGGCAATGAATTTACAGACAGCTTCCTGTTGCTCCCTGGTGGCTCGCTCTTGTTTACTTCTCTCTCAGAAAGTCGATGAATCTGATTTAAATTCCAGGGCAGTGATGGAACCGGCAGCCACCTTTTTAGCAGATGCAGGCTGTGACCTGGTCCGCATTTCGGCCAGAGAGCTGACTTTGGTAATAGCGGCCAGGCGCCAGCTATGGTTCAGGAATTGGTTGGCCGTTATAATTTCAAAGTCTAAACTTATGAAATTGCCCTTTAATTGCTCCTAATGTATTTTCCACCTATTGTTTGTCAAACAGTATTATATAATGCCATTCTCAATTTTTATTAAACCTTTGTGTACATATCCTTTTGCCTCCCATTCATCTAAGCAGCACCCCCTCCAGAGGTGCTTGCTCCTTGTAAATTATAGCCATCTTCCTACTCCTTGTAAATTATAGCCATATTTATTTAGTTGTTTTTTGTTTCCTTAATATCACAGTTACCGTTCAATGTAAAGGCTTTGCCTAAAGTTATTAAGTTACTTGTAAACCGATGCGATGTGCAAACGGATGTCGGTATATAAAAGGTTTTAAATAATAATAATAATAATAATAAAGGATCACTCTTGTTTGGGAGTGAGATGGGAAAAAATGGCCAATAAGTGGGGTGAGTCCCAGGTTCCTTGGTTGCCAGAAGATAAGAAGCAGACGCCGCACTCGTTCGGCATGAGAGATCGTTCTAGGGGTTTCAGATGCTTTTGACCCTACAGAGGAGCTTCTCAGAGGACCGGCCTTTAGGTAGGTCTCAGTCCTTTTGTCCCAGGCAGCCCAGAAGGGGCACAGACTTGGGTAGTGGTGCCCCCCAAGTGGGTTCTGGAGGTGATAAGAGATGGCTATGCTCTGGAGTTTCTCAGTGTCCCTCGGGACTTTTCATGGTATCTTCCTGTAACTCTTCACAGAAGAGACAAGCAGTGGAGTGTACGTTGTCTAGGCTTCTCAGCCTGTGGGCAGTAGTTCCATTACCCATGTCACAAGAATATATAGGCTGATGTCCCATTTATTTCATTGTGCTCAAGAAGGAGGGCTCCTTTCACCCCCATCTTAGATCTCAAGGGGGTAAACTGTCATTTGCAGGTGACTCTTTTTGCATGGAAAATCAAGGGAGTTTCTGACATCTCTGGATTTGTCAGAGTTGTACCTTCATATTCCCATCCATCTGGATCATCAATGGTTTCTGCATTTTGCTGTTTTGGGGCAACATTATCAGTTTTGAGCACTGCCTTTTGGGTTGGCCACCATGCCCAGAACCTTTTCCAAGGTTATGGTGGTGGTTGTGGCAGTGTTGAGAAAGGATGGCATTTTGGTTCACCGTACTTAGATGACTGGCAATTCAGTCCAAGATTCTGGAAGAGAGCCTTTGCAGGTTCAAGCAGTCTGAATAATGTCAGATAATGCGACAACAGTGGCTTACATTAATCGCCAGGGAGGAACAAAGAGCCAGCAAGTGTCACAGGAAATAGTCCAACTCATGGAATGAGCTGAAGGGCATCTTCAGGAGATTTCAGCCTCCCACATTGCAGGAAAAGACAATGTAAGAGCCAATTTTCTCAACAAAAAGAGTCTGGACCCAAGAGAATGGGAATTGTCAAATGAGAAGTTCCAGTTCATAGTGGGTCACTGGGGCCTCCCGTTTCTAGACCTGCTGATGACATCTCACAGTGTGAAGGTTCCTGTTTTTTTTAGCTGCAGGAGAGATCAAAAGTTCTTTGGCATCGATCACCTTGTGCAGGAGTGGCCAGAGGGCAAGTTACTAAATGCCTTTACCCCGTGGTCCATATTGCTACAAGCAAGAAAGTTCTCCACTTCCTTAATGTATATACAGGTTTGGTGAGTGTTTGAGGCTTGGTGTGAGGATTGAAGGGTTCATCCTTGTTCGGTTAAGATCCCACACATTTTAGCATTTTTGCAGGATGAACATAAGAACATAAGAAATTGCCATATTGGGTCAGACCAAGGGTCCATCAAGCCCAGCATCCTGTTTCCAACAGTGGCCAAGCCAGGCTACAAGTACCTGGCAAGTACCCAAACACTAAGTAGATCCCATGCTACTCATACCAGTAATAGCAGTGCCTATTTTCTAAGACAACTTGATTAATAACAGTTATTAGACTTCTCCTCCATGAACTTATCCAATCCTTTTTTAAACACAGCTATACTAACTGCACTAACCACATCCTTTGGCAACAAATTCCAGAGTTTAATTGTGCGTTGAGTAAAAAAGAACTTTCTCCGATTAGTTTTAAATGTGCCCCAAGCTAACTTAATGGAGTGCCCCCTAGTCTTTCTATTATCCGAAAGAGTAAATAACCGATTCACATCTACCCGTTCTAGACCTCTCATGATTTTAAACATCTCTATCATATCCCCCCTTAGCCGTCTCTTCTCCAAGCTGAAAAGTCCTAACCTCTTTAGTCTTTCCTCATAGGGGAGCTGTTCCATTCCCCTTATCATTTTGGTAGCCTCTCTCTGTACCTTCTCCATCGCAATTATATCTTTTTTGAGATGCGGTGACCAGAATTGTACACAGTACTCGAGGTGCAGTCTCACCATGGAGCGATATAGAGGCATTATGACATTTTCCGTTTTATTCTCCATTCCTTTCCTAATAATTCCTAACATTCTGTTTGCTTTTTTGACTGCCACAGCACACTGAATCAATAATTTCAATGTATTATCCACAATGACGCCTATATCTTTTTCCTGGTCGGTAGCTCCTAATACGGAACCTAACATGTAACTACAGCATAGATTCTTTTTCTCTATATGCATCACCTTGTACTTGTCCACATTAAATTTCATCTTACATTTCATCTGCCATTTGGATGCCCAATCTTAATGTCTCGCAAGGTCCTCCTGCAATTTATCACAATCTGTTTGTGATTTAACTACTCTGAACCTATTGACACGTAGTCGAGAGCGGGAAGCTGAATCCATCTGTCTACACTAAGGAAAACAAAATTATCAGGTAAGTAATTTCTCCATTTCCTAGCATGTAGACAGATGGACTCAGGACCAGTGGAATGTACCAAGCTACTCCTCAACAGGGTGGGAGGCTGCCCGCAGTCCAGTCAACACCGCATGGATTGAGTAAAGGGTTGGGCCCTTAATTCTTTGAAGGTATAGGTGGCGGCTCTTGCCTGTTTCCGAGGTTAAGTGGATGGTGGACCCTTGTTGGCTCATTCAGATGTGGCTTGTTTCTTAAACGGGGTCGAGCTTCTTCCTCCTCCTCTGCAGTTACCAGTGCCCTTGGGTCATCTTAATCTGGTTTTGGATTTTCTGGCAGATTTCTGGCAGATTTCTGGCAGATTTTCTGGCAGATTTCTGGCAGATTTTCTGGCAGATTTTCTGGCAGATTCTACCTTTCAACCGGACCTCCACATTGCCTGACTACGCCATCGACTCTCTCCAAGCCCGGACCTCCACATTGTCTGACTATGCCATTAGCTCGCTCCACAATCCTTGGCGTTACCCGCACTGCGGGCTCCTGCCTATCGTGAACATCTGGGTGAGACTATACTTCTGAGCCTGTTGAGCGTATTGGCACCTCGTGGATCAGTGCCTTACCTTCTTGCCTTACCATCTATTTACAGCAGTGTCTGCTAACTGTGTCAGCCTATCGCAGTGGTTCCCCATGGGGCTCATCCACTTGGGCGGAGTCATCTCCATTGTGACCAAGGGTCCACAATGCCTCAAACACAACAGAGCTGTATAGAACTATGTTGCATTTCTTTCATAGAGATGTTACCGGCTCTGATTTCCTAGACATCGAAGATGCTGGCTGATTCTATGCCTGAGCCAAAGATCCCATTTTGATTTCTTTGTGTAAAGCCTCATGTTTCTTCCCTATTATGGAGGCCATTTAAGAATTGATTGATCTTTAATGGGGCGCCCTGGAAGCTAATTTTAAAGGGGGATGAGCCTTGGAGAGGCTATATCCACTGGTTCCGGCTGCAAGAGAGAAAATGCACTTTCCAAAAGTGAATGCGCTTGTGTGTGCCGTCAGCAAGTGGATGACTGTCCTCGTAGAAGGGAGAGCAGCATTAAGGATGCCACAAGATAGAAGAATTGAGGCTATCCTTAAGTTAACCTTTGAAGTGTTGGCAATGAATTTACAGACAGCTTCCTGTTGCTCCCTGGTGGCTCGCTCTTGTTTACTTCTCTCTCAGAAAGTCGATGAATCTGATTTAAATTCCAGGGCAGTGATGGAACCGGCAGCCACCTTTTTAGCAGATGCAGGCTGTGACCTGGTCCGCATTTCGGCCAGAGAGCTGACTTTGGTAATAGCGGCCAGGCGCCAGCTATGGTTCAGGAATTGGTTGGCCGTTATAATTTCAAAGTCTAAACTTATGAAATTGCCCTTTAATTGCTCCTAATGTATTTTCCACCTATTGTTTGTCAAACAGTATTATATAATGCCATTCTCAATTTTTATTAAACCTTTGTGTACATATCCTTTTGCCTCCCATTCATCTAAGCAGCACCCCCTCCAGAGGTGCTTGCTCCTTGTAAATTATAGCCATCTTCCTACTCCTTGTAAATTATAGCCATATTTATTTAGTTGTTTTTTGTTTCCTTAATATCACAGTTACCGTTCAATGTAAAGGCTTTGCCTAAAGTTATTAAGTTACTTGTAAACCGATGCGATGTGCAAACGGATGTCGGTATATAAAAGGTTTTAAATAATAATAATAATAATAATAAAGGATCACTCTTGTTTGGGAGTGAGATGGGAAAAAATGGCCAATAAGTGGGGTGAGTCCCAGGTTCCTTGGTTGCCAGAAGATAAGAAGCAGACGCCGCACTCGTTCGGCATGAGAGATCGTTCTAGGGGTTTCAGATGCTTTTGACCCTACAGAGGAGCTTCTCAGAGGACCGGCCTTTAGGTAGGTCTCAGTCCTTTTGTCCCAGGCAGCCCAGAAGGGGCACAGACTTGGGTAGTGGTGCCCCCCAAGTGGGTTCTGGAGGTGATAAGAGATGGCTATGCTCTGGAGTTTCTCAGTGTCCCTCGGGACTTTTCATGGTATCTTCCTGTAACTCTTCACAGAAGAGACAAGCAGTGGAGTGTACGTTGTCTAGGCTTCTCAGCCTGTGGGCAGTAGTTCCATTACCCATGTCACAAGAATATATAGGCTGATGTCCCATTTATTTCATTGTGCTCAAGAAGGAGGGCTCCTTTCACCCCCATCTTAGATCTCAAGGGGGTAAACTGTCATTTGCAGGTGACTCTTTTTGCATGGAAAATCAAGGGAGTTTCTGACATCTCTGGATTTGTCAGAGTTGTACCTTCATATTCCCATCCATCTGGATCATCAATGGTTTCTGCATTTTGCTGTTTTGGGGCAACATTATCAGTTTTGAGCACTGCCTTTTGGGTTGGCCACCATGCCCAGAACCTTTTCCAAGGTTATGGTGGTGGTTGTGGCAGTGTTGAGAAAGGATGGCATTTTGGTTCACCGTACTTAGATGACTGGCAATTCAGTCCAAGATTCTGGAAGAGAGCCTTTGCAGGTTCAAGCAGTCTGAATAATGTCAGATAATGCGACAACAGTGGCTTACATTAATCGCCAGGGAGGAACAAAGAGCCAGCAAGTGTCACAGGAAATAGTCCAACTCATGGAATGAGCTGAAGGGCATCTTCAGGAGATTTCAGCCTCCCACATTGCAGGAAAAGACAATGTAAGAGCCAATTTTCTCAACAAAAAGAGTCTGGACCCAAGAGAATGGGAATTGTCAAATGAGAAGTTCCAGTTCATAGTGGGTCACTGGGGCCTCCCGTTTCTAGACCTGCTGATGACATCTCACAGTGTGAAGGTTCCTGTTTTTTTTAGCTGCAGGAGAGATCAAAAGTTCTTTGGCATCGATCACCTTGTGCAGGAGTGGCCAGAGGGCAAGTTACTAAATGCCTTTACCCCCGTGGTCCATATTGCTACAAGCAAGAAAGTTCTCCACTTCCTTAATGTATATACAGGTTTGGTGAGTGTTTGAGGCTTGGTGTGAGGATTGAAGGGTTCATCCTTGTTCGGTTAAGATCCCACACATTTTAGCATTTTTGCAGGATGAACATAAGAACATAAGAAATTGCCATATTGGGTCAGACCAAGGGTCCATCAAGCCCAGCATCCTGTTTCCAACAGTGGCCAAGCCAGGCTACAAGTACCTGGCAAGTACCCAAACACTAAGTAGATCCCATGCTACTCATACCAGTAATAGCAGTGCCTATTTTCTAAGACAACTTGATTAATAACAGTTATTAGACTTCTCCTCCATGAACTTATCCAATCCTTTTTTAAACACAGCTATACTAACTGCACTAACCACATCCTTTGGCAACAAATTCCAGAGTTTAATTGTGCGTTGAGTAAAAAAGAACTTTCTCCGATTAGTTTTAAATGTGCCCCAAGCTAACTTAATGGAGTGCCCCCTAGTCTTTCTATTATCCGAAAGAGTAAATAACCGATTCACATCTACCCGTTCTAGACCTCTCATGATTTTAAACATCTCTATCATATCCCCCCTTAGCCGTCTCTTCTCCAAGCTGAAAAGTCCTAACCTCTTTAGTCTTTCCTCATAGGGGAGCTGTTCCATTCCCCTTATCATTTTGGTAGCCTCTCTCTGTACCTTCTCCATCGCAATTATATCTTTTTTGAGATGCGGTGACCAGAATTGTACACAGTACTCGAGGTGCAGTCTCACCATGGAGCGATATAGAGGCATTATGACATTTTCCGTTTTATTCTCCATTCCTTTCCTAATAATTCCTAACATTCTGTTTGCTTTTTTGACTGCCACAGCACACTGAATCAATAATTTCAATGTATTATCCACAATGACGCCTATATCTTTTTCCTGGTCGGTAGCTCCTAATACGGAACCTAACATGTAACTACAGCATAGATTCTTTTTCTCTATATGCATCACCTTGTACTTGTCCACATTAAATTTCATCTTACATTTCATCTGCCATTTGGATGCCCAATCTTAATGTCTCGCAAGGTCCTCCTGCAATTTATCACAATCTGTTTGTGATTTAACTACTCTGAACCTATTGACACGTAGTCGAGAGCGGGAAGCTGAATCCATCTGTCTACACTAAGGAAAACAAAATTATCAGGTAAGTAATTTCTCCATTTCCTAGCATGTAGACAGATGGACTCAGGACCAGTGGAATGTACCAAGCTACTCCTCAACAGGGTGGGAGGCTGCCCGCAGTCCAGTCAACACCGCATGGATTGAGTAAAGGGTTGGGCCCTTAATTCTTTGAAGGTATAGGTGGCGGCTCTTGCCTGTTTCCGAGGTTAAGTGGATGGTGGACCCTTGTTGGCTCATTCAGATGTGGCTTGTTTCTTAAACGGGGTCGAGCTTCTTCCTCCTCCTCTGCAGTTACCAGTGCCCTTGGGTCATCTTAATCTGGTTTTGGATTTTCTGGCAGATTTCTGGCAGATTTCTGGCAGATTTTCTGGCAGATTTCTGGCAGATTTCTGGCAGATTTTCTGGCAGATTTTCTGGCAGATTCTACCTTTCAACCGGACCTCCACATTGCCTGACTACGCCATCGACTCTCTCCAAGCCCGGACCTCCACATTGTCTGACTATGCCATTAGCTCGCTCCACAATCCTTGGCGTTACCCGCACTGCGGGCTCCTGCCTATCGTGAACATCTGGGTGAGACTATACTTCTGAGCCTGTTGAGCGTATTGGCACCTCGTGGATCAGTGCCTTACCTTCTTGCCTTACCATCTATTTACAGCAGTGTCTGCTAACTGTGTCAGCCTATCGCAGTGGTTCCCCATGGGGCTCATCCACTTGGGCGGAGTCATCTCCATTGTGACCAAGGGTCCACAATGCCTCAAACACAACAGAGCTGTATAGAACTATGTTGCATTTCTTTCATAGAGATGTTACCGGCTCTGATTTCCTAGACATCGAAGATGCTGGCTGATTCTATGCCTGAGCCAAAGATCCCATTTTGATTTCTTTGTGTAAAGCCTCATGTTTCTTCCCTATTATGGAGGCCATTTAAGAATTGATTGATCTTTAATGGGGCGCCCTGGAAGCTAATTTTAAAGGGGGATGAGCCTTGGAGAGGCTATATCCACTGGTTCCGGCTGCAAGAGAGAAAATGCACTTTCCAAAAGTGAATGCGCTTGTGTGGTGCCGTCAGCAAGTGGATGACTGTCCTCGTAGAAGGGAGAGCAGCATTAAGGATGCCACAAGATAGAAGAATTGAGGCTATCCTTAAGTTAACCTTTGAAGTGTTGGCAATGAATTTACAGACAGCTTCCTGTTGCTCCCTGGTGGCTCGCTCTTGTTTACTTCTCTCTCAGAAAGTCGATGAATCTGATTTAAATTCCAGGGCAGTGATGGAACCGGCAGCCACCTTTTTAGCAGATGCAGGCTGTGACCTGGTCCGCATTTCGGCCAGAGAGCTGACTTTGGTAATAGCGGCCAGGCGCCAGCTATGGTTCAGGAATTGGTTGGCCGTTATAATTTCAAAGTCTAAACTTATGAAATTGCCCTTTAATTGCTCCTAATGTATTTTCCACCTATTGTTTGTCAAACAGTATTATATAATGCCATTCTCAATTTTTATTAAACCTTTGTGTACATATCCTTTTGCCTCCCATTCATCTAAGCAGCACCCCCTCCAGAGGTGCTTGCTCCTTGTAAATTATAGCCATCTTCCTACTCCTTGTAAATTATAGCCATATTTATTTAGTTGTTTTTTGTTTCCTTAATATCACAGTTACCGTTCAATGTAAAGGCTTTGCCTAAAGTTATTAAGTTACTTGTAAACCGATGCGATGTGCAAACGGATGTCGGTATATAAAAGGTTTTAAATAATAATAATAATAATAATAAAGGATCACTCTTGTTTGGGAGTGAGATGGGAAAAAATGGCCAGATTTTCTGGCAGATTTTCTGGCAGATTTCTGGCAGATTTTCTGGCAGATTTCTGGCAGATTTCTGGCAGATTTTCTGGCAGATTTTCTGGCAGATTCTACCTTTCAACCGGACCTCCACATTGCCTGACTACGCCATCGACTCTCTCCAAGCCCGGACCTCCACATTGTCTGACTATGCCATTAGCTCGCTCCACAATCCTTGGCGTTACCCGCACTGCGGGCTCCTGCCTATCGTGAACATCTGGGTGAGACTATACTTCTGAGCCTGTTGAGCGTATTGGCACCTCGTGGATCAGTGCCTTACCTTCTTGCCTTACCATCTATTTACAGCAGTGTCTGCTAACTGTGTCAGCCTATCGCAGTGGTTCCCCATGGGGCTCATCCACTTGGGCGGAGTCATCTCCATTGTGACCAAGGGTCCACAATGCCTCAAACACAACAGAGCTGTATAGAACTATGTTGAGTTACTTATCTTGAAAATGGTGTTTCTTGTGGCAATGGTGTTTCTTGCAGTCTCTGAACTGCAATGGTGTTTCTTGCAGTCTCTGAACTGCAGGCCTTGTCTTGCTAGGAACCGTTTCTGCGAGTGACTCTGGGGGCAATACAATTGCATACTATTCTGTCCTTTTGCCAAAGGTGGTTTCAGATTTTCACTTGAATCAATCAATTTCCCTGCCGACTCTGGACAGGGAGAGAGATGTGGATAAATATTGCCTGTTATGGTCCTTGGTTGTCAAGAGGCATATCTTGAGGTATTTAGAAGTTTCTGAACCTCTCAGGAAGACAGACCAGCTGTTTATATTCCATGGTGGGAGTAAACAAGGTGAGCTAGTGTCACGGGCTACAGTAGCCTCCTGGATTGAAGAGGTAGTCACAGCCGTGTATGTGGATGCTGAGCAGTCGTTGCCTATTCAGGTTAGGGCTCATTCCACTAGGACCAAGGCATTGGCATGGGCAGAGATTAGATTGCCGCCTCCCATCGAGATTTGCTGAGCTGCGACGTGGTTCTTACCTTTTCCAGGCATTACTGCCTGGATGTGCAGGCCTAGGAGGACATAGCCTTCACACATGTGGTACTGTTCGGGCCACGAGCAGCCTCCCGCCCTGGTGGGAGCAGCTTTGGTACATTCCACTGGTCATGGATCCACCTAACTGAATGCTAAGAAAGAAGAAATTATTACTTACCTGATAATTTCCTTTTCTTTAATGAAGATAGGTGAATCTATCCTCCCACCCTTGGCTGCCAGATGGTGGTGCTATTGTCCTGTGTGGCTGCATGTTCCAGGGGTTACTGGTAAGTGCATTCCAGTCCCTAGACTACTGTTATTCCACTCCTTGTCTGAGCTCAGTCATTTCCTGTTCGCTGAGTGCTGGAGTGGTTGTTTGTTAGTTTTTGTTAGTTGTCCACAGTTGGCTTTTGCAGGCTATACTGGCAGGCTGATGTCACTGCAGGGGTATATATACCATGACATCAGCTTTGCTCTCTCTTCATCTGCTGGTAGAGGTGCATAGCCCACTGTTCATGGATCCACCTATCTTCATTAAAGAAAAGGAAATTATCAGGTAAATAGTAATTTCTCCTTATAAACTATGGGTGGAATAGGTAAATAGGGGACAGTTTATTTATCTTTTAAAATATTACTAACACAAGGAGATGTCTAATGAAACCAACAACCAGCAGATTTAAAACAAATCATAGAAAGTAATTTTTCACTCTCCACACAATCAATCTGTGAGATCTGTTGCTAGAGGATGTGGTCAAGGCGACTAGCATAGCAGGGTTTATACAAGTTCCAAGAGGTAAAGTCCATAAACAATTATTAGCCAGGTAGGAGCTGCTTACCTGTAATAAATGTTCTTCATAGATAGAAAAAAGAGCCACACAAGATAGATGACATCATCCGACGGTGTCAAGTCAATCATCTCTCTCTTCTAGCTCAGAAATTTATTTATAATTGTAACTTCTGAGCATGCACAGGAGATTCCATGCTATTGTTGATGCATGTCTTTCCCTCAGTTCACTCTAGAGCTAAGATCAACTTTCCGGGGAGGAGGGAGAAATTGTATGGTTGTTTTTTCCTTTATTCACAGAGAACATGTTACAGGTGAGTAACTCCGCTTTCTCTGTGGACAAGTATAACAAACCTAGCCACATAAGATGGGACTCTCCAGCTAAGGGTTGCTTTTAGGTGCACTTTGTTTTTTTGCAACCCATTGCAACTGCGGGAAGTTGGACATTTATTTTAAAATGTTTCTGATTACAGACTGTCTAAATGCACTGTCCTTCCGTGACTCCTGTTCTAAACAGCACTGTTGAGTAAAGACGTATCATTGACCATGTCACTGCTCTGCAGATACCTTGCACCGAGATTGAGTTTAGATGTGCCATGTTGAACTGATGGGCCTTTCATAATTCATTGCTGTAAAACAATAGGATATGCACTGAGTTAGCCATCTAGATAAAGTCCTCTTTTTTAACTGAGTGTTCTTTTTTTATTTTCATCATAAGAGATAAATAGTTGTGTTGACTTTCGGTATGGTTTAGTTCTTTCTAGATAGAATAGTAGTGCTCTTCTACAATCTAGTACAAGTAACGCTTACTCTATTGCTGTCTGATGTAGTTTTGGTTTAAATGGAATTGTGATACCACTTTTGGTAGAAATTGTGAATGAGTTCTGAGCACTACTCTATTTTTAAATAACTGGGTGTATGGAGAATATATAACTAGAACTTGCAGTTTACTTATTCTTTGGGATGATGGGTTGGCTATTACGAAAAGAGTTTTCCATTTGACAAATTTCACTTGTGCCATTGTCATGGGTTCATATGGTGCTTTCATTAATTGATGAAGCACTCTATTTAGTTCCCATTGCAGTGGTGGTGTTTTTATAGGAGGTTTAACATTATAAAGAACTTAAATACATTTCGATATTGTTGGTTGATGTCTTACATGATGATATGCTACAATGGCGCTTAACTATGCTCTCATAGAATTTGATTTTAATCTTGAGTTTACTAGGTGCATTAGATAAGAAAGTACGGTTGGAATAGAACAGGTGAAAGGGGGTCTGTTCTCTGCCTATGACACCACTGTGTAAATCTCTTCCATTTATAACTGTAAGATTTCTAGTAGCTGGTTTTCTTGCTGCCAGCAGTATTTCTTTCACATCTTGGAGTAGGTGAACAGTCTGAATCAGCTTGCTTTCAACATCCAAGCTGTTAATTCTAGCGATTGTAGACTGGGATCTAGTACTGAATCTTTGAACTGTGTCAGGAGATTTGGTATTAGCAGCAAATTGACTGGCGGAGCTATTGCAAGTCTGTGTGTGGCCAGAACGGGGCTATTAGAATCATTGTACCCCTTTCTGTTTTCAGTTTTAGAACTTTATTAGTGGAATTGGTAGGAAAGCATACAGCAGTTCTTTGTCCCATGGGGTGATGAATGCATCAGTTGCTAGTGCTTGGCTGGTTGGCCTTTTGGAATAATAATATAGCAATTTGTGATTGAATGGCGATGTGAACAGATCTACAGTTGGTGTTGCCCAAAGTCTACTGTAGTGTATTGTTGTCGAGTGACCATGCATGCGGCTGAAGCTGATGGCTCAGCTTGTTCGCTAGGATATTGTCCTTTTCTGGGAAATAGCAGAGATATGAATCTTCCTTTTGATTGCCCTTTTCCATGGGCTTCTTTGCAAAGTAGGAAGGATCCTGTCCCTTCTTGCTTGTTTACATACAACATAGATACCTGATTGTCCATCCAAATCTGCAGTGTTTTGTTCTTAGCAAGGATCAAATACTTTCAGGCCACTGTGGATAGTTCTCAATTCTAGAAGGTTGATGTGTAGAGTTGCTTCCTGCTTTGTCCAAAGTTCCTGGGTACAGACTAAGTTTGACATGTGCTCCTTATACCTGGTGGGACATTCTTTGTTAATATCTTCTGTATGTCTAAGGGATGTATGACTTGACCTAAAAGAAGTTGTTTTCTTTTTGTCCACCAATTTAGGAAGTTCAGCAGATCTTTGGTCACTGGGATCTTGTGACTGAGAGGTTGACTGTGTTGATTCCAATTGTTCTTTAGATGCCAATACATATATCTCATGTTGAAACTTGCTAGGGGTGTGTGAACTGTTGATGCCATGTGCTCTAACAATCACATATATTTGTCTGGAGGGATGCTGTGTGAGTCCAGATAGTATCCCTCTCGAATGATGGTTAGGATCCAGTTGTCCGATGATATCTCAACCCATCTTTGGTAGAATAGGGCAAGCCTGCCTCCCATGGCTTCTTCCTGTGGATGGGTCTGTTGGTACTCATTGTGGGGTGCAGCTGGGGCCTGGGCCTGAGCTGGCTCCCCTCTTGTTGTGTTTGTTCTGAAAGGACTGGCCCCTGCCTGCGGGGTGAGGTGCTTGTTATGTATCTCTGTACAGTCTAAAACGCTGTGATCCTCTGCCCTTAGATGTTCGGGGAGAGGGGCGTTTTGTTCTTGTCCTCCGGTAACCGAGGTACTGGGGATTTGCCCCATTTGTCGGCTAACTTCTCCAGTTCACTACCAAACAGGAGGGCTCCTTTAAAGAGCATTCTCGTGAGTTTCATCTTGGAAGTCGCTTCGGCTGACCAGCTTCGGAGCCAGAGTTGCCTTCTGGCTGCCACAATGGATGAGACTGCCCTGGCTGAGGTGCGCACCAGGTCGGAAGTCGCATCCATGAGGAAGGATATTGCTGGTTCTAGTGTTTCGACGGGCGTGGTGGCGTTCCTGGCAAGTGACAAACAGGCGCATGTCACCACGGCACAGCAGGTAGCAATCTGCAGTGACATAGCTGAAATGTCGAATGACTGTTTAAGGATGGATTCCAGACGACTGTCTTGGGCATCCTTGAGTGCCGCTCCTCCTTTGACTGGAATGGTAGTGCGCTTTGTGACAGCGCAGACCATGGCGACCACTTTGGGAAACCCCAGTAGTTCTTTGGCTGAGGGTTCCAGGGGGTATAGGGCTTCTAGGGCCCACCCTCCTTTGAAGCTGGCCTCCGGAGCATTCCATTCCAGGTCAATCAATTGTGTACGGCCTGCATCATTGGGAAATGGCATGAGACCTGACAGAGCCCGACCAAAACAGGGCTCGTCTTTGGCTCCGCTGCGGTGCCAATGTTTTCAGGCACAGAGACACAAGGTCTGAGAGCTTGTCTTTGGAGAAGAAACGCATCACGGTTCGGTATGGTTCCGTTCCCTGAGGGATTTCCCCTTCCTCCAGGGAATCTGGCTCTTCCTCTGAGGAGTCCGTGTCCCCTAAGGGGAGGCTTTTGTCCGGAGGAGGCACATCTTGGGGAGGCCGAGAGGGGCCTGGAATTTGGTCCTCTGCTGGAGCCTGTGGCTGTAGAATCCCACCCAGGTGTTATGATATCGAGGTGTTTGGTGGATTCTCAGGGGCAACAGTGATGTTATCTCCTACGGGGAGGAGCCCCGTAGGGAGACTGATGCACTGGGCTAGACTCAATAGCACAAACACAGAGATAGTTTATTTTATTGTACAGCTAGGATGATCACCAGTGGTAGCAGTAGAAAGCAGGTTAGCTGGTAGCAGTCTGTAATCCTTGGCGAGGGAGACCCATCCCACAATGGTGGTGTAAGGCCCCGATGCAGATGTCCAATAAGGCACTGTAGGAAACTGGTAGAAGTTGTACTCACTCTCTGTAGTTGATAGATGGATTTCCAGCAGGTTGAAGAATGGAGCAGGCACCAGGATAGACACACAGGCCCTTCAGGAGCAAGTTCCTGTAAGAGGATAGGCACCTTTAAATAAGCAGAGGGCCCCCGAAGAGCAGGTACCCAGGTTAGAGAACCCCAAAGGGTGAAGATAGCTTCCAGTGGATAGAAGTGGCAGAGTAGCTTCAGACCAGGGCATACCGATCCGTTGCTAACTCGGCGAGAGTCAACAAATGGGCAACCTTAAATATGCGGAAGCAGTGATGTCACTCAAGGGGGACGCCCCCGAGGTACGTGCCAACAATGATACAAAGGTAGGGGCGCGCACGCTCTAGGAGACCTCGGGTCAAGATGGCTGAATGCCATGCCAGAGCTGCTCCGGGGAAGCCAGAGGGTGCAGCAGGGAGACACCACGGACGCCATACTCCAAAAGGTGGTGGAGAAAGCTGAGAGAAAGGTGAGGCATGTCGGGCGAAGTCGTCTGAGCCTGACGGACGCAACACCAGGAAAAGGTTCCTGGGTCTATATTGAACCCAGCGGCATTCCCCGAGGGGCCCGACTGAGGAGGGGCTGAGCCGGGGATAGAGGGCCGGGGTACTATCATTGGTAGAGCCAGATTCCTCTACTGGTAGAGGAGGGTCTTGTCCCGGTCCCCCAGAGCCGCCTTGCACTGTAGGCACAGGGCAGTAGCCACTTCGTGTTGCACAGCTCTCAGGTGGCAGGCTGGGCAGAGGGCTTGCCCCTTGGCTTTCTTGGCCGGCAGTGCCATGATTTATGCGCGTGGATTCGTTCAAAACTTGTCTGTGCGCATATATGCACCCGCTGAGAGGCTTAATTGTGCGCTCCAGGTGCGCCAATGCTGTGCACGCGGGATTCAAAAGCACGTTGCTGTGCGCACGGCACAGATATGCGCGCACTGCTGTGCGCACAAGTAGTTTGTGTGCCCGGCTCGCCGCTGTGCACACGGCTCAGTTGTGCGGACAATACAGCGATCAAGGGGGCGAGATGGTGCCGGCAACCACGTGGGCAAGATGGCGGCCCACCGGAGGGTCTCCATGTGGGAGGACCCTCGCGCCGGATTGGGGTCTAGCCCGGATGGGGCTGCTCAACCTGATTGAACAGACGCTGGAAGGACGATCTGTGCGGCTATCCGAGCCTCGGAGACCGGAGACTTTAAGAAAGTTTTCTACCTTACCTTGTCTCGGTGCTTCCCGGTCTCGTGCGGGCGGTCTCCGGCTGCGGGGGGAGAGGGAGATTACCTTCACCGCCGCACTCGGTATTGCACTCGCTGCCTCTCAGCCACTCTCGTTACTGGGGGCTAAGTCCGCGCCAGGAGCCGGCTATCGGACCGAGGCTTACCTCTGAGGGATCTTGGAAATCACCTCAGGAATTCTCGACTAGGGGAGGGACCCTTAGATATCACCGCAGGAGAGCGGGTCTCATCTGTAGAGGTAAGATTATTTCTTCTGTATTTTTGGAATTTTCTTCCTTGGTTTGGATTTTCTAACGCTGTGCAAGCATGTGTATAGTCCCAAACTGCTAAGGAGACGGCGAAATACTGAAGAGCAGAGCTTCTTGCATGGGAATATGTAGTGCTGACATCAGATTGAAATCTGACTCCGTCTCCAACTGCTATCAGGAGCACACTATACCCATTGGTCCTGAGTCCATCTCTACATGCTAGGAAATTTTGTCCCTAGAGAAATTCTATAGTTATGATTAGTTTATAATGAGTTACAGTTATTGCATGTAATTTTGTGTTTTATGTTCTCTAATAAATATACCTTGTTACAGTTCTTGCTTCACATCCCTCCCAGCCCCCTTTTCCTCCCTTAGTAGAGTTGGTTAAGATGGTGGAAATGGAGAAGGAGGATATTAGAGAGATAAAGTACAACTTAGACTCCATTATTATGTACAATATCAGCAAGTAGCTTGTTGGAAAGATAACAGACACAGCACTGTTTAAGGAAATTACAGGCTTCTGGGCTGTTAGGTAGCCCCCCCTCTTCAGCCTTAGCTTCCCCCCTCTTTTACTAGAACTATCTTGTAACACTTTGCAGCCCTTGACCCCTCTTCACAGCTTCCCCCTCTCTTCATAGCCCTCAGTTCCCCTGCTAGCCCTCCCTTCCCAGGAGCCCACAGCCATTGATCACAGCTTCCCCCCCTCCTCTCCCTTTGTGTAGCTTGAAGTCTGCAAACTTCAAGGTCACATACACATAAAATAGAAATATGACTTAATTAAAAGCATAAGAACATCACTTACTTAAAGCCAGCTAGCAGATTAAGAGTTGATAAGAGGTTTTGTAAAGGTTAAAGCTGAAAACACCTGGCATATACCCAGATTCGTTTTGGTAAAACTTCTCTATTAAAAAATAGATTACAGACAAGTCCTTTTTATAGTGATTTAACAGAAGTGATTATTTGTTACCTGACAAATGACACTGGTGATACATATACTGATTTTTTTGGTTATTATTTTGCAGTGTTTTACAGAATGTGTTAAGTTTAGAGAAAGTGCAGAGCTAGTGGTCATTCATGTGAGAATGTCTGGACAATATGGCAATTAGAATGTTACGCACCCCGTCCACGTCCGGGCCTGCTCACCTCTCTGGTTCCACGGAGGTCCCGGGTTGGCCTCCCTAACGGTAGCTGCGAGCTCTTCTAGGCCTCGGCATCCCGCAGCGGCGGCAGTCGCCGGGCCTTCCACTACGCACCAGGCCTCACGCCGGAGCTCGGCGTCCTCAGTGGCGTTGGCCACGACCCTGCGTGCATGGACCGCCCGGCCTCTTGTAGGGCCAGGGGCGGGTCCTAGCTCCGCGGTGCGCCCTGATTGATTCCCTGATATAAGGAAGTCTCTGCCTGTACTTCCTTGCCTTGGCAATCGGGTTTGTACTTTGCTAGATTGTCACTGCATCTGAACCTTGTTCCAGGATCCTTCTGTTACAGCGTCCTTCTGTTCCTGTGTTAGTCTGTCCGTCTCCCTAGGTAGTACCTCCGGACTGTTTCACTGGTACTGACCTCGGCTTGCTCCTTGACTTGCCTCCTGCTGCCTGCCTTCTGACCTCAGCCTGCTCCTAGACCTGTCTGCCTGCCTTCTGACCTCGGCCTGCTTGTGACCTTGACTGACCTCCGGAACCTGACCCCTGCTTTATTGACCACTCCTTGGATTGACCCCCGAATTCTGACCTCTGCCTGCTCGACCACATCTCCAGATTCTGGCTCTGTTCCTAGCCTTGTCATCACCTACGCTGTTCTGGTCCTCATTGCTCCATCTGACCTCCAGTCTTGAACCTGACCACGCTCCTCTTCTGTCTGTGGGCACACCTGAGTCCACGTCCAAGTGGCCCGGGTCCCTATGTGCTCTTCCTGGGGGGACCTTAGGCTTCCAGTGGTGAAGCTCATCCTAGGCTCTGTCTCCTCCAGTGCTCCACCCACTGGGGGCAGGAGCTTCCTGGTCCCTACCTGGTCTCCACTGCTCCAGGACAAGGGTCCACCCCTGAGCACAACAGGTTACCAAGGCCATGGACTTGGAGGAGTCTCCCGCCTCCAGGGCCCTACCGGGTTTGGCCGCCACAGTCAAACATCACCACCAAGCTTTGGCATCGCTGGCTTCTTCGGTGGAAGAACTTCGTTCCCAGCTACAAGATACAGCTTTGGCTAATCCCGTGGGCCTACTGGCCTCCATGCTTCCCAAAGCATTGTTGGCACTTCCTGCACCTCCTTGATACATTGGAGATCCATGCTCCTGTCGTGGCTTCCTTAACCAATGCTTCATGCAATTTGCACTGCAACCCTAGTTGTTCCTGAAGGAAATCACCAAGGTGACCTTCATCCTGTCTCGCCTGGAAGAGAAGGCTCTTGCATGGGCCTCTCCCTTATGGGAACGCTCTGATCCCATACTTTCCAAGTTATCTGAATTCATCGCTCTCTTCAAGCAGACCTTCGGAGACCCAGGCTGTTGCCAGCCATAACCTACTCCACTTTTGTCAAGGATCACGGACCCTCTCCGAGTATACAGTGGAATTTAGGACTCTGGTCACTGAGCTTGGGTGGCAAGAAGATTGTCTGCAAGCCATCTTCCTAGATGGACTCTCCTGCGCTCTCAAAGATGAGCTTTCTGTCCGTGAGACTCCCACGTCTCTAGAGGACCTGATTTCCCTTGCCGAGAAGATTGATCAACGCCTTCAGCAAAGACGCCTAAAAGTAAAGGCTCCCCGCTCTCCTACATCATGTCCATGTGTTCCCAGTCCTCCAGCGAAGACTTCAGCACCTCCATCCTCTTCCGTGATGGAACCTATGGAGGTGAACCATGGGTGGTTGTCTCCGACTGAACATCTCCGTCGGTGGAAGGAGGGTCTTTGCCTTTACTGTGGCACTTCTGGACATCGTCTGCAGTTCTGCCTGGTTCGTCCGGGAAACTGCAACGCCTGAGCCCAGCAGGGGTCCTAAGCTTAGGCGCAACTGTTACTGGCCCTCAACTCTTGCTTCCCGTGTCTCTGGGCATCAAGGCCCACACCTTCGCCACCACTGCTCTTGTCGATACCGGAGCAAGTGGCAGCTTCATTATGGATGACATTGTCAAACTTCTGAACATTCCTCTTCAGCCATTAGAGGTGAGCCTCTGCATCGCCTCCATCCAGGAAGAATATCTTCCAGGGCTCATCACCCAGCAAACAGTGGCTGTTCTTCTTACCGTGGGCACTCTCCACGAAGAGGAGATGTCCTTCTATGTATTAAAACGATCAACACATCCCGTTATCCTGGAGCTGCCCTGGCTCCAGGCCCACGAACCTCAGTTCGACTGGCATTCTCTGCAGTTGGTGCAGTGGGGCTCTAAATGCCAGAAGACCTGTTTACATTCTGTATCTCCAGTAGTCCTGTTCTGAAGTCTGTTACCTTACCTGGTTTGCCTCCGCAGTACTCTGACTTCAAAGATGTCTTCTCGAAGCAGAAAGTGGATACCTTGCTCCGTTATGCAAGTTCATTTGCCCTATTGAACTTCTGCCGGGCACATCGCCTCCCAAAGGCAGAACTTATCCATTGTCTCAACCTGAGACCCAAGCTATGTCTGAGTATATTAAAGAGAACCTAGGAAAGGGGTTCATTCGTCCTTCTGATTCCCCTGCTGGCGCGGGGTTCTTCTTCCTTAAGAAAAAGGACGGCGGTCTACGCCCTTGTATTGATTACAGAGGGCTCAACGCCATAACCCGCAAAGACCGATATCCCCTGCCCCTTATCAGTGAGCTGTTCGACCGCCTTGAAGGGGCACGGATCTTCACCAAGTAGGATCTGAGAGGTGCATACAACCTGGTACGCATCCAACCTGAAGATATCTGGAAAACCGCATTTAATACGAGGAATTGTCACTACAAATATACTGTGATGCCCTTTGGGCTATGCAATAGCCCAGCAGTCTTTCAACACCTTATGAACAAAATCTTCCGAGACCTCCTGTACTCCTTCATAGTCGTATATCTTGACGACATCCTGATCTTTTCCAAAGATCTTGAATCTCATCGAGATCATGTTCAGATTGTCCTTCAATGTCTGAGAGAGAACCATCTGTATGCCAAGTTGGAAAAATGCCTGTTTAAGCGTAATCGCTTACCCTTCTTAGGGTATATCATATCCGATCGAGGTTTCTCTATGGATCCAGAGAAAGTCCAGGGGATCCGCCACTGGCCCCAGCCAGTAGGCCTACGGACCTTATAACGTTTCCTTGGCTTTACCAATTATTACCGGAGCTTCATTGCCAATTATTCTACTTTAGTTGCCCCGCTTTCCGCCATGACCAGGAAAGGGGCCAACACTCGGGTATGGGCACCTAAAGCACAAGCCGCCTTTCAGTCGATTAAGAAGGCTTTCTGTTCTGGCCCTTGCCTTCAGCATCCGGACCCTAGACGTCCATTCGTCGTAGAAGTTGATACTTCTGCAATTGACGCAGGAGCTATCTTGAGCCAGTTTTCTCCCAAGGGTAAGCTGATACCCTGTTCATTCTACTCACATAAGCTCTCTCCTACGGAACAAAGTTATACCGTTGGTGACCGAGAACTCCTCACAGTCAAGTTGGCACTCCAAGAGTGGCAGCCCTGGTTGTAAGTGGCGCAGCACAAGATTACCATCTTCACTGACCATAAGAACCTTGAGCACCTTAAAGAGGCTCAACTCCTGAATCCCCGACAAGCCCGATGGGCACTCTTCTTTGGTCATTTCAACTTTGTTCTCTGTTTCCGCCCAGGTTCCAAGAACCTCCGTGTTGATACACTATCAAGATCATTTATTTATTTATTTATTATTTATTTATTTCGGGTTTTTATATACCGGCATTCGAGAACGCAGTCCCATCATGCTGGTTCACATAAAACAAGGGTGCATCGTAAACATAAACTAAAACAATGGTGCGGAAAAAGGCAGTTACATATAACAGGGTGATTAGAACTTGGTAGAGAAAGAAGAGAAAGGACAGGTTATTAATTCAAACATGTGAACGATAGTGGAGATGGTTAATCATGGTGTATGTGAAGGTAAGGATGGGCGTGGATGAGATAGATCAGTTTGAGTCCGGGAATGCTTGTGTGAATATCCATGTCTTTAGTCTTTTTTTGAAGGTTGAGATGCATGTTTCCAGTCTGAGGTTTGAGGGGATGGAGTTCCATAACGGTGGAATGGCTGTAGAGAATGCCCGATCTCTTAGTGTGATGTGTCTGGTAGATTTGGGCGGTGGTACCTGTAGCGATCCTTTGTATGCATCTCTTGTTGGTCTTGATGAATTATGTAGTTGGAGAGGGATTTGTAGGTCGATGGGAGCCAGTAGGTGGATATTTTTGTATGTGGTAAGGATGGCCTTGTATATTATTCTAAAGTGTATAGGTAACCATTTGAACCTGAAGATGTCCCTGAAGTCCCTAGCTTCATCATAGATCCCCACCTGCATATCCCTTGCTGTGACCACTACAGTCCCTACTGGAAAGACCGTCGATCCACGTAGATTACTAGCCTTGTCATCACCTACGCTGTTCTGGTCCTCATTGCTCCATCTGACCTCCAGTCTTGAACCTGACCACGCTCCTCTTCTGTCTGTGGGCACACCTGAGTCCAAGTCCAAGCGGCCCGGGTCCCTATGGGCTCTTCCCGGGGGGACCTTAGGCTTCTGAAATGGGCTCATGATTCCAAGTTGGCAGGACACCCGGGTCGTGCCAGGACCTTAGAGATGTTCCGAAGACACTATTGGTGGCCCAACATGGTGGAAGACTCGAAACTATGTGGACTCGTGTCCCGTTTGTGACCAACAGAAACAGACTATTGGGAAGCCTTGGGGCTTACTTCAACCACTTCCAGCACCTACCGAGCCATGGTCTAGCATCTCGACGGACTTTATTACAGACCTGCCTCCATCCCAGAATAATACCGAAATTTGGGTCATAATCGACGGTTTTTCGAAGATGGGTCACTTTATTCCCTTGCCGGGCCTCCCTTCGGCCCCAGAATTAGCCAAAAAATATTTTTGGATCTATTGACTCCCCAAGGAGATTATATCCGACTGGGGATTACAGTTTGCCTCCAAGTATTGGCGTTCCCTATGTAAGAAGTTTAATATTGCCCTAAGTTTCACACTGGCCTATCATCCACAAGCCAATAGTCAAGCTGAAAGGACCAATCGGACCTTGAAGACATTCCTCCACTCCTATGTAAATGATCAACAGGATAACTGGTCTGATCTTCTTCCCTGGGCTGAGCTGTCGCACAATACCCATGTTGCTGCAGCCACCGATATATCTCCATTCTCTGTGGTATCTGGACGGCAACCTTGGTTGCCTCTTCCAGTTCCTCTGACCGTTCCTTCTCCAGCGGCGCAATCCATGGCTCACACCATTCGTCAAGTGTGGAACCAAGTAAAAGAATGCCTTTCCCAGGCAGCTGAATGTTCTAAGCGTACTTCGGATGCCCATAGACATCCTGCTTCACTCTTCAGCTCTGGCCAGAAAGTGTGGCTAAGCGCTCGACACATACGACTGAGACTTCCCTCTCATCGCTTGGCTCCTAAATACATTGGACCATTCCCTGTAATCCGAAGAGTAGGAGCTGTATCATATCAACTCCAGCTACCTCGTGCCATGGGTATCCGTAACACGTTCCATGTGTCCTTATTGAAGCCGTTGGTCCTCTCCTGGCCCTCACGTATAGTTACCTCTCCTCCATGGGTCTCTACAGAACCTGATTCGTCCCTGCAGGTAAGAGAGGTCCTCGACGTCTGTTGGCGTCGAGGGAAATGGGAGTATCTCCTAGCCTGGGAGGTTATGGGGCTGAGGAGAATTCGTGGGAACCTTCCCACAACATCCTTGATATGGAACACCTGAAAATCTTTCAAAGGACTTACCCTGACAAGCCACGGCCAAGTAGGGGGAGGCCTAGAAGGGGGAGGGGTACTGTTACGCACCCCGTCTGCACACAGGCCTGCTCACCTCTCTGCTTCCAAGGCAGGTCCCGGGTTGGCCTCCCTAGCAGTAGCTGCGAGCTCTTCCAGGCCTCGGCATCCCGCAGCAGTGGTCGCCGGGCCTTCCATTACGCACCAGGCCTCATGCCGGAGCTCGGCGTCCTCAGTGGCATTGGCCACGCCCCTACATGCATGCGGACCGCCTGGCCTCTTGTAGGGCTAGGGGCGGGTCCTAGCTCCGAGGTGCGCCCTGATTGATTCCCTGATATAAGGAAGTCCCTGCCTGTACTTCCTTGCCTTGGCAATTGGATTTGTACTTTGCTAGATTGTCACTGCGTCTGAACATTGTTCCAGTCTTGTTCCAGGATCCTTCTCTTCCAGCATCCTTCTGTTCTTGTGTTCGTCTGTCCGTCTCCCCAGGTAGTACCTCTGGACTGTTTCACTGGTACTGACCTCGGTTTGCTCCTTGACCTGCCTACCTGCTGCCTGCCTTCTGACTTCAGCCTGCTCCTTGACCTGCCTGCCTTCTGACTTCAGCCTGCTCCTTGACCTGCCTGCCTGCTGCCTGCCTTCTGACTTCAGCCTGCTCCTTGACCTGCCTGCCTGCTGCCTGCCTTCTGACTTCAGCCTGCTCCTTGACCTGCCTGCCGTCTGCCTTATGACCTCAGCCTGCTCCTAGACTCGTCTGCCTGCTGCCTACCTTCTGACCTCGACCTGCCTGTGACCTCGTTTGACCTCCGGAACCTGACTCCTGCTTTGTTGACCACTCCTCAGATTGACCCCCGGATTCTGACCTCTGCCTGCTCGACCACATCTCCAGATTCTGGCTCTGTTCCTAGCCTTGTCATCACCTACGCTGTTCTGGTCCTCATTGCTCCATCTGACCTCCAGTCTCGAACTGACTGCGCTCCTCTTCTGTCTATGGGCACACCTGTCTACCATCTCTCCAGGAGACCCTGCGAGGCCCACCTAAGTCCAAGCGGCCCGGGTCCCTATGGGCTCCTCCCGGGGGGACCTCAGGCTTCCAGTGGTGAAGCTCACCTTAGCCTCTGTCTCCTCCAGTGCTCCACCCCCTGGGGGCAGGTGCTTCCTGGTCCCTACCAGGGAGCTGTTCTCCACTGCTTCAGGACAAGGGTCCACCCCCGAGCGCAACATAGAAGCAATGAAAAAAGACAAGAAGTCTACCATTTTAGAGAGGTCCTGAAAACACATACAGTAGTTTTTCTTATCAGCAGCCTGGCAATATTTCAGGAAGTTAGTAGAGAAAGAGATCCCTTCTGTGCATGTGCAGTCCAAAAGTCATATAACCTCAGCATATGGTAGGACTTACGGACTTCTGTCAAAGAGCTATACCAAGAAAGATTAGCAAGACAAGCCTAGGCACCACCAAAGGTTCCTCTGTGCAGTCCAGCCTTCCCAATGAGAACCTGCTTAACTACACCAACTGAGGAGTTTTGGAAGGCTCTATTTCAGGAAAGTGGTAGCTTACCGCTAGGCTTTTATATATAATTATTTCCCTCTTAGTTGGGGAAAGATGTTTACTTTTGCTTATTGTGTTGATATACTGTATATATATATATATCCTTTGCTTTGTTTATTTGTTCTCAAAGTGTTTGGTTTTGTGCATATATTATACAGAAAATATAGCTCTTCATAGTTTCACACAAGCTGTAATCAGATTTTCTTAGTGTGTTTGTGTGATCCAGATTACAAGACAAAACCACCATCCTTCCATCCACTACACCTTATGTATAGGCACTGCTTGGTATTGTTTTGGTGGCTGTATACATTGTAGAACCCCTTGGAGTTCCGCTGTCTTTTCTTAATCTTCTTCCAGTTTGAAAGGTATGGCCTCTGACATTTTTTGAAGAAAAGTTGGATAGGTGTTATCTTCCAGTGGTGTTGAGGATCTCCCTGGTTCTGGGGATGGGTCAGGTGGTGGATCTGGGGATTGGATTTCAGTTAGTTGGCTCTTACATAGGAATTTTGTGAATCTTTCAATAGTGTGTCAAGTTGTCACTGAATTTGATTTACCATCGTCTTTCAATGGTTTTCCCTTCTCATATGTTAATGGTTTCTCCTTACCTTTGATAAAGTAAGATGT
The DNA here is from genome assembly GCF_901001135.1 of Rhinatrema bivittatum. NCBI lineage: Eukaryota > Metazoa > Chordata > Amphibia > Gymnophiona > Rhinatrematidae > Rhinatrema > Rhinatrema bivittatum. Next base: position 241,667,321 of record NC_042622.1, read on the forward strand.
AGGAAGTTTGCTTTTAGTTCTTCTTACATCCGCTCCAGAATAGGCTTCTGGAATGATGGTTCTTTGCTAGGCACTTCTGTAAAAGAAAATTATTCCTTACCTGCTAATTTTCATTCCTGTAATACCATGGATCATTCCAGACGATGGGTTATGTTCCCTATCCAGCAGATGGAGTCAGAACAGATTTCTAGGAGGAGGTGCTACATTACCTCACTACCCACGTCACCATCCCCAGTATCTAGCCTAGCAAAGCCAAGCCCAAGAGGAAGAGAGGGATCAAGTAACTGTATTGAACCAAACAACAACAAAAAATTTTTTTAATTAAATGTTAAATAACCAGAATAATAACCTCCACAGAAAAACTTGCTAACATATAAATATTGAACAAAACAACTTTGAGTGCTAGAACAAGCAGAAAAATGAGACGAGCACAGTAGAGCAGAGATAGCCCACCCTAATTAATAACGGGAGGGTGTCTGGAATGATCCATGGTATTACAGGAATGAAAATTAGCAGGTAAGGAATAATTTTCTTTTCCCTGTACATACCAGGATCATTCCAGACGATGGGATGTACCCAAGCTTCCCTCCTATGGGCGGGCCGTGGATAGCCCTGCTCGAATGACTCGATCCCCAAAAGAACCGTCTGGTGGTGCGGAAACATCCAGACGATAATGTCTTGCGAAAGTATGGAGAGACTTCCACGTCGCCGCTCTGCAAATCTCCTGGACTGAAACAGAGCTAGACTCTGCCCAGGACGCCGCTTGAGCACGAACAGAATGTGCCTTAACCCCTAAAGGAGGTTGCTTACCAGAACCAATATAAGCCGAAGCAATCATCCCCTTCAGCCAGCGAGCGATAGACGTTTTGGATGCCATGTGACCCTTCCTGGGACCCGACCAGAGAACGAAGAGATGGTCGGAAAGACGGAACTCATTAGTAACTTCTAAGTAACGCAACAGGCATCGCTTTAAATCCAGAAAACGCAAATCCCTGGGTTCGTTTGATTTGAAGGAAGGCAACTCAACTGACTGATTAAGGTGGAAGGCCGAAACCACTTTAGGAAGAAAAGATGGAACCGTGCGGAGAGATACTCCGTCATCAGAAAAACGGAGATACGGTTCTCGACAGGATAGCGCCTGTAGTTCTGAAATGCGTCGCGCTGAACAGATTGCTACCAAGAAAATAGTTTTAAAAGTCAGATCCTTAAGAGAGGAAAATCTTAAGGGTTCAAAAGGTGAACCGCTAAGTGCTCGTAGAACTAAGTTCAGATTCCAGGAAGGACAAGGAGGACGTAACGGAGGTTTCAAGTGACGCACTCCTCTAAGGAAACGACCCACATCCGGATGAGAGGAGAGACGCGATCCCTCACCACTATATAAGAGGGCGCCCAGAGCCGCGACCTGTACTCGTAGAGAGTTATAAGCGAGACCTGAGATCTAGTCCTTCCTGAAGGAAGGAGAGAATTTGCGATACGGACACATTGGTAGGCTGAATGTCGTGAGACCCGCACCAATTTTCGAATACCTTCCAAACTCTTACATAAGTAACTGAAGTAGATCTTTTACGAGCAAGCAATAGAGTCGAAATGACCTCTTCCTTGTAGCCTCTATGCCTCAGTTTGCGCCTCTCAAAAGCCAGGCCGCTAGACAGAAGCGATCGGCCTGCTCCAAAAATATGGGCCCCTGCCGTAGTAGTCGTGGAATGTGGCTGAGACGTAAAGGGCCTTCCGTGGTCAGGAGAAGAAGATCCGCAAACCACGGTCGGCGAGGCCACTCCGGTGCCACGAGGACCACTGGACCGTGGTGATTCTCGATTCTTCGAACCACTTTTCCTACAAGAGGCCACGGTGGGAAGACATAAAGTAGAATGTTCCGTGGCCAAGGCAGAACTAGAGCATCGATTCCTTCCGCGCCGTGTTCTCTTCTGCGACTGAAGAAACGTGGAGTCTTTGCATTGCTTGCTGTGGCCATGAGATCCAGGTGGGGAGGACCCCATCGGGAGATTATCAAATCCATCGCCTCCCCCGAGAGTTCCCATTCTCCGGGATCCAGGCGTCGACGACTTAGGAAGTCCGCCTGTATATTGTCTACTCCCGCAATGTGAGAGGCTGCCAGACGCGACAGATGTCTTTCCGCCCAGTGCATTAATTTGTCCGCTTCCAAGGATACTTGAAGACTTCGTGTGCCTCCCTGTCTGTTGATGTAGGACACTGTAGTCGCATTGTCGGAAAGAACCCTGACCGCTCTGTGACGCAACCGAGAAAGGAACCCCTTTAACGCCAGACGTACCGCTCTGGTCTCCAGTCGGTTGATGGGCCAGCGGGCTTGTTCCACCGTCCATCGACCTTGTAGGGAGCTCTCCTGACAGACCGCTCCCCATCCTGATAGACTGGCATCCGTGGTGACCACTATCCACTCCGGTATGTCCAGAGAGACTCCCTGAGCTAGGTTTCGGTATTCTAGCCACCAGTGAAGACTGTTGACGGTAGCCATCGAAATTGGGAGTACCATCTGGTAATCTCGTGAGGCCGGCTTCCATCTGGAGAGCAGAGACCTCTGAAGAGGATGGAGGTGGGCAAAGGCCCACGGGACAAGATCGATAGTGGAGGCCATCGTGCCCAAGAGCTGAAGATAATCCCATGCTGTGGGTTCTCGAAGATCCAAGAATCGGAGAACCTGATCGCGAAGGGACTGAGCCCTTTCTTTCTTGAGGAATACCATGCCCTGTTTCGTGTCGAAATGTGCCCCCAGAAATTCCAGGGACTGGGAAGGAACTAGGTGACTCTTGGCATAGTTGACAATCCACCCGAGAGACTGGAGCATGCGGAGCACTATTCTGACCATCCGGCAACCCTGGTCCCATGACTTCGCACGTATGAGCCAATCGTCTAGGTAAGGGTGTACCAGAACGCCCTGCCTGCGCAAGGCAGCTGCCACCACTACCATGATTTTCGTAAAGACCCGTGGAGCCGTCGCGAGACCGAAAGGTAAGGCTCGGAACTGAAAATGTTGACCTAAGATCTTGAATCTTAGGTAGCGGTGATGATCCTTGAGAATAGGAATATGCAAGTAGGCCTCGGTGAGATCCAAGGAAGCTAGAAATTCTCCTCGATGTACCGCTGCTAGAACTGATCGAAGAGTCTCCATGCGAAAACGTGGAACTCGAAGAGACCTGTTCACCATCTTGAGGTCCAAGATGGGACGAAAAGTACCCTCCTTCTTTGGGACAACAAAATAGATGGAGTAATGACCTCGACCCCAATCGTAGGGAGGAACAGGTGATATCGCTCCCAGTCTGGAAAGTCGGTCAAGAGTGGAAGCGACAGCTTCTTGCTTGTAACTGGATCCGCAAGGAGAGAAAAGGAACCTGTCTCTGGGAGGATGGACAAAATCCAATGCGTAGCCATTCTTTAGAATATCCAGGACCCACTGGTCCGATGTAATTTGGACCCACTCGCTGTAAAAGAGAGAGATCCGGCCCCCCAGCCGGGGAACCGGGTCGTGGGTCCGACTGGCATCATTGATTTGCCTTGAAGGAGGAGGAATTAGAGGAACCCCGTCCCTGACCCTCCCTACCGGGACGGCGCCCTCGAAAGGGCCGGTTCCAGGAGACTGAACGAGAGGAAGGATTCCGAGGAGCTTGTTGACGAGTGTTTCGTGTCCTCCGCTGATTCCTGTATCGAGATCTGGAAGAAGAGTAGGAAAACCTTGAGGATCGTGGACGATCTTCTGGAAGCTTATGAACTGAATTCTCATTCAAAGATTTAATGATCTGATCCAAATCTTCCCCAAAAAGAAACTTACCCTTGAAAGGAAGGGATCCTAGGCGCGTTTTAGAGGATGCGTCCGCAGACCAGTTTCGCAGCCAAAGTAGGCGTCGAGCTGAGACTGCCGCTACCATAGAACGGGCGAGGACTCTGAGAAGGTCATAAAAGGCATCCGCCCCATATGCCATCACGGCCTCCAGCCGATCCGCCTGTAGGGCCTCAGCATCTGGTAACTCCTGTGAGGTAAGCAACTGCTGTACCCAGCGCAGACCTGCTCTCTGAGCAAGAGCACTGCAAATGGACGCTCGCATACCTAGTGCGGAAACTTCAAAAATCCTTTTGAGAAAGACTTCCAATTTTCTATCCTGAGTGTCTTTAAGAGCCGTACCTCCCGTGACCGGTATGGTAGTGTGTTTGGTCACTGCTGATACTGCCGAGTCCACGGCAGGAACTTTGAGGATGTCCAGAAAATCCTGTGGGAGTGGATAGAGCTTCTCCATAGTTCTACTAACTCTGAGGGTGGCCTCAGGAGTATCCCACTCACGGGAAATGAGTTGGAGAAAAGAAGGATGAGTTGGAAAAGCCTTGGCCAAAGGTCTTAGACCAGCAAGGAGAGGGTCACCCTTCCTAACGTTTGGTTGTGGTCCAACAGGCTCTGGTGGAGGGTCGATGTCCATTTCCGTCAGAATATGAGGAATCAAGTCCTCTAATTCTTCCGATTGAAAAATGCGTAGGATCCTTGGATCATCTCCCTCAAGATGGGAAAGCAGAGTGGGGTCATCGCCTGAAGGATCTAACGAAGGGTCACCCCCTGGACACCCAACCGGAGCTGGAGGATCCTTGGAAGGTTGAGGTGGAACAGCAGAAGGAGAAGAAGTTCCTTGAGAGGGGGAACCCCCTAACCGAGCCAACTTCGGAGGAGAGGGACCAGGAATGTCCGAAGAAGCATCCCTGAAATGAAGAAAAGCTTTGTGCATTAAAACAATAAACTCCGGAGAAAAAGCAGAGAAACCTCCGGAAGGGGCCCCCGAGGCCTCACCCTCCCGGTGTCCAGAATCTGCTAAGTTCCGCTGACTCCTCGAAGGAGGTGGTGGAATAATCGGAGAATCCTCCTCTGATAACCCCGCCTCGGAGTCTGACATTAAAATGGCCGCCGTTTCTGTGCTGATCGGGAACGGGGCCTGTCGTTTTCTTGAGTCGCGGTCAGAAGTTCTCTCGGCGTCCCCCTCAGTAGGACATGTCTCCCCATCGGGGAGGCAGTCCGAACAACGCCCCTCCCTGGTGATTTTAACTCCCTGCCGGCCGCAGGCCACACAAGCTGCCGAGCGCGGCATTGAAAAAAACGCTGAGGGGAGAGGGGGAGGGGCGAACAAGCGCGGCAAGATTTGCCTCGCTCTGAGAAAAACTGCGAGAAGTGAAGAAAAACTCCCCCCTGTCGACCCGAAGGACTGCCGGGGAATCTCCTTCCCGGCAGCCGGCGGCCCCGGGGAATGAACTTCGCGGGACCGCGGGTCGAATAGAGAGCGTTGTGGAGGGAGGAGGGGGAAGTGTGGGGAGAGGCTGGACCACCAGCATGCACCCGCGGTCGAAATTTCTACGAAGAATACGCTGAAGTAACCTAGAATTTAATAAAAAAGAAAACACTTACCCCAGCCGAAGACAAAACGAGAGAAAAGAAAGAAAGAAAGAGAAAAAGGCTTGTAAACAAGCCCCGGTGAGGTAACAAACCGTCACTCAAACCGTAAGTTTTGTGAAAGAAAAAAATTTTTTTTTTTGACTTTCCAATTAAAGAAATTAGTAACACAATAAATATATAACCTTTTACTTGATCCCTTAAAAGAAAATGAGAGAAAAAACAGTAATAACTAAGACAAAGTTGTGGGGAACTTAAGTCCCCCCACCCGCATCTGCTGGAGTCAGAAAGATACTGGGGATGGTGACGTGGGTAGTGAGGTAATGTAGCACCTCCTCCTAGAAATCTGTTCTGACTCCATCTGCTGGATAGGGAACATAACCCATCGTCTGGAATGATCCTGGTATGTACAGGGAATATATGCTTTCACAAAATCTGACCAAAGCTTCTGTACAAATAAATGGCAGTCTGGCATTGGCCAGGAAAGGCAAAACTGGTTCTTTGTTTGTTTGCTGACGGACGTCCTTCTGACTGCAATAATATTGGTGATGAAAGACTACTTTTTGGAGAGGTCATTACATTCTTACAACTATTTTTGCACTGGTGTTTTTGTGTGCCATTGTTTTCTGGGGTCGAAGACTGTGTCAAAGCAGTTTGGCACCATCTCTGCAAGGAGGGCTCTCAGCACTGGCATTTTTGGACTACAGTGTCTCTGTGCCATGGCTTGGTGCTGATTTCTCTGCACCATGATTTTTTTTGGCACCAATGTATTTTCACTGTGGCTTGTTAGCTTTGTAGTGTGTGCACTGTACTTATCCCTGAAGAGTCTTTACCTGGAGCCAACGGGCATTTTTTTTTTTTTTTTACAGTACCTTGATGACAGGAAGTCAGAACAGCGATTGTTCTATTTCTTTGAATTGGATGCCTCTGCCAACGGGGATCTTCCTCACTCTGACAAGCTCATAAGCTCGTATTTAAGTCTGAGGTCCCGGAATGCAATTGCCTGTGGGGACATTCTGCCACATGAGCCTCAAGTGGAACTGTCATGATGCAGTTGTAGGTAACAAGCACAGACTATGCAGGTCTTCTACAGCCATCTTTCATAGATTTGAAAGGGCTTTCACCTTTCTTGACTGAAGATGATTTTGACAGACATGTTTAAAATGTTTTTTCTGCTTTCTCCAATTTTCCCATTTTTATTTTTACCATTGAATATGCAATGATGAGAAAGAGAGAGAAGTTTAATCGATTGTAAAGCAGAAGAGTGAAAAGTGATGGTGAGGAGTATGGTGACAACAATGTAGGAACTCCCATGCATGCTCAGAAGGTATAACGAAAACCTTCTGAGCTAGAAGAGATGACCAACTAGGCGCCATTGGGTGACTTCCCTCATTTGTACTTATGCTTGTCCAGAGAAAAAGAACAGGAAATAGATCTACTTTATGGAATCGGCTGGTGGGCTCGATGGACCTTGGTCTGATTCAGCCTGGCATGTCTTATGTTGGGATAACTTTAAAAGGCCCATCATAAAGATGTACATGAGTTCTGAAGAGCACACAGATTCCTTCTTCAGATGTCATCTCTGGAGTCTCCAGAGCTCATGCTCTACCCCATCTTTATTACTGGTCCATTCAAAGGTATCACACAGACTCTAATTTACCTGCTCATGAAATCTGTGTTTTAGAAGGTTTCAGAAGATAAAACCATACAAATATATCCATAAAACCAGATTCTGAACTCCAGACTAAAATTTTTCTACTGAAGATACCTTTGTGTAAAGGAAGAATGCTTGAGCCCCTGATTGTCCAAAATATGCAGGCAGCCATGTAATAGTGATTTCCTTAAAAAATCCATATATTCATGTTTACATTTTTCTTTTAGGAATTCTGCAACATTATGAACAAATGCACCAGGAGAATCATTGCTCACATTAATCACCTTCCAAAAAGAGAGATTACCTTTTTATTAAAAAAAAAACAAAAAACAGAGAAACCCAAAAACAGAATAGTTTTTCCTTTCTTTTTTTGTGATATCATCAAGAAAGTGGGACACACCAATGACTAACAGGAACAATGACCATCTGAGCAGCGAGTCAGCCACTGCGGCAGTATCCGACTGGTGCTGCTGAAAGTGCAAAAGGGTGTAACGAGGCATGCCAAATGCCAGTCTCAGTAACAGCAGTTGCTAATAAAAATAAAAAAGACCATGAAAAACAAAATGAAAGTGGCATCCTGTGAAAGATATTATTGAAAAGTGAACTACAAAATCTTTAAAAAAAAAAAGTGAACCTGTATTCAGAATAAATTAAGTAGTGTAATTATGGGGTATCCATAATTATCATACAGTTTTGGATTAATTGTTATATCATCCATTCTGAAGGGATGCTCCCAGGCCACACAGCTAGCTCACAAAATGCTCTTATTCCCACTTTTTAAAAAATATTTGTTTTACACACACATGTACTATGGCTCTATATTGCAATGGCACTTTAGAAATGTATGATTATCCTACAGCTACACGGACTGTGCGTGATGAGGTTACCAGGTGGGACCAGATCTTCAGGGACAGGATGAGCCACTCTTGGTTTGGCCCCAGTGCATGTAGGGACTTGCAATCTTGCTTTGCCATTACAAGGACTGGAATCTCAAGTTGAAAGATACAGCCAGGGGCAAAAAAACAGGCCTCATCAGCCTGTCTGCAATGACCAGAGCCATCTGGTAACCCTGTTAAAGGTGAAATTCAAGGGGACTGAGGGATTATAAATGGCCAGGAAAGCTTGATTGAAGCATTAAAGGCAGAAGCAGGACCAGCTAGCTGGCAGCAACACAGGGCCCATGCTTCTGTCCATTGGAGCCAATGGGAAGTGGCACATCCTGGAGGTGATGCATTTGGGTACAGGGGCATGGCTGAAAGATTCAACCTCAGAGAAGGCTTCTCTTCCTGCTTGAATATCATGCAGTTACAAACTAGAAATACTGGTGGATTTTTTTTTTTAAATTTTAGGTTAGGCTGATTCATTCTTGGTTTTCTCCATTATGTACATAAACTTATAGAAATAAGAACTACAAGTACATGCATGTAGAGGGGTAAAACCAGGACTGGATAAAGCTGCCCTGAAAAATAAGAAAGCCAGTTGGTAAGCCTATGTTTAACAACAGTGTGCGTGTACAAAGTGAGGAAAAAAAAGGCCAAAAGCAGGCCTACTGAAAGGTTAGAGTTTAGATAGTGAATTATTTTGCCACAGGTGCAATTACATGGCTCTCACCAACCCTCAGCCAATCAGAATGCTCAGTTTCAGATATCTGTTCCATATGACAAATCCATAAGCAGCATTCTCCACTTAGTGACTTGCGCATAGAGAAATCACTGTACTTACAGGTTACACCTCACCACCATAAGTGGTGTGTGTGTATACATGGATACATAGCTTTATGTTAAAGAATTAACTTTTCCAATATTGTAGGAACTGGCTGAGCACAATCAACTTTACAGTACTGTGTCGTATAAGGAGGATATTTCAAAAGATCAAATTCAATTCACAGTACAATACACACCTGCCATCTACAGTGTGGCCACAAGATGTCACCAGTGCTTCACATATGACAGGCAGCAGAAATCTTTGTAATATTTAGAAAGGTAACAACAAAGTTCATGTGGCCTACACTGAGGTCATGAAGACACATTAATTAAATCCAGTATTAATTATTGCTAATCCAATCTGGCCCATTTTCCACACTGAGTTGAAAATGAGTCTTATAAACAAGCGAGAAGGGAAGGAAATAACTAGGTAAGTAATTTAGGGAGTGTTCCTTACAATACAGCTTCTTTCAATAACCTCAATTAAGGCATCTCCAAGCTGCCAGATTTTTCATCAGACTTGCTTACAGGAAGCCATCATGAACACCAGCTGAACATGCCACTGTCACCGGCACAGCCACCTCCTACTCGCTGGGCAAGAAAACAAGGGAAAAGAACGGATTGTCTTGTTGGAGCAAGGCAATCATGCAGAACCCTTATCAGTAAGAGGAACTGAATCAGTCAGAGTCTCACTGTAACAGGACAGTTTCAGAATAAAGCTGGGTGTGAACAGGTCTGCCTTACACAAAAGATATGAGGCATCTGTCCTGCTCATCTACAAAGTTAGCTTTGTGTGCTAATTGGAGCTTGGGCGGGGTGCTCATCCGATGTGCCCACAGGAGACACTAAAAGCAGTAACAAAACTCAGCATCAAGGAGGGGAACAAAATCCTCAAGATTTGCATCCTCGGATTTGCAAGGAAACAGTACGGACCTTATGCCATTTTCCCCAGAAGAGTATTTGTAGATAACTAAAGATTGTGCATTTTATGTTTCATTTTAAACTGGTTTCAAACTGGCTTTCAAATTCATTTGGTGAAGCAATTTAAAAAAAGGGTTATTCTGCAAGTCAAAACAAAATCCATCAGAAAACACTGCAAACACGTGTTCGTTTTGTTTGCACATAATGAGTCGTGCAGCAACACCAGCCATTATTCAGGGCTCCCCTACCCTGTGAAAAATCAAGATAGTCCCAAACCCACTGCTACATGTAAATCTGTGCTTGCCAGCACCCATGCAGGGTATTCAACATGCCCTGAGGTTTACACAAAAATGACTTTGTCAGTGTTTCATTCTTGGTTTTTGTTTTTGCAGGTACTTTACATATTTGGCAGTTGCAAATTTATGTAATGAACAACTGAACATCCTTAAAAAAGCCAAAACGGTTTACTCATACTTCAAGCACCCCAGGAGTGACTGTAACTGGCTGGGTACCACTGGCCATGTTCAAAAGTGCTATGTAAAAGGGAGGGGAGAACATGTGCTTATTGGGGATGGAGAGGTGGGGACTGGAAGAGGAGCAAGGAGCTTGTTTTGTAAAAGGCCAAGTTAATGTAACACTTTCAGGTTCTGGCCAGCCGACAGGAACATAGACCCCAGGCTTGGGTTATTGTAATGGTCTGCTAAGTTCTATAGTCTGACCTTCAGTGGTCTTCAGGGGAGGGTTTTCTGCCCATTTTATGGGTAGCCAGCTGATAATAAAGTGCCCTCCCCATCCCCCAAAAAGTGCATTAAAATAAAAATATATCTCTATATATTAACAGCAGGAATGACAGCAATATCAACCCCTCCCCCAACTAAGAACCCATCAGCAGAACCCAAAAGGGAGCTGCTACAGCTAATAGGACCCATTCCCTATCTCCCTCGGTCACAGGAAGACATTTTCTCACTAGTTCTTTTCTTCTTCAGGTCTCCTTATTCTCCAACCCTCCCTTCACATCCCCACTCCTAGATTTACATTCCCTGCAAATTATCATCTTTTTGGTTACATTTGGGAGGGAGGAGGAAAGTGGAAGGGAATTCCCCTGCCCCCCCCCCCCAATAAAAAACAAAATCAAACCAAAACAAACTCCAACAGAGTTTCAGACAAAAATATTTCTTTTATGCTGCCCATCTATTTCTTCCCCTTAAAAGCCCAAACACAAAATAAAAAAATCCTGTTATATTTAGAGTAGCAACTGTAGCAACACCCCTTTATAACAACCCTCGGCTATTAAAGAGTGCCCTGGTAAGTATTCTACAGAGCATACTGCTAATAAGCCCTTATTATAAAATCTGCTCATGCCAGAAGATTCTAATAAAGGGGGAAACCACTGTGTGGTTTGGTTTCTTTCAGTGAGATGCTAACTCTAACAGGATGGGTTGGGGTGGCAGCAGTCGATGACAGCAGATTCGAGCCCCCTCCAATAAGCTATGCTTTTATAAAATGGAACATTACGTGGCAAAGTTTGTGGGTTAAATACATAAATTCCGTCTCCTTTTCTCTTTAATCTTTTTTAAATATCCTAAAGCAAGCAGTCAAGTGTGCGGTTGAAAGAGAGAAATCCGTGGTGGCTGGTGCTGCCGGCTGTTACGTTTCCAGTGGTAGAAATGTGACGTTGCCCTCTTGGTCAAGGTAGTACTCTTTCTCTGCTCCACATTTTGCGTGGTCTAAGTCTCTCTCTATCCCCGGGGTATTCGTGTCTGCTTGGGACAGCGTCCGCTCCCTGGCATTCCTGTTCTCAGTGTTCAAAGCTTTGTTTTGCTTGGCCAAGTTATCTTTGTCTTTAGATGGACTGCCCTGGCATTCAACCCTGGGGCCTAATGATTTGTCTGTAACGTTCCTGTAGGCATCGATGGGCGAGAACTGATCTGGCCCTTCATCACTGCCCTGAGCATCGGCTGTCTCCGAGTCATCTGTGGCAAGGGTCTTGGAGTCACTCCCATTGTCCTCCTCTGTGGGGCTTGCCGTCTCCTGCTCTGCCTCTGACTCCCCTTCCTCCTCCAGGGTCAGTTCAAATTGGAATTTCTCAGGCCCAGAACCCCTGTCTTTCTCGGTCTCCTCCTCTGGCTGTAGGGAAGGGCTGTGTGGGAGCATGCTCTGGTACCACTCACGGTTGTCCTCCAGAGTGTCCAGGATCTCCTGGGCATCCGGGTGCACCAGGTCAGCCCAGGTCTCCCACAGAGGATGCACAATGTAATCGATGAAGCCCACCTGGAAGAAGAGGGACATGTGAATTATCGCTCTGCTGGAGGAAGCATGGTTAGAGAGTAATAAACATATGCAGGGAAATACCAGGCATTCTACCTCAGTAGAAAACATGGACTTTCAGGAATATTTTTGTCATTTAATCCACAGGAAAGCTTCCTGACAATGATAGAAAATGGTAAAACGAATCCATTTTTACCAATCTTTCCCCCTTTCAAAAATGCTACAGAATTTCTAAATGTCTTGGACTGTGCAGGATATTTATGGAAAATATGGGGAAAATTAATGCTTTACTTTTCATTCATCCTTAACCACAGTGCTTAAGATAGCTAGTGAAGTTTGTCATATGTGACTTGATAAAGTTTCTTTACGCTCTGCTACAGGAACCCTCTTCTTAATCCTTTCTGTTCTGCTCTCATCAGGGAGCCCCCGTATTCAGTTTCCAAGGTTTATCCATGTTGTTTTTCTCCTTGTAGAGGTAGCAACCCCATGACTTTATCTATGTCCCCTTTATGCTCACAGAAACATATCTGCAGGTCTGAACAGCTGCAGCCTCTGTAGTAAGAAAGCAAAGTTGCTTACCTGTAATAGGTGTTCTCCATGGGCAGCAGAACAAACAGCCACACAAATAGATTCTGTCATCTGACAGTGCTGAGTTGATTTGTTTCTCTGTCATAGCTCAGAAAATTCAAGTTTTGCTTTCTGAGCATGTGCGGTCTTTTCCACGCTAGTGGACCCGTGCACTTATCTCCTCAGGCTCTTTCCAAGCTTTGCAAACTTCCTGGAGTGGAGGGTGGGATTGTGTGGCTATTTGTTTTGATGTCCATGGAGAATACCTGTTACAGGTAAGCAACTTTGCTTTCTCCCTGGACAAGCATACCAAACAGATGGGACTCCCTAGCCTAGGGCTGCTTGAACTAGTCCTGCATTTGAATGGTTACTAAGCAACCCATTTTGAGCATTGCAGGAAGTTTGTGTTAACTATTTTGATAAAGTCATTTAGACAAGCGGTACTCAAGAATATTTTCAGACAGTAATGTTTTGCAAAAGTGTGCATGGCTGACCTCATGGCAGCTCTATCTATTTCTTGGAGTGATGCGGAATTGTGATGTGCCATTCAAGTGCCCATTGCTTGTATCTGATGCGCTTTTATTGAAGTAGGCACTTTCATGATTGTGCTTGCATAACAATATGCAATGCATTCTGTTAACCATTTTGATAAAATCTGCTTATTAACTACTGTTTCCTTTTTGGATGCATCATAGGATATGAACAGCTGGGTGATTCTCTTGTTTTAAATAGAATTCAGATACGGTTTTGGGAAGAAACCTGGACTGAATATTTGCATATAGGATACATAGGTAACTAAGGCCTGAGTTCACCTATTCTCCTGGCTGATGCGTTTGCTATCAGAAATAAGAGTTTTCCACGTTAAGAATTTCAGCTGTGCCAACATGATATTCAGTTCCCACTGTGATGGCAATTGTTTGAGTGGTGGTTTAAGGTTATATAGTTCTTTTATAAACCTTGACACTAATGGGTGTTGAGAAATTGGTTTTCCTTCTACTATGTTGTGATAAGTCGCTATCACACTGATGGAATTAGTTTTTAAACCAGAGTCTACAAGGTGAAGTAAGTACTGGAGGCACCTTAGGAGTGGAACATACAAAAATATTTTATTTCTGATTCTCACACCAGACTGTGATCTCTTCCATTTGAAATTGTAGGAGTTTCTAGTGGTCCTTTTTTAGAAAAAGGCCTGTTCAAACTACACATGTAGTGCTCTCTCAAACTCCATCAGATGGGTAGTGAGCTGCATTGCTGTCCTGAGTTGCTTCACTACAGAGAACAACTCGCAGGAGGCTGGTCCTTAAGATAAATCTGATTGAAAAACAGTTTAAGTGCTATATCATAACCATGAAATAGACATAAAAATTCTCTTCAATTAAAAAATTGGGTCAAGGCTTGTCCATAACCATCCATCCAATATCCATGTGTTGCGTCCGGTCGCAGACGGCTGCAACCTCTCATGCTCACCTTTTTTTCCTGCTCCAGCCATCCTCGGAAGAATGGCAGTCTCCACCTGCAACCACCGGCATCCCTGGGCGGCGTGGGCACTGCCGACCGCCATCTTGAAACTGGCATTACCTAGGGTGCGCGTGCACGTGCGTCAGGGCCTCCTAAGTACATGTCATGGCGGGAACCTCGGGGGCGTCCCCTCCGCATGACGTCATCCCGTTGGTGTATTTAAGCCACTCGGCCCTCTCCTTCTACGAGTTAGCAAGGAGTTTCATCATTGCTTAATTCCACA